>NC_134646.1:76973315-77292957 GCF_030463565.1 Pelecanus crispus
TACGTTGTAGCAATAGCTATCGGTTAAATTATCAATCCTGCCCTCTCTTTTGGACATGGACAACAGTGTATGTGATTAAACTGCCAACAAGGCAAGCTAAGTGTGAATTTGGGGTGCATTTAAAGTATGTGTACTTTGAGGTAATTGCCTACATATACACTCATTCAGAAGCTAGGTGTTTGGGGTTTTTTTTCATACTACAGACAGGACACTAATCTAAGGGGGGAAAAAACCTAGTTATTTACTACATAGTAGATGAGATGGATAGTGTTTTAAGATATCATCAGTGCGGATCCTGTCAGGGGCACATGCATCACATAACCGTGAAGACCACAGTTAAGTCTACAAAGGAAAAAGATGAATTAAATCACAAATCAGAAGACTATGTCTGAAGATTACAGTAACTTGTTTTTTTAATGTGTTCGTTACCACTGTCTACAGTCACCAGTTGGAGCCTTCTGACAAGAAAGGTATCATCTTTCCCATTAAAGCTGGAGAGCAAACGTTGGTAGTTGGCCATTCATTACAGATGGGATTTTACTGAAACCATTTTATCTGAGGACTATTTATTTATTTGAAGCCTGTCTTTTGAGCTCTTCTAGGTTCTGTTAGAGTCTTACGAAGTCAAATCATGCCGGACCCTGCACCTGACAGAACATGAATGCTGTTTTACACATTTTGGGAGGGGAGGACACAGAGTAAGGAGTAGCAAGCACAACAGTACTCTCAATTTGGAAGTGCCAAATCACACAAGGATCCCCTCTGATCTCACCAATAACTACCAGATTATGAATACAGAAGGAAATCTGCTATCTGTACAAAGGACACCTGAAGAATTCTACGATGCTTTTCGTGATGTCTCCTCCTCTGAGGGCCCTTAACCTTTGGGAAAGAACAGGCTGCAGGTTGTATAAACTATCCCTACATGCAGCCCATTCTTTACTAATGTTCCTTATTGCAGCTTTTAAAGTTTTTTATACATTATCATATGAAACAATTAGACAAAAACACCTGCCTTACCAGATTATCGAGCATTCGCATAAGAGCTTCAAATTCCTGTTCGCCAATCTGCCATTTTGGATGGGATACAGTACCCTCACCTGCTGGAGACTCAGGGGAACGAGACTTGGCTTTATATTTTCCGGGATCTAAAAGCACTAAATTGTCAGGTCCACCTGCACTGGCCAGGGTACGTACCTTAAAAACAATAAAGTAATCTTTTAGTTTCTTGGGGGGGGACCCCCCCCAAAAAAATTGACATCATCAAAACAGAAGACATCTACTTCATTTTAAAGCTAAATAAATTAACATGCTTGTAGAAAAGTTGTCTTACGGCTTTGAAAATACCTCTGTTTTAATAGGCAGTATATATCAAATTGATGGTTCCAATACAGTATTTGAATACTGATGGTTAAACCAATGATTTGGATGTCCTCGCATAATATAATGATTACACAGATCACCATGTTAGTTTAGATCAAGAGTTTAACCAAAGTGTGCAACTATTGATCTGTTTGAAGGTTAATACAGTAGACTGTATTATTACATAACATACTAAAATTCTTACTTGAATCTCGCAGGCAAGCACTAGATTATGAATATAGTAGAAAGCCTCCTCAACAGTCTCTCCAACTGATACTAAGCCATGGTTTCTGAGAATAAGGACCTAGAGAGACAATGCAAAGAAAGTTAACAACAGTAAGGCAAGTGGTTTCTTGCTCTTGATTAAAGAACATACCTCCCACACTTTTCTTTAATTCCAGGTGTAAATACTGACCTTGCTTTTAGGCCCCAAATTTTTCTGAATAACCACCTTTTCTTCATCATCCACTAAAATACCATGGTAGTCATGATAAGCTACTTCCCCTAGAGAAAGTGCTTCAGGTGAAATTGGCAAGAGACCACACTTCATTGCAGAAACCTGAGAAATATTAAAACAACTGACTTAATTTCTTGCAATAGCAAAAACAGAAAAAAAAGAAAATATCATACTGATAAAAATTATAATAAAAATATGTTTATATATTATATGTATGTGTCTGTGTCGAGGCACATACATAGTGGTCTTATACTCTATCCCTAAAGCCTCAATTTTTCACAACTTTTGGATTGGATACATAAGTCACGTTGATCTTGGGTCTGACTCAGTATGGCTGCTTTTATATGATGTCAACACCAGTATGAAAAGACTCAGGGGGAAAAAAAAAAAAAAAACCAAACCCCCAAATCAACTGCATCCTTCATTCCTTTCACTCCACTCAGTGATTCCCCCCCCCCCACCACCCCCCCAAGAAGAAATTTAGTGACAAACTTTGATACAGGTAATTCCACAGCACTGCGGGTAAAGTTAAAAAATATTTTTAAAGACTACTCTGTAATTCACAATTTTAGGAATCTGATAATTTATCCTTAAAATGATTCTATCACTGCTGTTAGTCAGTTTAAAAAAAAAAAAAAATCAGAATGTGAACTTTGAAATAGAGTCACCAGATGACTCTCTCAAAAAAATTCCAAAGAGGTAAAACTGACTTGTAACCAGTTGCTCTAATGAGAAATATTGGAAAAGTTTCAAATATTTAAGAAAACCTTGATAAATTGTGCTTTACAAAGCCAACAAAATATGCTAAAGCTCTTATGACTCACTGTCAAGAGTTATTGCCTTTTGTGGTAAAGGCACACAAATATGAAATATGTATTTTCCAATTATAAAGCTCAATTCACTGTTTGACCACTCATGTAATAACTAAAGAAGGAGGATCTGATTGATTCAAACAGAACCACATATTTGAAGGCAGATTTAAAGGCTTTGTGCCCTTCAAAAGTGAAGCAAATCTATGATTAAGGGGGACCCACCTATTTTCGGGTTGGGTGGGGTGGGCAGAATAGGACAGATGACAAACTAAAAACTGTGCTTACCGCTGCCCCTGCTGGTGTATGAATATGAACAATGCATTTAACATCAGGTCGAGCTGCGTAAATTGCAGAATGCAAAGTAAAACCAGCTTGGTTTACTCCCAAGTTAGTGCTTCCACGGTCAACTACATCTCCCTGAATATTGATTTTAACCTGGGAACAAAAAGAATTAGTTTCATAAATCAATCAAGACTGCCAAAAATCTGATTTAATTCAGCATTTACCACTGAAGCTCTAAAACTGTATTTCTTTCAGTATTTTATTTTAACAAGTGTCAAAATGTGCACTGTAAGGCTGTAGGCAGGTGACCAGGGCCCCAGCTTGAGATTAAGCTAACAGAAGAGGACATCAGGAACTACTGGATATGATGCGAGAAATCGCTGCGTGGAACAGGTAACGGTGTAAGAAGCTGACAAAAATTACAGACAGTGCTGTGACAAATGGCTGCATTTCACGGAGAGTTACAGTGGAGTTATGCAAGAAACTTGCAAACTTCACAGATACCTGAAGAGGAGTATTGGGACCTTTTGGGGAGTAGGTTCTTGAAAGGCCGGCACTTAAGTAACCATATCACTGCTACCATGTAAGGCTGAGATTGCCCAGGTAATAATATGATAAATACCAAATTTGGATATGGACATAGCAAAACTGGAATAAAAGGGAAAACATAATTATGCATGGGTTGTTTATTTGGAAGAGAACAAGATTGGAGAAAATGGAGTTTCAAAGTGGAGAAGGGAAGAACAAGCGTGGGAGAAATGGAGAGAAGGGGGCGATAAAGGGCCAGTCGTGTAAGCAGGCTGCTGGTCAGCATCCTCATCTGGCTAAGCTACGTGCCTTATCACTGTAGACTATCTTCTTATTAAATCCTGCTGCTTGCTATTTTCTGTGTGAACATGCTCTCTACTGCATGTGTGTGTGTGTGTGCATTTCGCTACCTTCATGCAACCTCATTCTCAAGGTACCTACATTCCTGATACAGAGATAAAAGCAGAACACCTTAAAAAAAAAACAAACCACAAACCAACAAAACCAAAACACACAAAAATACCCCCACATCGTGGCCCTTTACCCTCTTCTCTTCTAAAAATCTTGTAGTAACAAGGAAGGGCAGGTCTCAGTTTTCTCCATTCCTTTTCATATAAGCTTCTTCAATGAAAGTTTTACAGATGGTTAAGGTGGAGTTATGTATGAAAGAGCCAATTTTACAGATAGCTGGGGGGAGTACTGGGACCTTAAGGTGTCAAGAGCAACACAAGTTTGAATGTTACTACTCTGCACGTACTTACCTCACCTCTCTGCTAGAGATTACTTACCTTACAGTAGCCAGGTGGAAAGAACAGTGTGAAAGTTTTTGTTTCAACACAAGGGAGTCAACCACATTAACTGAAGTTGCCTTCAGCAGCCGTGTAGACTAAAGAGAAATGCTCACAAAATGCTTCCCACTAGCTAACAGTTAAGGGAGTAGTGTCTTCAACTGCAACCATTAGATCTCAAAAACATAATTTATCTACACCCCCAGCTACTTACATCATCAAACAATGGCAACTAAATTGGGCATCTGACACAGTGGCTTGAAATTGTAATTGGTGTGCATCATTTATGTCTGAAACATGTTTCCCTCGACAAGCCTGACTCAACAGTCAGCAGCTTTCAGGGGCACGATGTGATCAGCTATCCAAGTGACCTGGCTCCTTTTTACAGCTAGATCAACTGGAGGACACCTGCTGGTGAACATGTGCAAAGAAATCTCCCTCAGAGATACCTCAGCTGTACCAAAAGCAACCATGTTCAATAGAACTATTCTAAACAGGTAACACAGAGTAAAATATTCTCTAGGACAGAATTTAAACAGTGACAGATATACAGACAGAGCAGATTCAGCTATTCATATTATACAGCTTTGAAAATCAGTAATTGCTTACCAGACTAGATGCAGTAACTTCACTATAGAGGAGTCCAAAAGGTACAATGAGGAAGTGCTCCTGCTCAGAATTTACTCTGGCCTAAGGATAAAACAAGAGTCAAAGTTATTAAGAATATTTTATTAAAGCACACAAAAAGGTCCAAAAACATGAAAGTTACTTTCTCTTCCTGAGTATGGAATGGGCAAGTATGCCTATAACATATGCAGTATGACTGTCATGTATGTCACAACAGCTAATCAACATACAGCACAGCTAATGAACTCATGCTGAACAAAACCAGCTGGTAGATACATGACAGAGTCCTTCAGATTGGTGGAAGGTAGTAGTAAATCCTTAGATCCTGTGGTAATGACAACTAGATTACGGTGGATAAAAGGAATAATACTGAGAGAACTGGGAAAAAAAAAGTTAGTGTTGTTTTTAGAAGAATGAGTTTATACTCCAAATGTATTTCTGCCCTAGTAAAACAGAAGGTATGAAATTGAAGTGTGTGAGAAAACACAAGAATTTGGCCCACAGATCTAAAACATCTTGATGCTGAGAAGGGTTTCACCACTGATGCTGGTGCCCTGTGAGACATCTGTGAGCAGTACAGCACACTTGTAGGTTTTTTACCAAGTATCCCAGCCCCCACTTATGTTTTTGCTCTTTTGTCTAATTCACACAATCAGGAGTTTATAATACAAAAAATTATTCTGACTTCAAACCATTCACATCTTAGGATGCATCTGCTTAAAGTCTGTACAATGAAAAGTCCAGGACAGCTAGGTAGCTTAGGTGTCTCTCAGTGGAGAATTAAAAGGCTTCAAACGTTTTACTGGACACATGAGACAACTCCCTATTTTGCTATTAGTCTATCCAGTTTTTGTGTTTTTTTTTTTTTAAATTTTATTTATTTATGAGTTTTCCATTTCCCTGAGATGCAGCTACTTTATGCTCCCTCATGTCTTCTACTACTTGCAACATTAAATACATATATACTTTGATACAGTTCTAGTGCAGGGAAAAAAGTTTCTAAAATACATAGTCGGATTCAGTTATCCCAAAAGCTTCTAGCACAAATCTAGCTTCCTTTACAGCCAGCTGGTAACATGCTATAGCATAAGAGCCTTAAACTGTACCAGTTAAGCACAGGTTAACTTGAACTATGAATCACCAAAATAGTTCTCCATTATAGAACTGTAAATGATCTAGAATATCTTTTACTTATTTATGCACAAACAGGTATTATTCAAAATGCCCCAAAAGCTAATAAGAAAGCTCAAACATAAGATAAACAAGCAGCAAGACTCACAAACCACCTTACTTTAGGATTAGAGCCAATAAACAGCTCGTGCCCTCAAAGCAAACTAAGACTTGGTGAATGATGAGTACCTTCTGTAAACCTGTAATTTCAAATTCTGCCTAACCCTGGAGGCACCCAAGTTTACTCTACATTATTATACTTGACATGAAAGCTCTTGATGCTCTGTAATTCTGCTTCTGCGTCAGGACTACACCAGTCTGAACAAATCCACACAAAGCAGCTATCAGTGCTTGATAAGGATCCAGAAAAACAAAGATACTCCACCCAATTCCCTGATATGCCCAGATTGGCATATGGTCTCATACCCTCACAATTCCTTTCTCCCTAAACACCCAGGCTTATGCTCCTCACAGAAGGCTGTTGTACCTTTTCTCTTACTGGAGAGGTGCACTGGCAGCTTTTAAGCTGAATACAATCATCTAGTAATTATAGCATCCCCTCACAAAAAACTGGAAACCTGGAGTCAAACTCCAGCTCTGCATGAAGTGGTAGGCATTTACCACATTCCAAAGGAGTGCCTTACTACCACACTACTAACGTATGGGTATACAGAACAAAGACTATTTTGTAAATATAACAACCTTGTTCTATATCTGCTTCTGAAGGTAAATTATATTTATTAGTCACCTTTGAGAATGCTATTCACTGGAGGAGTTCGTAAAAGTTGGGTGAACTACGAATTGCGATTGCCAGTGACAAACCATTAACCAAGAGCTTTGCAGTACCACTTTGCCCTTCAAAACTGTCTAAAATACTTTCAGAATCTTATACTCTAAGTGCTTTAACTGTCTTCCACCTCAACTGCTATAACCATTATCTAATCTTCCTGTGTGCATGTCCCCGTCCCCCCCCCCCCCCCCCCCCCCCCAAAGAAAGCAAACTTGAGGCATTCCACCCCTGTCACATGCCCTTGCCTTAACCACTTCCCAAGGCATGTCGCTCTTCATTACATTCAAGCTAAACGCATAAACATTCCAGGGGCTGAACTTTACACTAGAAAGCCATCTCCAAACCTGCCTGCCTAGCAACCTTTTTACTGCATTAATGTCCCTTTTACAAAAATCAATTCTCCTGTCATGTATGAAAAATCAAGGGGCGGCACAGAGTTGTTTACAAGAGCCATTATGTTGGATATGTTCCCTTACCAAATGAGCCAAACGATCTAACCAACTTTGCCTTGATCCTATGCCTACCCATATGATTTATCATCTTCACTGGTTCACAAATAATATACCTTGAAATCTCAAAAAGCAGTAATAATAAAATTACCTTATCTCATTCAGACTGCAACTAGAAGAACTGAAAATACATAAAGGACAACCTCTACTATGTTAGAAAAAAAAACAATTCAGCTCTGTTAGGAAAACAATTGACTGGGTTGCACATCACAGCTGTGACTTTACTCATGAGACTCATGTTGATCATTCTTCTGGCATATAAAACCTCCTTGATTTGACCTCCTTGTCATTATTTTTATGGATGCCAGCAATTACTCAGTCACAAGGAAAACTGTTGGCATGCTGCATTAAGCTAAGTATTTCACTCATGTCCAGAAATACTATGGCTTCTTTTTCAAAAAGGTTGGTACCTTGAATTCTAAAATTCAACTGAATGACTAATAAGAAGGTATTTTAGTACTTAGCAAGAAAACTAAGACATGACCTTGCAGAATAATACATACAATTATTCAAAGCATTTAAGATACTAAGACTGAGTCTTGCGGGAATCTTAATTTCATCATAAGAACTTTCATGTACACTCTCTTAAGACTCTATTCAGACTATGCTAGCTGACATCCAAGCTGTTCCAGTTCTTATTCTTGAGATGCAATGACAAATCTCTTCACTATTATACTGTTTTCAATACCACTTTGCTCCTCTTCCACACAAAGAGAAAATGATAGATGGGGGAGGGAAGCAATTCTCTTGTATGTTAAAACAATTGGTTCAGTTATTTGCTGATTCAATACTCACTGTTATATGATTGTAAATAAGCTGAGACCAGCCAAAGAGATCTGCTAATCTGTAGAAAGCTGCCAATTTACATCGTAACAACTTCTCCCCTTTTTCATAAGCAATGGAATCTGATCCTCTCAGATCATTCACTGGTGTCACCATGCCAAGACCTAAAAAGGAGAAGGGGTTAAAAAAAAAAACAAACCAAACCACCAAACCCACGAGGGGGGTTGCATTGAACATCAGTTAAAACCTAACAACAGGCATCGCTACTATACTGGTTGTTCTTACTAGTTTATATCAACATATGAACCTAAGAAACGGATAGCAACCTTTAATTACTATAATGTCATAATTTATATTATACAAATACAATGACAGTCTCAGACAAGGTCATTTATCTTCAGTAGACTCAACATTCATTTCCTTCCCTAATATTCATTAGTGCTAAGGTGACAGTGCATTCCTTAGCAAAATATTTTTTCCTCTCAAACTAATGATTGGCTGTAAAATACAACTTCATTGTGAACAGAAAAATGTAATCCCAAATATTCCACTTTTTGAGATATATTATTTGGTATTCCTGAAAAGGAGAATTATACATCTAAAAAGATGCACACAAGTTCATTTAATTAGGAAACATTAAGTACAAGCTAGAGAGAGGAGGATTACGATAAATAATTACAAATACTGTAGTTCTAGTTACAGTGCAATTAGAAATGTGGTTAAAAGTAACTGTGATAAAGCAGAACCAAGCCATGCTACAGTCTAAACTACAGATTTATTTTGGAGCACAGGAAAGGATTTATATTATCTTAACACAAAACCTGTGTGTACATGCATTTGCACATTTTGATTTTTGTTTTCCTTCTTTGTTTTGCCTGCTGATGTTTCTTGTCTATAGCTTCGCTTCACAGAAGAAAGCTGCAAACAGTATTTCAATGGCAAAAATAATTAGTTTCTAAGGACCTTCACTGTTACTAGACTACTAATGAGCATTTCATTTGCCTGCAGGCAATCCATGTGGTAAGCATTAGCAATATTTAAATCTTTAAATTTTTTACTAGTGCTGACTTATCAGGCTTACTTTTCAATTAAGATACCATACTTGAAACAGCTTGTGAAATAAATTATATACATGAATCACATTACATATCACTGTGGCATTAGAAACTAACCAATTTATTTTATGTTTGCAATGTTCTTGTGAGTAGAACAGGATAGCATTTGAACTCCACAGCACTTTTCATTTCATTCACTGCCTTCATTTTAAGCCTTTAAAAAAAAAAACAACTAATAATATATATTAAGGTGCACTTACTCATGTTCAATGCAGCCATTCCGCCTTGTGGTGCTGCAGGGTAGACATTTGGTACATTTGTTGTCATGAAATCTGCAATCTGCTGTAAAGCCAATAAACCTGTTGGGTTCTTCCCCTTCTTAAATTGTTCCTGAATCATAGATTCCAGTTCTTCACAAAAAGCCTAGCAAAAGGACATCGCATATTGTAAAACATATTCAAATGAACTTCAACCTTTCATACACAGCTTCTTTTTAGCGCTCAGATGGAAACATCCTATACCTCTTCTGAAAAACAGCTCAGGGCAGAATTACTGGCTGCATAATGTTAGTTGAAAATGTTCCTCTCGGGAGCTCCAATGATATGAGTCACTTATTTTTTTGTGAATGGAAATTCCAGCATTCTCTCTTCAAGTAACACCAAAGTACATTGAACCTACTAATAGGGACTTCTGGAAGAAGGAGCGGAATGTACAATCAACTTGAACACAAAACATGAAAAGAAAAGTAGTAGAACCAGAAAAGAGAAGGAAAAATATCAGTCTGGCTCACAGGGAACCAAGAGCCAAGAAGGCATCCAGGAACACAGGAAGGAATAGACATTGAATTTTTAAAATATGTTTAAACAAGGGGTGGTTTACTTTTTTCCTGGTTGTTTTTTTCTTTTTGTTTTGATTTTGGATTTTTTTTTTGTTTGTTTCAACTTTGAAAGGAGGAAAACAATATTTTTTTTACTATTGCTGGTAGCTGCTGCTTTTGACAAGAACACTGAAATTTGCACTGAAAGAAAAGTATTCCAATCATTAAGTGGATCTAAATAAAATAGGTTGATTTCATGTGGAAAAACTGTAAATATACCACTACATCCCTATTCTTAATGAAGTCATGTCATGAAATGTTTTGTATCTAAAGTCACCCATCAGTTATTACAAAAGGAACAAATGTTATGAGAGAAATTTTGTTTTGTATACTTTCCCCCTGAGTGAAACATCTTTAATATTAAATTTCAATCATTCATAGTTTATTATTTTGCATGCTTTCAGAAAGAGATATATAAAAATATTTCATATGTCAGCATCATGCATGAAAAACTGAGCACAGGGCTGCCTTGTATAAGCTTCTCTTAGAAGAGTTACTTAATGTAAATGTTTAAATGAATACTAAATGTATGAAACAAAGTGAAAAAATGGCTGACCAGAACTAGATGGACAATATGAAAAAAACATTGACAATTACACAGAGAATTCTGAAAGTAGGACTTAGGAGCTGCTTCATGAGTAGACAACAAAAAAATCAAACAATGTGAGGAAAAATTAGGCTACAATTAGGACAGTTTAGAAGAAAGGCCAACCAGAAAAAAGATCAAATGGCTCTAAGATACCACAAAATTCTCCAATTCCATAGGGATATTAAAAATAGAGATAATAAATTTATTACTTTAAAGATGGAGCATTTTCTTTTCTTACTGGGCTTTGAAGAATCATGGAGACTCTCTTCTTCTGTTCCATCATGTTAAAGTCCTGGCGAAGGTCAGGTGCCATATTCCTCTCTCTCAAATAATCTGGATTATTTTCATCAACTCGATCAAAATACCTCTCTTTATGAGGGGCTGTTGTTGGAGGTGGTGAAGTCACCACCCCCACACCAGAATCACCATTCATAGCACAGTTTTAATGAACCTATGAAGAAGGGGCAGAGAAAAGGAATAAAATAAATCAAGCAAGGAAATAATTAAGGACTTCAAACGTGTTTTTGTTGCAGACTAACAGTTCAAATCCATCTAAAATTAGCATGGCTTCCCAAACACAGCAACCATGCTTACATAATTGGATAGCAGTATTTTAGAGGAGAAAAAAGATTTTATAATACAAGAATAGAAAAGTAGGCTAACATATATGCAAAGTCAAATATGCTACATACATACATACTACACAAAAATAATACAAGAGTTTCCATTTAAACTACCTCCACTTCTTTAAGCTGTCTACAAAGCTTGATTTTCAGAAGCACGGAAGTCCTTCAAACCTTCTCACAGACAATGACAGAGAAGTTCAAGACACATGAGGTCTAAACTTACTGGTTTTGTTTTGAGATTTTTTTTACTTGAAAAGTTAAAGCAGACATAATGAAAAGAATATTCATAAATCAGAATTTAAATCATTACAGAAAATAGGATATTACACGTTTTCATTAATATGAAGAATCAACCCCACCAAAACATGCCTAGATTGCGAACACATTTCTGGAGACAAACTTGGAAATACTGACTCTACAACCTGAGGCATGCTTTTCACAAATGTATTTATTATAGGTTCATTCAACATGCGCATCACTACATTAGCATGTGGGTTTTGGAATCTGGAAAGCATGCTCACAAACACAACCCCCACCCACTGGCCAGGGTTCATTTCAGTTTTACATGTTGTAATCAGCAATTTCATGTGTCTACTAGAAAGGCTGAAACTCAGCTGGTATTGCTCATACACACATCCTTCTTTCACTCACAAGAACCCCTTTGTGTAACATTATCCCAGTTTTCTGGGCACAGTATCAGAACCTTCATTCCAAAATGCTTTTCAAAAGCATTTTTTTTTTGAAACCTTCCACTGACAAGCAACCAGTTCAATAAAGCCACCCTTGCAATACCTTGACACTAAAACATCTGATTCCTGATTATCTGAAACATCAAATTAAAATTATTTTTTTTCAGAAAGGATTTGTTTTCTTTGCATATCATACATGATTAAACAAAATGTCACAAACACAAACTGTACCTCACTGAACTGTAATAAGAATATTTAACTCTGAATGGCTTGCTAGTTCAGCGAACTGCAATTATTTACATTATACATAAAATATGCAAGGTTGAAATCCCTTGCCATCATGACATTTAGCAACTCTACTAAGATGATGAGATGAGAAAAGCTAGTAGGTCTTTTCCTGGAGGTGGAAGAATAAATAAAGAGAATAAAGTAGCAGAATCTAGCTCCCTGTCCCAGTAAGGCAAAACAGACTAATTTCAATAATACTGATTTAGAGTCAGGGTTCACACAGCAAGGAGAACCCCGATTTAAACAGTTTCATTATGCATCTTCAGTTTTGCAAGGATTAGTACCATTAAAATCTGCTGATATTATCAAGTCATTGCAATTCTTTTTGCTATGTAGTAGGAAAGATTGTATGTATCTTCATTTAAGTAATGATTAATCTTCTACATGTTATAACTAGTAAGTTTTGATATAAGTCTCTATTCTTTTCCTATTTTTAGATTTTTCTTAATTACTCATCTTAAACTGTACTTGCTTGTGGATTTTAATCTGATGAGGAATTTACTTGCATATTGATTTGGTAAAACCACCTCAGATGTGGATGCACAGACAAAGGCAAGTTTACATAAATTATTTTAAAATGCAGATGTTAAAATCATTGCAGCGAAGAAAGTTTACTCTAATTCTTACATTAGAAGACAACTTTCAAAACTCAACTGGTTTCTTATTTCAGAATGAACAATCACTAAACAGAGACAGTTGAACACAACAAGCAAGAGAAAAGTATTTTCCTTGACTCTGCAGAAGAGGATACTGCTATCAAAATCTATGTTAGTGCTTAAGACACTGGAGTTTTAGATGCTCAGTGATTTCCACCCACTGAGTTGCTAAACAAACACACACAGACACCTCTGCACTGTTTAAAGTATTTAATTTTAAACCAATCAGTTTAGGCTTTAATATCATGGTCGGATTTTTTCTTTTTTTCCCCTTTTCTTTAAAGTAATCACATACACACATCTTTATTATTATAACTTATTTTAACTACTAGCCTTCCTCCACCCAGGAAGAAACATTGGGTATAGCGAGAAGAAATAATGCTTTTATCTGCAGGGAAAACCTTTCAAGGTATTGGACTTAGAAAGTTTTAAGCAGGTGAAGTTATAGCAAAGGAGGCACCTCTCCTTTGGCAGCTTCAGATCCCTAACACACCCTGCAGTTCTCTTCCTCATCACAGCCTCCAGCCTGCACCATCTGCCATTTCATACCCCAAAAATGCTTCCGAAGGCCCACTACCGCTTTCCACAACGCCTCTTCTGAGCTCTATTAGCTACTCCAATGCCTCTACATCCAGGCTTTTGTTGAAAGATGACAGTTTGCAGATCCAAACATACAGCTTACTCTCTTACAGTAATAGCTCACTTGGCCCAATCCAAGTCTGAACTTCACCACCCCCTCCTTATCACAAGGAATCGGAGATTTTAGAAACAGTCCAACGGCAAGCCTGCAAATAAAGACAAACCGAACTGCGCAAGTAGGTCAAAATTTATACTGCATTCTGTTGAGCGCAGCCCCAAATGTGTATTTACTTCAAAGCAAAGCATGGGAAAACTATCAACTTTGCGCTTACCACCACCACCAGCAGAGAACAATGGCCTGCTCCTGCCTGCTGAAGCATTCAACCTCCAGAATATATTTATGTGTAATGTTGCATCTTGTGTATAAGTGTATGTGCAGTCTTATTTAAAGAAGAGTGTACACACATCTGCAAACATAATTTTGCATTTAATTATTTACACTAATTCCATCTCACTTTCAGAGTACCAAAAGTGATTTCCATATGAATTACATACATAATTACTTCTCTTCACTGTTTCTTACTCACACTGGAAAGAAGCTGGTCCCTAACAGCCTGCACAGGCAACATCAAAATAAGATCACAGTGTCTTGTCAAAGTTGTATTACTCCTTCAGCCAAGTATAAGATGGCATTCAGGAAGGTCCGGGGAAGCTATTACTGCTTCACCACTATGCAGTGGCAATAATTTAACAGGAAATTCAATGTTTAAGTGATCATTTCATATCTAAGGTTAAATATAAGTTTCATAGCTCAGTTTTGTAGATACCCAAAATTAATGGCATCTCCCCCCCCAAGGTCTAGTAATTAACTGTTTTCGTAACCATAATGGTAATTGTTTATTTTAATGGCCATCAGCTACTGATGATAAAGGTATTGATTGTTGAATTAGAAATAGATGTGTTTGACAACATGTTGTACAAGCCTTTGAAATTTATTTATGAATTTCCTCAGAATACCCTTGGGGGGTAAGGCACGATGAACTCTCCCAGTAAGAGCGTCAGTAATATGGATAGCAATAAATAAATAAAAGGAATCTGAACAGTTAAGCTGAACACACACTGGGGAATGGCCAACGGTTCTATAAACTGGAAAGTCACACCGAAAATCACAACAGGCTGCCCAGACAGAAAAAAAAAAAAAAATAAAAAATTAAGACCGTCTTCATACCCACAGCTCTTCTTTCCGATGTCGTGTACTACAGCCCCCAAGTAAGATAAGCTGTAACGTCAAAGGACTTTTTGCCATGATAAGTGTTTTTATGCGAGAGCCTGTTCCAACACTACTGTGTCAGAAAAAGCCACACCCTTAACTGAAAAAAGCCATGGCTGGAAAACGTAAGTGCATAAAAAGCCCTTCTCTCTGAAGCAGCTATTTTCAACTATAAAGAGACAGAGGGAACAGCATCTATTACGGGGGGGGGGAGGGGGGAATACCATAAAATCGAAATCACACCTTATAGTCACTGAAGCAATTAGATCCACTCTTCTAATATGTATGTACATATAAACACGAAAAATTTCAATAAACCATCACATCAAATGAGAGCCACCAAGCCAACTCACAGCATATCGTATTTATCACGTGGCATGCATATGTGCATGCAAGTACTATGAACAGGTTGTTCATTAAATACATTTTTTGTCAGAAAACCAGCTTTATAAAATTTATAGCACATTTACAGATACTGAGCATTGTTTACAAAAACATTCTGAATTAGTATTAATATTTCGGGTTATTTTTATCTTTCAAAATCCCCTTCCTCCCCATCCTCTTCTAACGTGAGAAAGTTTCATCACAGGGTTCACCTAGGAGGAGGTGGTGTTACAGAGTTTATTTTAAACAAAAGAAGGAAGTTTTAGAACAGGAATGCCAAAACGTTGTTCACGTTAACATCCAGAAAAAAGAAAATCTCAATTTTCAAAACAGCTTACATTTCTTGGTACTCAATTTGGAGAGTTAGATGATGCACATAGAGTTAAATAAACTTAAACGGGTAAGACAGTGAAGAACACCCAATAAGAATCTACAATAACTTAAGGACACATACCCCCCACCCCCTAAAAAATGATATAAAATAATTTTAAAAAACAACATTGGATTTGGGCTGGGATCTCACTGTAGTTAATAAACACATTTAAAACGTTTATATTAAACTCATTTCAATACCTGGTAGTTTATAGGTTAGTGTTTCTCACCTGAATCATCGTCATTAATATTACGGGAACCTTGAGGTGGTCTAAAATGTCTCACAACATGGACACTAGCAGGGACCAGGTAAGTACATTTCTTGGAGGAAATGAATCTTTGCAATCACTTAAAGGTTAGTTTTGTTTTGTAATAACTTGTAATGGGTTATTTTTTCCTCCTCCACACCCAGAGGAAATTGTTTTTACTAAGGCTGCAGTCGATGGGATTTGACCTAATCTAAAGATGTGTTGCCACCAAAGGACTGAGCACACCTCTTCACACCAATGCAGCTTTAAGTCTGCTGAGGCCGATTCAGAATAAAAATGCACTCTGAGAAGCAGGAAGGAGGTTGTGACAAGACGACAAGGGAACCTAAGAGACTTCTAAAAAATTTAAAATACACTGCCAACTCTAAGACAGCACATGCGAAAACACCCCCTACAGTGGTTTTGGGGGTTTCTTTTTTGGTTGTGGGTTGGGTTTTTTTGTTTGTTGGTTTTTTTTTTTTAAGTTTAGGAGAGTTATCTGATCAAAACCTTACAAAATCAAGTAATTTCAGAGAAGGGAAAGAAAAAAAACCCAAAACCAAAAACCCGCCCTTTTCCTGGTAGCTTACAATTCCTCTGTACAAAATAACATGCGCACAAAACATCTGTATGGGACCTTGCATCAAATTTGCAAAGTAAATGAGCAGCACGCTTCTCAACTGTCAATACAATCCCAGTCACTAGCAACAAAGATGGAGGGTACCCATTTCCAGAACATATAGCTTCTGAGACCTATTTTGACAATGTTACAGTAATTTGCTTTGTATCCAATTTTTTTGACAGTTCTTTCAACAAGTTATCTCCTCTCACACCAGAACTATACCACTAAGTCTAACGGAGTTGACTTAGAGAAAACAGATTTGACAAGAAGTTACTGGGGAAGGGACAAGGGGGTAGCAAAACAAATTAAAATAAAATAACTTGTTTTCTTTACTGTTGTGCAATCAGCAGTCTTCGAGGAGTAAAAGTTACCTAAAAGGCTCATGTAAGTGACAAGCCAGGCAGCGTGCTGGCAGAGGGAGGGAAGGGAGCTCTATTTTGGATGCAAACAGAAAAGGACAGCGAAAGAATAAAGAAAAGACAGAGTAGTTTTATGGCCCAGGAGAGGGAGGCAGGGGGACTGTGGAAAGCTACGGAGCTGAAATTACTGCACAGGGAACTCATGAGGCAAGAGGAGGGAGGAAGGGGAAGGGAAAGGGCCAGGCAGCACTGGGGTGGTGCAGCACCGCGGGCCGCAAGCAACCCAAGAGGTAACTGAGCCACTGCGAACAGACTGAGTTAGCGTGAAAACAGGGGAGGTGGCGAGGAAGCAGAACATCCATCTACAGAAAATAAGTTCATTATCGCTCGGTATCTGCAAAAATACCTGTTCATAAACTTGCACTGTTACCACTTCACCCAATATTCTGGTACTTTCTGTATTTTTTCCAATTTTCCTTTACTTTAGAATAACATTTGCCAAACTTGCTCCTTAAAAAATTAATATAACTTTGTAATAGGGAAATTAGTTATGATTTGCACTACAATTCCCATAATTTTCAAGTGAGAACATTTTGGCACCAATGACACTGGATTTGTTCTTGCCATTTCAAATGTTTCCTACTGAACTTTTAAAAGGAAAAGCTGGCACTATCTTAGGAAGTCTAAGAATAAAGAAAGTAAATCATGACTGTACTGCTTACTAGACAACGTACTTAACATCATGAACAATTATATTCTTTTTTAGCAAATGTTCCTAGCTCATGCATTTTCAAAATTTCCTCTGCTCTTTGTTTTCAAACAGGAAGAGCAGGAAGAGACTATTTCATGAACAAGAACAGTTATTTATCTTGTACTGAATGCAGGCACCATCATCTTGCTTATTAACAGAGATGCTGCAAGTTAAATATTGGACTCAAAATTCAGAGAAATCAAACAAAAAGTTTATCTGACCAAAAGTATTGGATTTTATATCTCTAATATCATGCCTTAGTATCTAAGATAGTAGTTGAACAAACAAACCATGTTAGAGAACAAGGGAAGGGGGGGGGAGGGGGGGAGAGTCAAAGTCACAAAAACTTCCTTGAAATACATCTACTTTGTCAGCAATTATTTCCTATCTTCACCTTCTCCAAAACACTGAAATCAGAAGCCTTGCACAGTGGGCTGTGAGTGATCATGAGGTTACATTACAGAACTGGCAAAAATTCATTTGGGCAAACTTGAGGCCTCAAACCATACAAAACAATGCACATTGATATCAATTTTTAAGATACAGTATTACTTATCTACTGAGGATCATCAACATTTCTTATCATATGATTTCCAATACTTACATTTAAAAAAAAAACCTCTTTAAATGGTTAAGAACAAGGAAAAAAGCTAGAAACCTGCTTCAAATTACAGCTAGAATTCCAACTACTTACGAAGGGCAAGAATCTATGTAACAGAACTGTCAAAAGAGCAGTCACTGTAGGCCTTTTACCAAAAAACAAACCCCCCAAACCCAACCACTACCCCCCCCTCCCCCCCCCCAAAAAAAAAACCAGCGTGGAAAGTATGTATCTGAAGAAACAAAACTTGAAAAAGTACTTTTCGTAACCTGCTAATAATCAGGTTTTCTAGGCTGCTGTGTTAAGAGAACATTTAAGAACCACAGGTAAAGCACCGCAATAACTACATCAGGTTGTTAAACAATGTAATTGTTGTCTAGCTTTACCAAAGCCAAATGAAGCAGGTGATTGGGAAAAGCCAGCATGGATTTACCAAAGGCAAATCATGCCAGACTAACCTTCTACAACAAAATAACATTTTCTGTCAACAAGGGGAGAGCACTGGATATTCTTTACCTGGACTTCAGCAAAGCGTTTGACACCCTTTCCCCCCAGCCTTCTCCTGGTCAAACTGGAAAGATACAGATTGTATGGGTGGTCTGCGAGATGGGCAGGAAACTGGCTCGTTGGTGACACTTGAAGAGTGGTGATCAATGGTTTTTAGTCAGGCTGCAGCCTGTCACAAGCGAGGTCCCCCCAGGGATCAACACTGGGCCCCACGCTGTTCAACATCATCATAAATGACCTGGCTGATGGGACTGAGAGCACCATCACCCAGTTTGCTGATGACACCAAACTGGGTGGCAAGGTGGATGCACCAGAAGGGAAAGCCATCTTACAGAGAGACCTGGACAGGCTGGAAGAGTGAGCTAGCAAGAACAGTACGGAGTTTAACAGAGAAGCACGAGGTCCTACAGCTGTGGTGACGCAACCAAAGAGCCCAGCGCAGGCTGGGATCTGTGCGGCTGGGGGGCAGCCTTGCTGAAAGGGACCTGGGGGTCCTGGTGGACAACAAGCTGAACAGGAGTCCGCAGCGCGCTGCTGCAGCTACAAAGGCAAATCGGATCCTGGGCTGCACCCGCAGGGACATTACTAGCAGAGATAGGGATGTGATCATCCCAATCTACCAAGCGCTTGTCAGGCCACACCTGGAGTACTGTGTCCAGCTCTGGTTTCCACAATTCAAGAAAAGGCACAGACAAACTGGAGAGGGTCCAAAGGATGGCCATGAAGATGATCAAAGGCTGTAGAACCTGCTCTATTAAGGAAAGGCTGAAGGAGTTAGATCCTTTGTCCCTGGAGAAAAGAAGGCTTGGGGGGACCTCATCACAGTTTTCCAGTACTTAAAGGGTGGCTACAAAAAGGATGGATGCTCTGTCTTCACAAGGAGCTGCATGGAGAGGACAAAGGGCAACAGGTACAAGTTGCACCAGGAGAGGTTTCACCTTGATATAAGAAAGACATTTTTTACGCTGAGAACAATCAATCATTGGAACGACCTCCCCAGGGATGTGGTGGAGTCCCCATCAACTGGAGGTTTTCAAGACGCAACTGGGCAGGGTGTTAGATAATCTCATCTACGCTCCCTTTCCCGTGACATGTTGGCCCGGATGGTCTTTCGTGATCCCTTCCAGCCTGGGTTGTTCTATGTTCTATGATTCTACACAGCATAAACCCACCTAAAATTTAAGCCAGGATTTAGCTGGGCGGATTCAGCTGGAATATTGTTCAAATAGAGCGCTCTAAATTCTGCAGAAGTTGCAGTATACATGGCTCAGAATACATAATTCAGTCCTTGCAAACAGAAGAGGGGAGAAGCCAGCGTTAAAACCACACTAGAAGCCAAGATACAGAAAGGTAACTTCACTCCTTTTAATAAAGGCTTTAAAAGACCAAGAGTATCAAACTTTTTGAAACAGTAATCGTTGACCTCACCTCCCTGACCTGGAAAAGCATTGTATCCCAGCGATCAGACTCCACAGGAAGCTGGTTATGACCCACAAGCAGGAATGGGCAGCACACTGCGTTATTCCTTCCCTCAGCGACTGGCACCAGCCACACTGGAAGGTACGGCTGCAGCCTACGCTCACCGTTAGTACCATTTTTATGTTAAACCCTCTATAACATGATTTATTAATTTATGTTAGAAAGATCAAATTTCCAACAAACAGCTCATTCCAAGCTAATTAAAAATGGGAAGGAATCCCAATCTACAAATGAGACTAGATGAGACTAGAAATAAGATTAAAAAGGGGGTGACTCTTGAAACTGTTAACTCCTATCTCCTGTTGACCAGGTCCCTGGTTTCTTCCCAGTCCTAGCCTTTTAACTTCCCTTTGCCTCTTTAGGTATTTCCTTCTCCGATTTTCCTGCTAAGCAGTTTACACGACAAACAACAGAACAGCCATTTCTAGCCTCCAAGAATATCCTAAAGACTAACAGTTTCAAACCAACTTATCAACATGAAAATTACCTTGCTTTCACTTCTTTGACTCAGTAACTTAATCTACTTGTTCCTTTCACTTCTCATACAGCATTTCTGGAAATGTTCAGTGCCTAAATTCATGAAAGATTAAGGACAGTGTCAACAGAAATCATAATATAAGATGTCACACTGTTCATATAACAGAAAAAAACTCTCTGCATAAGTATCTTAAACCATAGACACCTTAAGCTTTTCTTCTGAAACTCTAGGAGCTTCACAAATGTAATCAGAAAACTTGCACGCAAATGAGAAAACAGGAATTTCACCAGTGACTTTTGCATTCTCCAGGCACAATGTGAAAGTATGAATTCTGCACACTATCATACATTTTTTCCACTGCCTCTTACCAGAGGAGCACCAGTGCTCACAGGTGGTAATGGCAGTGGAGACGATTTTCCTTTTCACTATTTTGGTGTCTATTAGCCCTGAAAATAACTCCTTACAGTTCAGTGAAAAACATGAGCTTCAGTGTTATGGTTCAGAGCAGTACCATGATTTTCAGATATATTTATTTTATGAAGTTGCTCCAACATTGAGACTGAAACTGAATTTGCTGCATGTTGAACCTGGACTTAAAGAGCCCCCAAAATGAGTCTTCGTAATTACACTGCCGAATAAAAATCTGCCAAATACCACAGAAGTTGATTTGTCTGCAATTTTATTTCAGAAACCTGAATTCCAATTCAAAGAAGCTTCTCAAGTAAAAATCACAGAGAATTACATAATTAATAGTGTAGTATCACAAAACTCAATTTAACACAGCTAATGCAAAGGAATACAACTGGAGATAAAAATTAAGCCAGAATTACTCAGTCCTGAAAAGGCAAGATTAGAACTGAATTCAGAGGCTGTCATAGATCACTGTGTAGGAATTGCAAAGATTATGCTGTGGCCAGGTAGTCTACTTAAGCATAACATAAAACAAAGAATATCAAGTAGCAAAATTATCTTCCCTAACTTTGAAAAAAACTGCTACTAGAGTATTATTTCTGGTTCTCAGGTACACACTTCAAAAAAAAAAAAAAAAAAAAAAAAAGATATGAAATATCAAGAGTGCAAGGAAGGGCTACAAAAATGATCCAGAGGGTAGAAGACTAACTTATAGGGGTTAGTACCTTGATCTATTCGTTTAACCGGAAAGGTGAACCAGAGGTGAAGGGGCCTTTCAGTCCTGCTAACAAAAGCATGGAGAGATTTAACACTTGGGAGTGAATATCAGACACATTTGGCCTTGAACAGAGATGGAAGTTTCCCAACCATATACACACAATACTGAGTATTACATAGAATCATAGAATCATCTAGGTTGGAAAAGACCTTTAAGATCATCTAGTCCAACCATTAACCTACACTACCAAGCCCACTCTAGACTAATCAAGGGTAGACCAGACTAAACCATATCCCGAAGTGCCACATCTACCCGTTTTTTAAACGCCTCCAGGGATGGTGACTCCACCACCTCTCTGGGCAGCCTGTTCCAATGCCCGACCACCCTTTCCGTAAAGAAATTTTTCCTAATTTCCAGTCTAAACCTCCCCTGGCGCAGCTTGAGCCCATTTCCTCTTGTCCTATCGCTAGCTACTTGGGAGAAGAGACCAACACCCACCTCACTACAACCTCCTTTCAGGTAGTTGTAGAGAGCGATAAGGTCTCCCCTCAGCCTCCTCTTTTCCAGGCTAAACAGTTACACAGTTACACAGTAACATTGCTTTGAAAAATCTTGACAAAACACAAGTTTTAATCCAACTTCCAGAATACCTTCTAGTATCTGTCTGCCCTGAGATCAGTCCCATCTGCTTCTGAAATCTATGAACCTGCCCTTCCTTTTTAGGGTTTGGGAAAATAAGTTCCCACATGCACAATATGCTCATGTTATTTGCAGCTTCCAAAGCACTTCTAGTATTCTAGCACTTTTTTTTTTTTTTTTTAAATAGCACCTTCCTCTGCTGTAGGTTGGTGACAGCTGGAGACTGAACGTCAGACAGAAGGCACAAGTACTTGAAGACAGAGAGACAGTACCAAAAAACCTCCTTAATCCTTCTCCTGTGCTCAGGTCAAACCGATCAGATTTGCAATTAAGGTAAATTTTCCATCAGGTCAGGTAGGACATCTCTTACTATTTTTTAATGATCTTCTGCAGCATGCATGAAGTGCAAATTTCCTATCCAAACCATTCAGCCATACCTTACCTGAGAAATTTCAGTGACAAAAACTAGACAAGTTCCCAAATACCTTAGCTTGTCTCACTGGCTTCTTTGATGCATTCAGCAGTTTAGCCCACTGAAACTGAATTGCTTAGGTTAATGTTTTTTAAAGTTAAGTTTAAGAGCCTGTAGAATAAAAAGGGTTCCACTAGAGAGGTGATCCCTCTATGCCTTATTGACAAAACTATAAAATTTGTTGAACAGAAAACACTGGCGACAAGTATTTTTTCCAGCCTGCTTTATTGCTCCATTAAATTTCATCACTGATGTCACAGAGACTCAGCTACACACGCCACTCAGTACTTCACAAGAATGAGTCGAGTCACTAATTTTCGTTTTCATCCTGTAATTGTGCAGAAAGTATCTGAGGCCAAGACAATCTAAAATTCAAATATTTTTCCACTATTAATATTCATGCGTGGTGGCGGCAGTACCAGAAAACAAACATACATTTATTTTTGCCATCAGGGTCATGATTCCATACAAATAAAGAGGTTTAACCCAAATAGTGCTTATTTTTAGGTTTCTGTGAACCCACATGCACTTCCCAAGCCTCACGCCAATAAGCCAACGCCCTCAGATTTTTGAACACAGGTCAAATCAGATCACCAGCTTCCCAAGGGCAGGGCCCCAGCTTTATCCAACAAGTATTTAGAAAGCTTGAGACAAACCGATCAGCATGTCTGACCCAAAAATGAACACTGGCCTTAAACTGAAGTTACAAAAGCTGCTAGACTTTTAATTCCAACACCGGATTTGTGGAAAACACAAATGCACACATCAGATTCTCAAAGAAAGAGACAAAAGTGATCAAAACAAAGTTAGGTGTTTAATTTGCCAATCTAATAAATCAGGTAAGAAAATTTCAGTAATTTTCACATACGCGCATTTGAAATCAGATTTTCCAAGGAAACAACACATTTAAAGTCATGAAATCCCTCAAATTCCTTAGCAATACTCCACACAGTCCCCCGGAAGGAAAGCCATCTGCTTACACAGAGGTGGCACTTACCCGAGAAGAGTCTACTGCTCCTTCACAGAATAGTAAATTCAGGGAGCTGTGCAGTGGTTGCACCAGTGGCTTTAGACAGAATGAGAACTAGGTCAGGACCTACGATCGAGGACAAGGTTTTACCACTGTCCGTCGTAAACTTGGGGATGCTTCTGAGACAGGAGGCCAAGAGGAAGAGCACAGAGAGCACAGGCTCTTCCCCACAGCAGTGGAGAGGCTGTAGCGCTGCGTGAGAACTGTGGAGTTCATAAGCAGCTTTACCCGAAGGCAGAAGACTCCAGAGCTCATTTGAATGCAGGACACAGAGTTGCGAGTTGTCTAAAGGAAAGTCACACACACGCTCCAGGTGCAAAGACAAGAGGAAAGAGAAGCTTTCTTCTTCCCTCGAGATTTTCTTTTGACCTCAAGGTTCAGCAAAATATGCAGAATTAACAAGGCCCCTCCACTATGCAATATGACCACAGTAGCATTGTTTCACTTTTCCTATAAGGTTTTATTAGTATTTTCTGATGGTACTACCTATCCAGTGCTACCCTTCTTTTTTTAAATAAAAGGAGAGAAGACATTCTAAAATTAGACGTGAATATCTACTTTTAATAAAGTGTTTGTTAGGGTTTTCAAAAAGATTATACCAGATCAGTTTGTGGGAAAAAAAACCCACACAAACAAGCAAAAAGACCCCACCCACATACCCAAGGCTATCACAGATTAAAAAAAACCCCAAAACCCCTTATGTTTAAAGTTTAAATTATCTTTAATGTTCACCACTGTTGAAGCCACTCAGAACCTATGCTTTCAAGAAGTGCTGTGAATAACAAAAGCTTCTACAAAAGACAGAAGACATTACAACTAATTTTTTAACAGTAACATATATACTTCCCTGATACTTTAAAAATGCAAGAAATTTCAGCAACTTTAAGTACTTGCATCTAAAATATTAGTATCATGATGCATAAAGGATCAGCTGAAATGCAGCAGTGCACAGGCAAAGTGGCCCCATTTTGGCCAGGATCCAGTTATTTTCATGTAGACTGAATAGCAAGGGATGAGATTTCTGAAATGCATTGGCAATGAACAGAACAATGTCATTTAACCCTTTGAACTGTTCTGCAAAAATAACTTCTTCCAGAACAGCTGGATGACATTTTGTATCTTTACTTATTTACAGGGGAGAGAAGCAGTTAGAGTCTTTTTCCCTCAGTTACACATAAATAGTAAAAACACTGCCCTAGACTTGTTAAAGCTATGACTTTGCTTTATGCAAGCATGAGATCTATTTTATGGGTTTGGTTGGGTTTTTTTTTAAAATGAATTCAGGTTAAACGCTGAAAACATCTCTCAACCTATAACGAAGAATCTGTTGACTGGCTCATTTGGGTACTACCCTCTGAACAGAAGACTTCCTGGGATAAACCCTTAGACCAATCAGATCAAAAAAACCCAAGACCAGGTCATTTCAGTTTTAAATATAATTGCATTGACAACGTTAGAGCAAATTTAAATGCTCTGTATTCCAAGGGTTCAAGTCAGCCACAGAAATTATGACAGACTGTAAAGGATAGCTCCACACTTTACAGTCTGAATATACGAACCCTACAGATCATTAACAGTGAAGGTGGCATGCCCACAATCCCTCCAAATTGCCTATGGGCATATATGACCAAAGATGACAAGGCACTGCTGCTCACTCTTGCCTCTAGTATGGAAAAGACCATACCTAAAGAAAAATTTTCCATTTACTATTACTGTTCATTAAGAGGCTGAAACTGGAATGCTTAAAGAGAGGAGTAGGAAGGGATTCTGCCGGGTTTTTAACCACAAGACATCTATATGTGGAGACTAGACTTACTGGAGTTAAATAAGTAAACAGAGAAGTCATTGTTTTATCAAGGAGTCTACTAACAAACTGAAATTCTAAAAATCGGGCACATGGATTATCAGATTCTGCTTTACAGTTTATCTGGATTGTGTAAACAGAGCTTAGGGATTTATAAGAGAGTTCTGCAAAAAGGACTGCAAAAATCAAAATACTCTAGTTCAACTTCTTCATTCACCAGAAATTATTAAACTTTAATAACAGCTTTTACCTAAGCTCTTACACATCCTGATTTGGAGAGAAGACATTCTTACTGAAGCAAGGGCAAACTAAAAGTGCGTATCAGTTTTGCTTTCCAGGCTGAAATAAAGTATTAGTATGTTCCTTACATATTACAATAAGGAACAGTGTCACTAATGTTAGATTGTACTAAATGATATCTATTTTTCTTATGCTAAGACATCCCATTCATTAACTCTTCCTGTGTTGTTCTGAGCTCCTGCTCTGAGGCACATGGTCTTGAAAAAAAATCTAACTTAGCCTATCCATCAACACTGATAATTAGTTTTCAGAGAATTTGACATACACCCCCCCCTTTTTTTTTAAGAGCTTATACTTCATTATGCAATTTTTATCCGAATCAGAGGTACACTAAAACTGTCATCTTTATACAATATCCCATTTTTATTGATGGATTTGTTAGGGAATGACATCATAAACCTTAAGTATGCTCTGGCAGCATTTGTTGCTACTCAAAATTATGTAATAAACCCCAATAATAAAATTCAAGAATTACATTAATTTCTTCATGCTTTTCAGGGAGCATTAAGAAAGTTATAAGCAATTAGTGTAGCTGCTCCAGAAGATTATGAAATCACAAAAAGAAGGATGAAGAGGCTAAATAACAGAGTGTGCCACCATTTGGCAACAGAGTCACAAGGTGAACTTACTGTTTCTTGATGAATTCATGATTAATATACCTATAACTTTGGAGATCCTACAGCAAATGCCTCACAAGAAAAAATCCTGCATTATTATGAGACTGGTTGGTTGAGATTTTTGAGATGGAACTAACCTGAATATTGGTGACTAAATGCATGAATTCAGCCATTATTTTCTGGCAGAGAATCCAAGTAACTCACAGATTGCTACAGTGATTAGAGAGTACGCAGGCATTATGCTGGAACCAGCAAGTTTGATATGTAAGCAGCACAAATGTTGATGGGTGTGTTACCAGTTTGAGCTAGAAGAGAGTGAATCAAAGTACATAAATGAGGCAGAGGCTAATATGAACACTGGATATTTCAAGTAGGCTTGAATCAGGCAGATGAAGGCAGTAGAGATGTTGAATTTTTCATTAATTTCTCATTCATGTTCAGCTGAGGATTTTCTAGGTGTCACCCCCCAGTTGTTTTATAGCACTTCCCAGTTTTAACGGGGGAGGGAGGGAAGGACGGAAATCCGGATAAATTACGAAACTAATTTAGTCTCTTGACACAGTAGAATTGGACAGAATTTAAAAAGCCTGTATGCAGGAGGAAACAAACATCTTTGGTGAATGCAAGCCTAAGTATTAATTTTTATGTAAACCTTCCATGTGAGATTTTATACTGCACTTGCACATGAAAAGAGCTTTGAAATGTGAGCCTCACATATATATCGTCATCCTATTTCCAAATTAGACAGCTAACAGCCAGACTTATTCAAATTCAGAAAACTCCTTTACATGGATCAGGCATTTGCAAGTCCTTCAGGTAGATGAAAAATTTTAGGAAGACAAAGTGGTTTACACCACCCTTCATCCACCCTACCTTGAAAATTTCTGAACAGTGTTTAAAATACATGCCCTATATAAAGGATATTAATGCTATCTTCACAGAAGTCTTAGAAGTGACAGCAAGACAAAGTTCATCACATTACACAGTTCCCAAATGCAAGACCATTCTCTTTTCCATCTCTCAGAATGCTCTTGACAACTTTAATCTTCAGATTAAAGACATATAAACTATGGATAAAAGTCTTACTGGAACTAATTTTCCTCCTCAATTGTTGGTAGTTCCGCATTAGGAAATAGTACGTCAAGAAACACCCATGAACTCTATTTTAGGAGCATCTCGTTTCTATTTTCCTTTTTCCCAGGGGAGCGTGAATGCACTCCCTACCCCAAAATTATGCAGTCGTGTTTCCTACTTCTGGGTAAACCTCAAGGGTCAAGCACACCCACACTGCAACAGATGAAACACCATGAGAAAACCACCTTCCTGATCATGCTGTCTCCCTTGTCAGGCAAGTATTGCACAACTGAATATGGCTGCATAAAGTAACATTATGCAAACCCAGGATTTATCTTCCAGCTGAGATTCTCATTGTTTCCACCTGACAGTGGCAAAAAAGATGCCATTTACTTTGCTTTAGAGGGTTTCAGAATTACTTCTGGGGAGAAATGCAGTAGTCCAGTTTCTCCAGTCACTGTAAATCATGCAAACAGAGTGTTTAATGACCATTTTAGCAAAGGTACTTTCAGAATCACAAACACAATCATCTACAGCAGCCCAGACTTCAACATTTCAGGTATCATGACCACTCTCACACTTTCTACTAGGCCTATTTCTTAATTTCTCAACTAGGACTACAATTTCTCATCCTAGTCTCTGGACAGTTACGTTATTCAACTGAAGATTCAACAGAATAAAGGAGAACACATGAAACACAGAAGGACATGCACAAACCAGGGCATAAAGATTGTTTGCATTGCAGGAGGACAAGGACTAACTCAAGCCTGATACTTGCTCAATTACTAGAATGGCTGTAGAGCCTCACACACCACAGCCTAGGTAATGAACAGAACACCCCGTGCTCTGCTCCGCTGTTACAAAGTAGGCCCATTCATAAAGGCTGCCTTCCCCGAAGGGGCTAAGTGAGCTGCATGTACGTTATGGGTCTGGTTCCAGCCATCCAGTCCGAGACCCTAGGGGACAGACATCAGCTCTCCCTCCTGCTTGTCCACACATCCACCTCAGAGAACCAGCCCCAAGCACACAAGTCCTCTCTCAAGGTTCAGGCCCGAACATTAGGTAAAGACAGAGGACACACCTGCCCTGAACAGCCAGAATATCTGAAGGTCCCATTAGTTTTGCATGGCTATAATGTTTTATAAAACTAAACTAAAACCATTATTAAAACCAAAAGAATGAAACTGAAATCATGCTTCTGGGCATTCTGCACTTACTGAATTCAAGTTCCAATGTAAAACATGAAAGGCTCCTGTTCTACACATCTCCATGCTTTCAGACTAAACTGAACACTATCCATCCATAAAGACTAATATCTTTAGGCAAGGATTATTTTAGTTAACAAATATCTGAAGATTAATAGTCAAAAAACCCCAATGTTTCTACACATCTGAAATATGTATGTACAGTTCTTTCAAGTTCATTGAAAGGCTACTGGCATCAGAAATTGCAAAACACAGTGACATGCACACGGTATTCAAATCCAGAATTCTAAACCCAGCTTTTACAGTGATTTCCCAAACAGCATGCAGTCGGATACATGCCACCAGTTCCTGCCCATATGAAGTCCAACAGACCTCAACAAAACCTTAGAAGTGGGTAAGTAGCTTTGCAAGGAGATGGGCGAAACAACTGTGCAAAATGAAAACAACAATCACTTGCATTAGAGCTGTACTGTGGTATTTGTTTTTACAATACTATGCAGGAACATCTACTCTTTAAGTCTTTGTTTCTGTATTTTGTAAGTACATCATGCTTTCTCAGGAGCACAGTATTATTTTCAAACTCTTCCTTAACAGTTATTCCCACATGGTGCCTGCGACATTGCTGAGCCTACACAACTGCGCGGTCGTGCTGTGAGCTGGATAACTGGCTAGGGGAGGTAATTTGTAAACACCCCCCCCCCCACCATCCAAACTGGCAATCAGATCTGTTCAACGAAAGCTCCTGCCCTTAAGGGATTTCCACAGGATCTAACATGTCTGCATATTTAAAAGCGTATTAGGCCACAAGCAATTCCCACTTTGTTGGAGTTCAGTAACAAAGCATCCAATGAAGCTTATGAAATCCAACAGAAAACCTACAAAAATGTATTCTATAGGGCCACACGATAAGTTACATTTACTATCCCACTGTTAACATTAAAATGTTACCTTTCTATGCATGTCCAGACACTAATATATTCTATCATGTCTGTCCCAGAAGTCCCCACACAAGATATATGCAGTCTATATAGGCCATTCAACTTCAGCTACCCTGAAGCCAGAAATTCTTAGCTTCAGATTATTATTTTTTTAAAAACCAAAACAAGTCTGACGATTCTAATGCTCAAATATTAAGCATGATGCTTATTTAGTCAACTGCCCTGATTTCATAAAGATATTCTGTAGTATTCTCTTTTGTATACAAAGAGTTTCTGTAGCTGACAGTAAAAACCATTTGGGGTTTTACAAGCAAATGACAAAACTTTGTCTAAAAGGGAAAAATTGCCAAACTCAGTCAAACTAGTGGTTTAACTCTTCAAATATCCTGAATAACCATGGCCAGTGTGCAGTTTTAAGAACAGTATAACACAGATACACACACACACTCATTTGCAGTGATTTATTGATTTATGCTTTACACCATGAAAAGAAATTACATACATTTCAACATTCCTTGTACAACTGATGTAGAAAGTGTAATCTTACTTTGCACTGTGCTAAACTCTTGACCATAACAATACCTCATAGCACTAAGTCCCATGGGCTAATATAGAATGTGACTTTTTTTTTTTTTAAAAACAGTGCTTTAACATATTATGTGTAAAAAATCCTAGAGAAATCCTCTGTGTAATATAATCCAGATTTTTAAAACTGTTTCTGAACTTACAGTATAAATTTTTCTATTCTACTTCAATTTATTTTTCTCATCTGTCTTCTCTAAACTATACCAACCTCAACTTTCCCTCCTGCCTCATACTCGCCCACTATTTTCTTTCCTATTAGTACCAGACCTTACAATAGAATTTCAGAGATCTATCAGCTAAGAATGAACAGGAAATACTTTAAGTAAGATTTTTTCCCCCTTTGATCTCATGCACCTCTATGAACATCAGTAAAAATCAGATGGTTTTATGAAGATGTTCAATGACACACAACAGCAATATAACTTACCAGCTTAAATTATTCTTATTTATGAGTCTGTTATCAACCTTATCTCTTATCTTTCTCTATGTCATCCTCAAGTTCCTTGCTCTCCTCCAGTCTCAAGCAACCTATACAAGACTGTTACCTCAAATTTAGTTTCAGTTTTCTAGATCTTTAATAATATAGGAAGAAATTAATGGTAACAAAATCTGAACAGCCTAGTTATTGTACCTTATCTCCATGTTGCAAATTTGTTCTGTGCAGATGCTACTGTCTCCACCAACTATTCCTTAACATTTTTCACTGGGAAACTAATCTAATCCAACAAATCTTGGAAATGATACACACTCACTCTTCTTTGGGGGGAGAGGGTGAAGTAAGATTTTTCTGACTTATCCTCCAAAGATCAAACTGCATGTCAACATGCATCTTCACTTTATAAGACAGTTTAGATTTTATGTGTTTATGAGGCACAGTGCCAGCATGAAAAATACACCTCTAAGAACACTTACTAAAAAAAAAAGCGGGTCAATAGCTAACATGATGCAGTATTTTAAACAAAAAGTTAACAGACATGACTCCCATATGAAGTAAGAAACCAAAATGCCAGATCTGAATATGCTGCTGAAAATATAAATTATTCCAACTTTGCATCCCTTTCAGAACTAGCTATAGCAGAGGCCACATCTGCAGGGGATACTATTCTAGACCACATAATAAAAGATTATTTCAATTTAAGACAAGTGAGCAATACTCAGCTTCAATTTTGACAGATAAATGAATTAAAAATAATATATCTAAAAGTGCATGTAAAGCCAGAAAGCTTTTTCTTCTCTCTATTGTTTAATAGCATATTTTCAGTTAACAAACAAATTACCTGGTTCACCAGAAGGGGGAAACTGATAAGCTTCCAGTGTCATATTCATAAAGCAAATTAGAAACAACAAAAATGCTTGGCTTTTCAGTAATTATTTCTATTATTTCTATCACTCCAAGGCAATAACATTAGTCTGACACTTTTTCAGTTACCATGACAAATCCTATACGGTCTAGTTGAAAAACCTACTTTAAGAACAAAAAGGTCAAGATAATAAACTTTTACAATTTTCTTACTGCACATATATTCTTTCAGAATACCAGTATTCCTCAATATATTCTCATTGCAAGAGCTTTAAGATTACATCTGCTAAGTCATCCGCTCTCTGGAGACCATCGCCAGTTTGACAGATAAATTGGATTTTTTATTTTTTATTACATGAGACTGTCTCTACTTCACATATATGTAACAGTAAATGACACGACAGGATGTCTAAATAAAGCCGATTAAATACAATTTAGTCAATATTCATATAATAGCAAACACTTCCACAAGCTCTAAAGTATTAACTATTCTTTATCAGTTTTCAAAATTATAACTGTCAAGCACTTTTCCCCCAAAATTCCACTTTGGGATGTAACTTAGGTAACATTAACACTTAAACATGTGCAAAGTGCCGTTTAAGTCACTGATGTTATGTATATGTATTTACCATTCACGTTAATCGTTATGTGCGAATACAGCATTTTAAGGGAATAAGATCTAGTTCTCAGTCTAATTGCAGGAATTAGTTCTGAAAACATCAAAATACTGTTAAACTTGTGAATAAATAAAACACAACCTATTTAAAGCACACAGATAGGACTAGACACTGCTTTGGCAATTATTTATACCTAAAATCAACAGGAAATTCAACTAACAGCTGAAGGGAAGTCAATAATACACATTAAGCACAGTCAGGAAGGAACCTTTCAAACATCATTAAATTTCTATCCTGTCCTAACCAAACTACTTTCCATGCTTGAACTTCCTTCCAAAAATGAAGCTTTCTAGATGAACATTTACAAAAAAGAATAAGGCAGAGTTAGAGAATAGAAAAATATAAACCAGATACTGTATTTCTGCCTCCATTTCTGTTCGTATAAAAAACATATCCAGTAACTTGCACTACTGATACAGATGAAACAATTGCACAAACGAGCATTTACAAGTTCCCTCCTGGGTCTGAAATACCTCAGCAGGAATTAAAGCATGATTTAACATGTCATAACAATTGAATAAATTAGAAAAATATTGTAACCTCAGGCAACATTAATTCCCCAATTTGCCAATTAGTGTCTTTCTGTCAGGGAAAAGGCGGTAGAACCCTTTTCTTTGTCAAGTCTCCTTTAAAACCACCAATCTTCTATTATGCAGAGATATAGGAATGTCTCTCATTAGCGCAAACACAAGCACAATGCTTCCTCAAAAAATTACATTCCAAGCGTATTAGATGAACAGCAGGGCAACACCTAGCAATACGGCATACAGGGTTTTCACCACATCAACCCTTCAGCTTGCACCGACTTTTCTTTTTTTAAACAGCTCGAAGGAGAATTCTCAGAGAAATATGAAGACAATGATGTAGCTGTGCATGTGTTGTGGGTACCTTCCTTCAGTCAGGACAGCACGAGAAGAAAACAGTACAGGGCTCATTATTCAATCTGTTAAATTATTCTGTGTTGATTTGGGGTTTCTTAATGCAAAACATAATATATAGCCACTACATAAGATACAATGTAGCATATTACAAAAAACAGTATTTAAAACATCCTACTTGTCTAACATTTATTATCCCTTGATAGAAGCATTTATGTACCTCAGAATGTAACTGGTCTATTTGTCCCAGAAACAGACCACCTATGTACCTGCTGGTCTCCGGACAGTACCTGGTCAAGTTACTGTATCATATTTGACCAACAAGACAGGAATCATGGGAACAAACAGATATTCTGGGTCAACGAGTTCAAATCCCAAGGTGCTGTGGAAAGCTACACTATATATCCTCCTCCCCCTTATATAAGCTAACCAGCTCCATCTTAAAGACAGTCTTATTCCACTACTCCTAAGGGAAGGCTGTTGCAGACTTCTATGCCGTTGCTTAGGAACCATCTTTGCTAATTTCCAAACTAGGTTTATTCCTGGATAGCTTATACCCATTTGTTCTCATACCTCAAGCTTAAGAAGCTCTTTTTACCACGTGTGTTGTTTCACTTCTTTTTTTTGTTTTTGTTTTTTAATGAAGAGCAACGTTTTTCATGCTTTGTTTTCCCAGATGAAACAAGACACTCTGAGTCCCCCTTATGGAGCAAATTCTCCATTCCCTTAGTCATTCTAGGAACCAGTCCCGGTAGCTCTTCCAGTCCGAATGCCCTTTTTACTTGGTGGGAGGTGATAGGAATTAGACACAATATTCCAGATAAGCTTTCACCAGTACCAGAAAAAAGTCAGTACCATTTTACTTCTTTAAAGGGAAATATTAGTAGGGCAACAACAGTATAGTTGTTAACCTAATACTTTTCACAGTTGCTAACTTTGATAGGTTAGTCATGCTAAAGTGTTACAAGATCATCTTCGTTTTTCTACTGCTATTAAATATGACTCCTTTTTCTACTGGTTATGTCCTAAGGGCTCAACTTCGTTCTGTGCAAAACCTTCTTTTTATTGATGATACTTGACATCTGATGAGAAAACATGAGATTGGCATAAGAAGTAGGAATACATCAATGTTTTTAATGAAAATACTAAATCTTGAAACTGACCCTTGACAAATTCCATTAATAACTTGCTTCTGATACATCATCTTCTGGTCATCCAGTTCTATCCGTACTCAACACATCCTGTCACTATTTAAAATCAATTTTCACAGAAACATGACCCTAGTTTTTACATGGCATCAGATTACACATTGTATGACTCCTAAGCTAAAAGAGGTCAGCTCTAACCACGTAAGCTCTCCAAGAAGTCAGGTATCTTATAAAAAGAGCCATTAGATTTCTCTGACAAAGTCTTCCTCTTAAGAGCTGTATCACTTCATACCCCATTTTCCTCTTAACTCAAAATTCCAGAGTAAATATTATGTAGTCCCACTGATCTACACCCTGGAAGTTCAACTTTATCTTTATGGAAATAGTTTTTAGAACCTCACTTCAGTAAGACCTATTTGCCAGTGCGCGTGTGTTCAAAACTGTCTTCAATGAATATTAAGGCAAACATTTCATGTAGTCTTTCACGTGTATCAAAATTATTTTTAGTCATATTTCACTGTCCCCATGCTTCCTGACAAGACAGGATGCTCCTCTTCAGTTTGCTATTAACCTCGTTAGATCTTGCATCTCCACTTTTTCATATATGGGGGAAAAAAAAACCAAAGAAAGTTTGGTAAGAACACAAATATTTTATACAGTTGCCAGAATTATCCGCATTTACTGCTGTATCAGAAGTTCAGCCTCACCAGAAGTAGCTGAAAGCACCTCATAAAATAAGCCCTGAACATTGCCGTAAAATTAGAATTGCAAGAGCATTTGGATGCTAAACTAAGTTATGGCCTTTGCAATTTGCAATTGCAATTCAAATGTTCAATTCTTTAATTACAATTATTAAGAGCTTTTCATGACACTCATAGAGAGGTTTGGGTCTTTTTTTTTTTTTGCTTTAGTTGGGCCTTTGCTTGTTTTTCCCCCTAAATGATCTATGCCTAAAACATGAATAAAAGCATTCATGCCATAAGGTCTCCCCAGAGCTAGAAAAAGAAAAGGCAAGTTAAGGCTGTTTAATTTCAGCTTTACCTCAGATGTTACATCCAAATGAAAAAAAAAGAAAAAAAGCAACAACAAAACCTGTATTATCAATATTTTGGTTTGAGAGTACACTGCATAGCTATTACAAAACTTACTTGAAGGAAAAAAAAGTCTGCAGAAACAAGGTTCAAATTTAGGATTACTATAGCAACAGAGAGGAGGGAGGGGAAAATTACCAGATTACTCTCTTGAGATCATAAAATCCTTGAAAGAATAAATTTAGATTAGAGTTTCAGTCAAATGAACTGAATTTATCGTATTCATTAATGATTAGCACACCAAATTAAGGCTTAAACAAGCAAAAACTGTAGTACAAGAAGTAAAGTAGCAAATACAAACTTTCAGACTGAATGACCTCACGTTTTCCTGCTACCATTCAATATTTGGTATCACAACAGGTCTTCAAACCAATAACTGGTAATAAATAGAGTATTATTTAGGAAGGTATCTAGTCCTGATTAAAGGTCTGCAAAGAAAAAGAGGCATCTGAAATCTGCCTCATTCTTAATTAAGTGACTCTAGTAACTACACTACTGAAAACGTGCAATAATGTACCCCCATTTGACTTGGAGGTGTAATGAATTTCCAAAAACATAGTTCAGTTACTATAGAACTAACATATTTCAACAACATATGTGAACACAGTAATGACTTAATGCCCTGAAAACCAGGGAATGCAGAAATAAGCTTAAGCTCTTTAAAAAGGTGACATTATGAAAAACAAACCCAGGATATCCTGAGTAACTAATTACTCACATCTCTCTTCATTATGCAATCTTTAGCATTCTTTGTATTGTGGGGTTGTTTTAATAAATGCTTAAAAATAATTAGCATAATGGACACTATTCCAGTACCAATAAATATCATACTTATGTTAAGGACTGAAAAAAGAGGAAGAAAAACAGTAGTCTCAGTCTTTTTGGGAGACCAGCTATTTCAATACTTTAGCCCACTCACATCAGAAAGGTCCCAAACCCATTAAACACGCAGCTGAAGTGGCAAATGCAGCTACAAAGGGGTTTTTTTGACATTGTGAGCTTTGCTTGAGGCATGGAGGGGTTTCTCCCCACTTTGGTGGTAAGTATTGACCCATAAAGACTCTAAGCCTCAGGCAACTTTTCCACCAGCCAGAACGTTCAATTAATAAGGCTGCCCTCATAATTTGCAAGACTGCCTAAGTCCAGTTTTTCTGGCTGACACTCAGATTTTAACCATGCTTCCCAGCCTTCTGTTCACCATTTCTGGCTTTCGTTGACCAGCTGCCAAAATGCCCTTTATTTTCTGGTGGCTGGGCACGCCAGAGGACAGTTTGAGAGACTACCTTCCTCCAATTTGTGCAGCAAACTGTTCACTCTGTTCTCTGCTCTTGGCTCTTCCCCAGGTTGCTGCAGTGAGGGAAAACTGGAGGATACTCGAAGGACTATCATTCCACAACTGTGAAGCAAGGGCATAGGCATCTTAACTGGGGTTTCCTTGTCCTTAAATCAATATCTCCATTAACAGACTGGAACCGAGTCAAAGACAGTGCCCTAGATCAATAATAAAGACTATGGCAGATCCAGAAGTGGACGTCCCACCTGCCAAAATCCTTACCCTATGCTGCAATCACAAACATCCTCTCTTTCCAGGAGAGAGGCAAGAAGCTCTGTATAAGATGATCCACATAACTTGGCAGCGACAAGATTAGCACAGGTTCTAAAGTAGATTGAAGCGAAGTGGGAAAAACATACAGGCAGACATTCAGTTACAAGCAGCAGCGATCAAAGAGGACAACAGGATGGCCCTCTCTGAGTCCAAGGCTCAGAAGTCCACCACCTTTCCTTGACACATAAAAGACACAATAGCTTTCCCTTAGATTAAGCATGTATATTTTATCACCCTCTCCATCCAAACCATGTACGATTCACTTGCTTTGGGACAGCTCTAAAGAATTTTCTAACTTCTTACCTAAATCCCTATATAAGCAAACAGAAAGAAAAGGTTCACTGCATATGTACAGTTGAGATCTAAGCAAACATCTAGAGATCATATTAAATTTCTTTTTCCTGCCTATTAATAGATTCCAAAATCATTTAATACTGTACAACAGATGTCCTACGTAACCAAATAAATTTTGACTGTATACTTCTGGCCACCAACACTTTATGAAAAATAATTTTCAAAAATGAACACCACTTTCCTGACATGTTCATCCTTAATTCACTCATAAAAGATATAAAATTGTTCTGAAATGCTTCCAAGTTAGCAGTTATAACCTGAATTACCACAATATCTTTGAAAACTCACCAGCTAATAAAGTCGGGGGGGGAGGAGGAGGGCAGGCGGGTGGGGACCAAACCACAAAACCGCACACCTCGCTATATATACTAGTAGGCTTTAAAATGATATCCACAGTAAGGAAAGAAAATTTGCTTTGGAATCAAAATAGAATCTTGTGCTTTACACTGAATCTGTTATTCAAATCATATGGAAACTTGAAGTGGCATTTAAAAATAAAGCAACACTTTAGTTGCATAGAATTTTACCTGAAAATTGTGAAAAACTTTTCAGTAACTGAAAGCACCTAGAGAAAGAAGACAGAACTAATGAAACATGACTTCCTATCAACTGAAGTCTCCTATGCTTCCCTATTTATCCTTTTTTTATCCCAAGTCCTCACGTTCCCCTCCACATCCCGCGTGAGTCCATCCTTGCTCCTCCCTTCACCTGAGCACCAGTCCACCCAGGCTGGCCACACAAGTGGCAAAACACGCCACGACTGCTTCGGAGCCACCCGTGCTCCGACTGGCGGGCCAGGGTGGAACAGCTACGCAGCCAGACGCTCCTGCGTCTCAAAACTAACCAGGAGCCATGCCCCTCTCTTAGTGGGAGCACAAGTTTGGCAATCAGCTTATACATTACTGGCAGAAACTTCGTGTGTTTGAAGCCACCATTTTCCTGTGAAATTTAGCTGAACGTAGCTAATAAGTTCAGAAATTGAAGAGAAAAATAAAAGAAGTCCCTTTAACTTTGGAATACTTCAAGCTGTGTTGATTCAAGATTACTACACAAAGCTACGTTAGAGAAGATTTTTCGGAGAAAAAAAAAAAAAACAAGTATAGCGCATCTCTCAGTTAATGCACAACAGCAGCCATGTCTTATTTTGCTGCATTTTAGATGGAATGGATGTTTCACATGCATACATACTTTACAGATTTTCATCAATATTTTGTAGTGACAATACCTAAAGAAATTATTTCATCTGTTAAAAGAGAACTAAACTCAAAGTATGCCTTTTCCTTCACCTCCACAGTCACAATGCAGAAACATAACTTTATGCTCCATAGTATATAACAAAAAAACCAAACCAAACCAAAACAAAAAACAACAAAAACCAATCAACCAAAAAAACCCCACAGAGGACAATCTTCGTCACTTGAGGTTTTCCCAGACACTTGCTGGTTTAATCTGGCATTAGCTATAATAAAGCTGAAATAGTGTATCGGACCTCTCAAGATTCAAGATCTGAAACAAGATAGAGATAAAAAGCACCACAACAAGAATTCAAAATTTGTACATACAAAATGAAAACAAACAAAAAATAAACTAAACTAAGTTTCTATGGCTGCAAGTCAAATTACAGTTTTTAGTCCAAAATTGCTTTTACGTGTTTACCGATTCCAACCAAAAACCCAGATGATCTTAGGTATAGTAATTTGACTTCCCCCTAATCTTCGGTGCGTAAGTGTACCACAACTTAACACGTAGCTACTCATTTGATGTGAAAGTATCAAAGATACCATAAAGTGTTACTGATTAACTGCATTTACTGTTCACTGTTTCCATGACCCCTTTTCAGCAATTCAATTAGGTATATGGAAGAAAATCTCAGAACTCTGAAGTATTTAACTCCCTATCTTTTCCGATTTCAGGAGTCCAGATCTGAAAACCATACACAAAATACAGTGTAAAAATCAGTAATTTTACAAGACAAAACCCAATACATTAGTCAATTAAAAATACAAAGGAATATTTGATTAGTCTGAAGAGCACGGGAACTCCAAATCTCAGTTTTCAAGAGTACCTCGTAACATCCCAGTTTTAAAACTGAAGTTTTAAAGTGCATTGAAATGCACTTCCATGTACGTCGATTTTCAATTAATCTGCAGGGAAAGCCACTCAAATAAGTGATAGATATCTTTTGATATCCTGCTTGCTAATGCAACTGATGTGAGGTTGAAAGGTTGATCTTTCACTGAATAAGAACTGTACCCAACAGAGCAGGCAGAGATCATTTCTCAAATTGCAATCTAATAAATAAGGTCAGAAGGAGGAAGTTAGGAAGGTGCTGAAGAAGTTGTTACTCCTGTTTGGCTACGCCTTTGAGGACGACATTTTCAGTTTCTTCTTAACAGTCAAAGAGTCAGTCCAGCAAAGCCAGCAAGCACACGTGCTGGTCAGCCAGCTTGACTGGTAGTAGTTATTGAAATCCGTCTCTACTCTGAAACTTAATTTGCCCTGAAATTAAGAAGTTAAACTTTAAAATTCCCCAATGCAGCAGTAATACTTAAAACTTTATTCAAGACCAGGACTGTTGGTTTGAATGTTAAACCAGAGCCCTCATGACAAATGAGGTCATCTCGGCTTATACCTGATTTGAAAAAGCAGTAGTTCTAAAAACTGTCTAAAAACAGCGTTTCCTGGAGTCTCTGCCCTTACAACTTTTGCAACTACTAACCACTAAAATTTCTGAACTGACAAGACCACAGTGAACAACATCCTCTGACTGGTAAGCAAAGAAACCAATTATTTGCTTCAATTTGACTAAAGATTACCAAGATTGTTCTAAATAAACAACAGACGCTTACTCAGATGGTAACATATGTTATCATGAAGTTATGTTGAACATTAAATTACTACGGAACCCTGTTAATGTACATGCAATACTTTAAAATGATAGAAAAAGTAACCATAGAAAAGGGTAATTTTAAAGTAAAAATTATCATAGATCAAAATAGTATAACAACCAGTAGTTTTTAAGCATTATTACCTCTAATGAAAAGAAGCTTTCCTCAGGAAATAAACTGGTTTACATGATTCACACTTTATACCTTTCTTTACCGATAGGTTTGTACAGCTAATGTTCTCAGCCCACCCAAAAAGGAGCACTTCAGAAGATAAATGCTGAATAAGTGGCAAGAGCAGGTAACGTTTTCCTATTCCCCTGAGAAGGCTGATTAAATTATATGAATGAAAATTGCAAAACTCAGGTAATCTAGGAGTTTCTACTATTTTAAAAAAATACCTGCTTTTGAATCTGTTAATATAGAAGATCTGTAATTTAACAGAAGAGTTTTAGACAGGTTCCTCAGCAGATGTCAAATGACCTGCACAACAGAATCAGCAGTTTAAACTTACGTTCCTATCTGCTCACAATCACTTTTTAAATATAAAGCACCTATCACTCTAAAAGTGTCTAAGAAATACTTAGTTACGGTATGAATTACTAATACAGTGCTATTTCAGAGATCACTTTCTGCCATGCAGCATGGTCCAAGAATAAATTCTAATTTAAAAGCCATCAAAATCAGAAATTTAGCATTATTTTTTTTCTTCATGTCCTCACGCTTCAAGTGTCCTCACTGCACAACAGAAGCGACACTTCTCTTGATACGCTCTCGTTCATAAAAGTAGCGGGCAAGTTTTGTTACTATAAGTTTTTCCCTCAAAGCAGGACAGGCTCATTTGCATAGCAATAGTTTGGGATTTACAAATTACTCACTATTCACCACTGCTACAGTTCTTAAATAATTAAGAAACTATTTCTACAACTCAGAAAAGGAGCGGATACAAGATTTACCATCTAGCCTCCTCAGAGTTAGAAAGCACTTGTCACACAGAAGTTGTATGCTTACTAGTAATCAACATGCTAAGCATCCTTCTCCTAGTTTGAAACCTCCAGTTGTAATATTTTATTCTATTTATTAACAAAATTGGCTACTTCAAAATTCAGCTTTTTCCTCCTAGAGCAAGTCACAGAACATTGAGCGAGGAGATTTGTTAAAAGTGCTTCATGCTGCGAAGCTACCCTTCAAAAACTGAGGCTTGAATGGGGCGGAAGTAGCTTTATCCTTACTCCTGTGAAAGTCTCTCGGTGCTCAAATGGGTTTGTCCACATAATCTCATCAAATCATCCAATTCCATACGTGCAAAATAACATTTAATATTGATGGCGAATCTCAAAGAACAAGAACAGAGTTGAGTAATTTTCTGTTGGAAACATCTAAAAAGAACTGTCACAGAAAAATACTGATTCGGTAAATGACCTTCACTCTACAGCATTAGTGAACCATACTCTAATGAACTTATTGGCACAACACACTAGCAAAAGTGCTTGTTTCAGATGAAGCACAAACGTTTAGATTTCTCACACCATTTTGAAATAGCCAACCATAAAAAGAAAACATTCAGGCAACACAGTAATTTTTGGCTTTTTAGCCACACTATCCTCAGTGTGGAACCTTATATAGAAAACAGAACACCAGTAGAACTACAAGATACTTAAACACGCAAACATAGTAACACCTATATTATTATCTTGCTACAGTGAAGATGTAAAAACTTGCAACTGTCTCTTCCTGCAAGCTTCCCCTAAGAAATCACCAAGTTTAAATTCTGTAATTGAGGCAACTACACAGAACATTATGTTCACTTAAGACTATTTTTACACGATCACATCAAATCTGCTTACTGAATGTAAAGAAATACCAAAGCCACCTGCTCCAGAATTAAGGAGCTAGTCCATAGTTGCGGGTTTTTTTTCACTTATTATACAACAGGTCTAAAAAGAATACTTCCTTACTGAGGCACCAAATTGTCACCTCAATCAATTTAATAAAGAAAAAAAGAAGCCTATTTCAGAAATAGTTTGTTTTTCTTTATTTTAAAAATAAACTCTTAATTATACAAAAAAGAACGAATTTGCGGCAGTTCAGAACTGCCGAGCAGTCTGTTAGCACATTCAGTCACATTACAAGAACCCAGAGGCGTAAATAGCCTGTGTGCATGGAGATACCTGTAGCTTTCAGCAAAGTATACAGAAATTATCCAGCAGTAGTTGCAGTTTGAGAATTTGTAAGCTGAAGGTAGACATGTTTTGTACAGCTCCATATAATGACACAAATCACCATGCAAGAAAACAGAATACTTTTGGTATGTGATAATGTTATGATCTATAGCAACTTTCCAAAAAGCAGAGAATAAACCAAAGCCAGCAATGAGCTTACACCATTGAGCTACAGCAGTATCTCATGAAAGATTTAAACCCAGTGCTATTCCTAGTCCCCCGTCTCAGTACAGCCATGCGTATTTTTCCAGCTTGACTGAATTTTCCCCCTCCCTAATTGCTAGTTTTCACCTAACGCAAACGTAGCTTCAGAATCAACCTCAAAAGCAGCATAGAGACGGTGCAGTAATTACGTGCAGAAAGACATGTGACATTTTGTATCAAAAGCAGGCACTGGAAATGCTAAAATATAGACACCCCTTCCAGCAGAGGAAACAAAACAACTGCCCGTCTGCTGCTGCTGCTGCTGGTACCCCGCCAATCTGTAACACCGCACAAACGCGTCGCATCTCCTCCTCCCTTCCTGCGTCCTCTGCGGACGGCGATTTGGCCACCGCCGCCCGCATTTTGCAAGCACGACCCGCAGGTCACCTCGCAGCCCAGAAGAAGGGGCAGGTGGAGCAGCAGGGCGGCGGGGGCAGAGCCCGCAGACGCACCGCCCGGCCGCAACGGAGCTCCAAGCGCTGAGCGGCCGCATCCCGCCTCGCCCACCGCGGCGGGCCCGGGCCGGGGCCGGGGCCGGGGCCGGGGGCCGCTCTCCCCCGCGGGAGGGCCGGCAGGAACCTGCCCCTCCGCCCCGCACCGCCCCCGCGGCTCAGCCCCTGCCCCCTCCGCGGGGGGAGGCCGCCTCATTCCGCCCCGCATCGCCCCGGGGACGCGAGCCCTCCCGCCCCGCCCCGCCCCGGCCCCTCACCGCGCACCCCGCCAGCAGCGGGTTTTTTCCACGCACGCCCCCCGCCCGCCCGCCGCTTGTTTTCAAGGCGGAGACAACAGCCCCCCGCCTCGCCTCGCCTCGCCTCGCCTCCCCGCCGCCCCGGGCCAGAGCTGCTCGCAGCCTCTGCGCCCCCTCCGCAGCGCCCGCCTCCCCCCGCAGCCTGCCCGCCGCCAGCGGCTGCGCCCCCGCGCCCAGGACCGCTGAGGGCTGCACCCCTCCGCCCCACCGCCTCCCCCCGGACCGCTACCGGCGGCGCCCCGCCTGCGCCTCCCGCCGCCCCCGCAGCCCTCCGCGGCGGCGCTCACCCGAGGAGAGATGAGAAAGGGCGGCAGGAGGGAGCGGGAAAGAGGGGGCCGCCGCAGCCGCTCCCGCTGACGAGGCTGCCTCCGCCGCCGCTGGCCCCAGCTCCGCCCCCGCCGCGCCGCGCCCTCCGCCGCCGCCGCCGCCGCGCAGCCCCAGCCCCCGCCTGACAGGGCGCGGCTTCCCGGGGCCGCAGGCCAATAACCGCGCCGCCCATTGGAGGAGGCGCGCTCGGCGACTAAGCGGCTCTCCCATTGGCCGGCGGGAGGCGCGTGAGGGGGATGGCGGCAGCGCCGCCGGCGCCTGCGGAAGGGGCTGGTGCGGCCGGGGCCGCGCGTCGCGGGCCCTGGGGCCCCGGGGGGGGCCGGGCGGCTCCCAGCCACCGGGCGGAGGCTGAGAAGAGCCCCCCCGGCGCGGGGAAGGGGCTTCTTGCGGAGCCGGATCCCTTCAGAAAGGAGCAGCGCGTCGCCTGGGAAGCTTATCTTACAGCAGGCTGAGAGATAGGGGCAGACATCAAGTAATTGCCAAGGAAGCCTGGCGATGAAGGCGGCTTTCACACGCCGCAGCGGCGACGTCTAATCGCTGGAAGCTCCGAGCGGGCCCAGATCGATCCGGAGGCGCAGATACCAGTGAGAGGAGTCAAACTTGAGAACTGCCTTGGTGAGGGCTAGAGACAGGTATTTCAGTCAGTCGAATATCCTCCGCATGTTAAATTCCAGTCTAATGAGAAGTTGTACGCTTGATTCAGGAAGTGTGCAGATATATTGTATAGCTTGTATATAGCAGGCCTGATCAGATCTTTATAAATCATCCCTTTAGATCTTCTAAATCTTTTGAAGACCTGTGTGGCTAGTGTAACCCCACAGTTTGTTAATCACTACAAATAAAGCACCAACTGTAAAGTTAACTTGTTCTGTTAGCTATCTTTATTTTCTATACATTTTTGCTATCATTTCTATATAATTTTAAGACTGCTGCTGCTTTACACTTCTTTTTTGGAAACTCTGTTCTGTAGCGTGGTGTCTGCCTCAGGTCAAATGAAGAGTTGGGGGTCTGGGAACACACTTTCAGAAATGCTAAACTCTTCTCTCTTATCTGTACCCCCCATTCCCAAGTTATCCGTATGATCAGAAGAAAAACAGACTCCTGCTAGCAGAGCCTGACGGCTGCCTTCAGGAGCCATAAGCATCTCTTCCCTTGGAATCTGGGGGGAATCTAGCCTGCTCCAGCCACCTCCACTGAAGAAACACACTCCACTTACATAGTTCACGCTTTCTGGCAATTAATCTTCATTTGTTCACTGTTGAGAATGGAAAAACAGGCCGCAGAGATCTACATAAACTTCTATGTGAATTCAGCCACCAAAAATGGTGGCTTAGTTGTCAAGTGATGACACAGGATGATTATGGCACATCTGACAAGACACACTGCTGGACATAGATCTGCCCAACCAAAAACATCCCACAACAAGATATGTTAGTGTAATTACTAGTAATTAGCAAATAAGTCTGAACTTTTTTTTGTAAGAACTGTTGTTGTAAGCCTAAAACGTTCAAGTCATTTCACCTGTCTAGTACTGAACCCTGTTAAACCCAGCAGATGTGTTTACATACCAGACAGCATACTTGTTCAAAGTCTACTCAACGAGATCTGCAGGTGCTGCAGCTCTGGAGAGCTGTCCTCTGCAGGGTCCAGCCCCCTGCCTCGCATGTTGTCTTCCCCTTGGCGTGTAGATGACTATCTTGTCAAAACTCTCCTTCATCTCGGCACCTCACTTACCTCTCTTTCCTTTCTTTACCGTAACATTCAACACAGAAAGCTCTCTTTCTTCTTGCCTGGTGAAGTAAACGGCAGAACGGATCCATGTTAAAACTAACTAGGCAAAAAAATACTTTGTTTTGAAATGAGTGATTTTCCTATCCAGCTCAGCGTATGGCTGTAAGAACAGCAGTGCCAAGAGGGGGACGTTGAGGACAGTAGGGTCATTTCTTTCACTAGCAGTGCTGGCTTAAAGTATTCATGTAACTACCGGGCACGGTGTCACAAGCAGCTTAGGCTGATCAAAGGATGTGTTTTATCATCACGTCTGTTCAATCTAACAGTGAAATGCTGCAGAAGAGTGCCGTTCCTCTACCCCTCTCTTCTGCTGTCCTACCCTGTGACCTGCCCAAGGTCACAGGTTCCCGCTGACCCTTCCAGCCTTCCCCCCGCCCCTTGCATCATATCCCATAATCATGAGGCCAAAGAAGACATTGTTCACCTGGCTAATCTGGTGGAAAAATCAGGGGGGGCGAGGCCAGCTTTCCGCTGAATCAGCCAACTCAACCAACTCACTTAATAATAATAATTTACAAATTATTTTAGTTTGGCTTTACTAGGTATCAGAAAAATAATACCATACAATCATTTTTACACAACTGACCTCTTTACCTGGCATTAGTGCTCCTTGATGATCAAGGAGTGATCATTGCACATGTAGCGTTACTACTGAAAAGCTTGTGAGGGATTTTTCTTTGAAATTATTGAACTTAAATGCCTTTTAAAAAACAATGTAATGAGTTATCTTAATTTCAGCTGTGTATAACAGCATTAATAATATCTCATGGCTTATATGTGGTATTACTAAAGTTGGTCAGTGTAGGTAAGGTTATGTCAAAAGTACTATTAGAAACTTTATTTTTGTCCCAGCTGCAATCGTATTCTTCACTGGAGGGAGTTGCTTTTTTGCATTTTACCAATTTATGTAAGGAAGGAGAACTTTCCCAATCATCTGAAAATAGTATGTAAAAACAATGTTTAATGTATATATATAATCTGAGAAACGTTTGATGGAACAACTTACATGGCGGGGCGAAGGATTCTGGTCTACTTTCATCTCCCTCCACAACCAAACATAAACACATTTGAGGTTTATTTGAGCTGAAAAAAAAATAAAAATGAAGAGAATTGGAGCAGCAGGTGGGGAAAGGGCAGAGCAGCTGGAACTGCAACATACTGAATGTTGCCAGATTTTAGACAATCTATTAAACTGAGAGGCCACTTTGGCTTTAATTTTGAAAAATACTGACTTTATGCTCAGGGGGGCGTAGGGAAATTTTTATACACAATTGAGATTAAAGGTAAATCTTGCTTCACAGTTCAAGCTGGTTAATAACCAAAGATGCAATGATTGCTTTAGCCAAAAGGAAATCAAGCAACCAACTTTCTCTTTTAATGTTACAACACTCTTTGTGGAGGTTTGGAGTGGTTTTTCCAAAATCCTTTTCCAAGTAAAGCTGGTTCTTTTAATTGCAACATTTATGACTTCCGAAGCATCACGTGCCTTCTAGATGTATGTTCTTTGCAAGTTGCTTCTATACTAATTCCAGTGTCACTAGAGCTGCTGAGATTGTTTTTAGCTGCTCTCTAAGGACATCGTCACCCTTAGTAGTAGAAGGAAAAGCACCACTAACCAAAGTTAGAACTTTTGAAGAGGCAGGACTTAAAAACAGACCCAGGAGAGTAAAACAAAGAAAGGAAAAAGAAAAAAAAGATACCAGGGCAAGTTCAAAGTAATGAGGAGGCTGAGAAGAAAAATATTTTAAGGTACTAAGTATCTTAATTATTATTATTATATACAGGAGAAAATTAATCAATCTTGGGAGAAGCTTTGTAATGTTAGAACACAAAATTTTCCTTTAAATCACATTTAATTTTAAAAAGGCACATTTTCAGCAGTACTCCCATGGTTAGGGTGTGGTTGGCATCTACTTGGAAAAATAAGTAAGCATGAATGTTAGCACAGTGTAAATTAAAGCACAACGTAAGCACTGAAGCCTAAAACAGACAGCTTGTGAGGCCGCACCTGGTACATCTTGCCTTATCCGTCCTGGAAGAAAATCCTGTAATAAGTTTACATGGAGAAGACCCTTCTTTCTTCTGTGCTGCTGTGGCGTACCTTTCACATCACCGGCCTTCACTACAGGTGCAAAACTCTCTCCATGCGAAAGCTCTCAAGGTCAGCATTCACATGCACACCAGCCTCCAGTACAAGAACCAACTGTGCCAAGACTGGGCACAGAAGGAGTTAGCACGAAGAGGTTGTTAAAAGGCAGAAAAAGTGCTTCTCAAAGAAGGGTGAGATGCTTTTCCCTGGTTTTATATATGCAGAGATCTAATCCTGCAAACAGTTATTATTACTGTCGTTTTCGTGCAAACCAGCTCCAGTAGAGAGATCTGTGAGTAAAATGACATTAAAAATGATTCTTTGATATCTTTAAGATTACACACCCATTAGGGCCATGCCACGAACCTGAGAGGTCGATTACCCATTCCCCTGGTAACTAGATGCCATAAGGAAGGAGGTACAGGTGAGGGATAGCAATGACCATCCCGTAATTAAGATGCAGGAATGGAAGTCCTGACAGAATAGATTTTGGGGCTGCCTGTGCTACAAGACTTACTATGTACCCCTAAACCCACTGAACTTAATTGCTTCAGTTCATCCAGTTTTAAAGTGAGCTCAGATGCTATCTGAAAGTTTTAGTAGCATTTGTTATTTGGTATTTTGGTACTTTGAGAATTTATAGTAAAAGAATTATGAGCTCTCCCATTTAAGAGGTTGTACTCATTGTCATCTCAAACACTCCCATTGCTAGAAAAAAAAAAACAAACACTCCCTAACTTGAAGAAGCTGACTATTTAGTAAGATAGAAACTATTGCGACATCATGTGATTTGCTTGCTGCTAGGTGAAGTATTTAGTGCTTAGAACAACTCTTTAATGCTTCGTGATGTTGATAATTTAGGTTGTGCTCAGATGTCCATTATGTAAATTCTACCTCAAAGTATATTTTAAGAGTAATTTAAACAGGAATAAAAAATACAATTAATTTCATTGTCATCTAGGTTAAAAGACATTCAGATGAGTAATTTTGCTAAATAACATTGCTACTTATGTGAGAAACATGAACCAAAAGACCTCTTAAGTTTCAAAGATCTGGCCCATCAAGTTTCCACCTGAAGTTAAGCTTTAATCTCTTCTTCTATCCAAAGTCACTTAAGATTGATTTCTACCCAAATGACTTCTATGCACACACTTGGCAGCTGTATTCCTGTTGCTCGGAACCCTGCCTGGAACAGGCTGACCAGCAGATGTCCCCAAATTCAAAATAATCACAGTCAAAGCTTCAGAAATCTTTACAGCCCTCTTGGACTTTCCAAAGCATGAAGCACCAGAGGCCATGAATACTCTCACTGCTTATTTGCAGTGTTGTAAAAACTGAAATTCTGCAATAGAGAATACTGGACAAGCTGCTGACACGAAGCATGTTTGCTATAGAAAAATTGTTTGGATATCAGATCACTTTTTATGATATACTACCTACTGATTGACAGTTCCTGGTTTAAACTTTTCTTTTCAAAGCCACTCTACTTTTTTTCCCCTATAAGAGCAACCCCCCCCAGATATCACCTATAGCACTTTTTCTTGGAAGTTTAGATAGAAGAGGCAAGACTTTTTCCAAACTGGTATCAATTATTTTGACTTGGATATTACCAAACTCAAACTGCCTTTTTTTGGCATACCAAATACTGCTTTTACACTTTTCCACAAACTATTTTAAAGCTGAGGAGGTTGCAGTAGGTTGTATATGCAAGAGGCTGACTTGTGGTGAAGGAAACAGGAGAGTCAGGTTAGTAAGAGGTTTAGGACACAGGCTATGAGCCATGCATTCTAGCTGTGCCCTTCCTCCCTACAAACACCGGAAATGTAACTTCATCTAATTCTTTGGGGTTTTTTTTAAAAAAAAAAAAGAAAAAAAAGACTAGAATATTATGTAGGAGCAAGATGACTTGGAAGAGAGTGTAAGTGATTGCAGATTTGTCTGCAACCCTTCCACCCGTTTCTGGAAGGATGAGGGGACTACGTAGCACGTCCTCATTTGTGCCTCCTACTTGAATTCTGGAGATGTCAGAGATGTAAACCTACTAGGCTGTAAGCCTACCGTACTTATACTAACCTACCGATGTAAACCTACCAGGTTACACTGACCTTTCAGAGCACAAGGGCTATTAGGTGCTGGGAAATGGGAAGGTCCTCTTTTCCCAAGCAAGCTCCTGAAGAACACCTTTGGAGACTTGGCTTTCTCTCTCAAACATTCCTGTTCCTCTGAGATGCTCTTTTTATTATGGTCGTACCTGCATTTTGTGCCATGGATAAAATGAATGCTTCAAGTCCTCAACCCAGTGCTCAGGAAACTTTTGAAGTAAATGGAAAATGGATCATTTCCACCCCCAGCCACATTGACTGATGACCAGAATGCCAAACTTCTGATACTGTTGTTTACATGAAGATTTGCTTCTTAAGGAGGCTGAAAACTTAATTCTAACTTCACAGTTACAAGAATCAAGCACTATTTAACACAACTACAAGCAAAAGCATTAAAACACACACCCATGAAGTTAAAGAGGACTGCACAAAATTAGGTGAACTGGCATTAAAAGTTTATCCATTTCAGAAATATATACATTTATATAAAAAAGAAAATTAACACAAAAATTTACATATTTGCAAATGTTGTATTACACAGGTAAACACAGTGTTATGTTTTATATGTATTGGATTACATAAGTATTTTTACAGTTTAAAAATCTTAAGAGTATATGGTTGCAAGAAAAATTAAATACCTGAATAGGCCCCAAAGATAGCACACTGCAAGTATGACTGTCATGAGAAGTCAATTATTCCCAGACAGAGAAAAATTTACTCTGTAAACAGTATGTGTAAATACTGCAAGAAACTAGAACTTGCTCTGATACACACACACACACACATATATATATGTCAAAAATATTTACCTGCTTTGTTGGCTGAGCCTTCTATAGAGTGGATCATATCAGGGTAGTGAACCACAGGGATACTCATTTAAAATAAAAGGACTCAGAAACTTAAAATATCCAAATTTCAGATTCTGTTCAATATTAAGTACTGCATATTCTTTACTTTACACACATAAAACCTATTACAGCAGGAACAGAGATCAAAAGACTGCTACTGTGTATGTCTCTTGCAAAAGATAGAGGCAGAGTTTCTTGCCTCAATTCCTATGTCTGGTCCCAATATTATATCTCTTTATTAAGGAAAATCCCTTAGGGATTAAATCCTGGTTTACTGTTTTCATAAAAAGAAAATTTTTATGCTGTAATGGTTTTGTTTATGTTTTTAAAGTTGTGACCATCTAACTGCAACAAGAGTAAAACTGACATGTAAAAACTTTGAAAAGGCAACAGAAAAAAAATGTAGTTTATGGATACGGATACAGACACAGACTGACAGAAACTAGATACCTTCTCCTGTTTCAGGAGTGACAGATTTTTTTTTTTTTTAAATTATTATTACAAGTCTTGTAAAGATTAGAGATGCGAGACCATTATAGCAGTACTTTTGAAACAACAAAGTTACTTAACAGGTCATTAAAATAAATGTCTCCTCTTTAGTAAAATTTAGGAATGGGGTAATTTTGGCATAAATATCAAGCCCTTGGTTTTAGGACACCTGTCCTCAAAATATTAGGGAACAAATTTTACAAGCACCCTGCTAATGCCTATCAGTGATGGTCTGGTAGTGCTGATAGTATGTTAAAAACAGATTTTATTTTGCATGCAGCTACAAACTGAGTAACAATTTCAGTAATGGAAAAATTCTTATTGAACTACAAAAAGGAGACTAGGAGAGTATGTTTTGCCCTAGAACAGAACAGAATGCAATGGGCTGACAACCTGATCCTAAGAGACTGACCACGAAGATTTATGGAGTGATAGTAGCATCACACTCATGGTTTCGGGGGGTGTGTGTGTGTGGGGGTGGGTGTGTGTGGGGGTGGGTGGGTGTGTGGGGGTGTGTGTGTGTGTGTGTGCGCGCGTGTGTGTGTGTGCGTGCGTGTGTGTTTTGTTTTAAAGAACCTTTGATGATGGCAATATGAGAGAAAACTGCTAGTCAGAATTTGGGGTATTCAAAAGACTCCCTCCCTTCCTCCGTAAGCTTAAGTAGTCCCTTCTCTTTTCTCCTACCCATTAAAAATACTAGTGGCAACTACCCTTCCAGTTCAGAACTAAGTAATGGGGCTCCCATGAAAGCCAGGTCAATATTATTCCACGTCTATCTGAAGTGCACGTCATTAAGTAATATGTGGGATGCCATAACCGTATCAGTTGGCTAGTACCCTGGTATTGATTACTGCAGACATTGTAATCAGAAGTTACATTTACATATGAGGTGGCTTAAAAAAAAAAAAAAGCCACATTTCCTCATGATTTTTGCCTATAGTAAACCAAATTATTTGCATAGAAGTCTTCATTATTTATATGTCAACTATACAAGTAATACAAAAACTCTCAGTTGAGCACCAGTGCTGACTTAAGGAGCAATACCTTCAAGTCAGAGTATTAGTATTCCATGTCACAACTGAATTCTGATATCCTTTCAGAAGTTTCCCTTTGCTATATCAGTTGTATTCAGACCACTTCTTTGTTCGTGTCCGTCTTCCACATTCCAAGGAGATTAGTAATAGCAGCAGTTTTATAAAAGGTGTAGGTACTATGGACAGCTTTCACAGCATAATCCGTTCAGATCTTTTCAAAAGAAAAGAGCATAAAATCCACTGATCTGGATTGTAAGGTTTTACCAAGAGTTCATTAAGTGGAGTCCATATACAATTCACGTGAGAATAAACGGTTGAAACAGATTCGGTTTCCGTGTGCAAACAATGGGATGTCCAACAGTGGCAGGAGTCCACATTTAATTCAAGGGCAGCAGGGAACCCATCTGTCCTAAGCGTCAGTGAATTATGCGTCATGTCACCTTGGTTTAGAGTAACCATAAGGACACCGAAGAATCAGGCTGTCGTGACTAGGTAAGACATGAGTGCTATAGTATTCGACCAGGCTTCCCATGTTCAAAAACATGATGTCTGAATCCAGGTAAAACTTGCAATCCTGTTGTAAAGCAAAAGCATATGTAATCATTGACAGTAATTTTTCCAACTCAGTGTTTAAAAAAAACCCCAAAACATCATCATCATCAGAACTAAGAAGTTCTTTCAAACAAGCTACTGCTTTGCAAACTGGTCACTTACACAAATATGTCCAAATAAACTCAGGAATTTAATATTCCTTCCTTTAGGATTTGACTGGAGCTGAAATTTAGATGTGAACATGTACAGCTAGTTTGTCTTTTGCACGATATAGCAACTAGAAAGCCCAGATCCAAGTACTCAAACTCTCATCCTAGACCAGATAGTTTTAAGATCAGCTTATTTTTACTCTTAGGAATGGGAAGGAGTTGAGACTAACAAGTTAGTCTCAATATACACCTACACACATGCACACTTTACACGCGTATATATACACATGAAATTCATACGTGTACACATAGTGCAGCTACTAACCTTTTCGAAGATTCTGTAGTTTCTCACTTTTTCTGCACATTCATCCCATACAACCAATACCTTGAAGAAGAAAAATGCAACATATTCAGTCTATGCTAATAAGCTCTTCTAAGTCAATGTATAATTAAGGAATTAGTTACAATCCACCCTAAAAAAAAATATCACTGAAGTTATGACAGCGATTGTCTCAGATTTTCTTGCTTTAAGGAGAGAGCACATGTAAATTGTTAAGTACTTTATCATATACAAGATACAGTATCTCTAAATCAAAAAGGTTTTTTGGGGGTAGATTCAGCAATTGCAAGTTACCTTTCCAGACCTAGTAGATGAGTTCCTAATGCAGTACAATCCATTTTGTGGTTGTCCCCGTGGGCTACTGGCTCTAAATGTCCTAAAAATAATACAGCAATTACATATATTAGCATTTTACATATCAGATAAGTAAAATGCCTAGATTCTTAAAATTCTTATTACAAATCTCTATTTCAGTTGTAGTAATTCATCGTACATCATAGCTGAAAGAATTTCACTGTTCTAGCATCTGAACCAGCAATGCAGCACAGAAGATCTGGCTTTCTGTCCCAGCTAGCATTCTGGCAGAACAACATTCTCCAGGTGGAACAAAATCACTTTGCAAGTACTATGCGTTTTCAATTGATACATAAGCACTGAACTAACTCCCCTAGAAAGTGCTTTCAATATTAAAAGGAATTTAAATACTTCACTGTGTTTTTAAACACAAATTGTACCTATCAATTTTCTTTGGACTACTGTTCAGTGCAGGTTTTTGTAGGACCTCTAAGCAACTATTTTAAAGTCACATCCTACCTTTCAACTTCTAAGGATTCAGAGGTATTAAGAAATACTGAAGTAGGCAGCCCAACCTGCAAAAAATATGAAGAAAATAAATCACCATGTAAGTCAATGACCACTCAAAATGCTAGCAACTTGTTATGCAAATAGGCTACAGCCATCAGTATCTGAAATTATTACTAGTGATTTAATCTTTACTTTAGGCTTCTTCCTCATTTACATCCAATAATAAAATCCAGAATTTACCAAGACATTCCTTAAAGCTCAGGAAAAAAAGAAAGAAAAAACCACACAGCACTGTTTTCAGAAAGTTTTTTTTTTTTTTTCCCCTGAAATATGCATTTAAAACGTCCCCAAAAGCATACATAAGCAAGAAAAATACTCTTTGAGAATGGATCATCTGCTTGATCTTACTTTTTCATAGTCATCATCAGAATCATCACCAGGTTGGCTTGGCTTGGAGGGTAGCGCTGGTTTTTCAAATGAGAAGCTTCTAAAACTCTGTCCATCTGGTGATGATCTCCTGGCAGAAGCAGAACAAAAACTGAAGGACATCTCCTCAGGAAAACAGAAGAAATATACACAAAACACTAAAGGGATAATGAAACTAGAACTGAAGACTAAGTTTCAGTCTAGCCCCCAAATCACAGATTAATTTAGGTTGGAAGGGACCTCTAGAGATCATTTACTCCAAGCTCCTGCACAAAGCAGGCCCCACTAGATCAGGTAGCTCAGGAAGCCGCATCCAGCCAAGTTTTGAGTATCTCCAAGGATGGAGATTCCACAGCCTCTCTGCAGCACTCTCTTCTGGTGTTTCACCATCCGCATGGTGAGAAGTTTTTCCTAATATCTAGCTGTAATTTCCCAGGTTGTGACTTCTGCCTGTTGCCTCTTATCCTATCGCTGCAGACCTTCGAGGTCTTGCTGACTTCTCCATACCCACCCATTAAGTAGTTGCAGACAGCAGCAATCTCCCATTAGCCTGCCTAAAGGTTGAATGAATCCAGTTCTCAGCCTCTTCTCACATATCATGTGCTACAGCCCAAACGTCTTGGTGGCCTTCCACTGGACTCACTCCAGTATATCAGTGCCTTCCTTGTACTGTCTTTAAAGAATTTATTACTTGTTCTTCAGAGCTGCTAAACGATCTGAGGGACAAAAATATTTTCATCTGACTCACCACACCACTGTAACTAGTTCCACATCCCTTACTAGAGCTGATCTTAATATAAAATGAAACACATTTCCTATCTCTGCACTGTTTTTGCGGTTCATTGAGGTTCTGACATAAACGGTTCTTATTCACTGCGATCAAAGGCTTTTAAGTCTTTAAGACAGACCTGAAAACAAATAAACTACAAAATTTTGGTGTAATTTTTTTTCAAGTTTAGTTTATCTACTATTTCTTTCTGAACTATTTCAGAAACTAAACTCATTGCAAGATTTTCAAATAACAAATACAGAGGCAAAAAAGCACAACGCTGTGAGGAAGAGAGGGATGGTGCAGGGAAGAGAAACAGGTGTCGATGCGAATCTGAGAAATGTGTCAATCAACGAGTTAACTAATACCCAATGGAAAAATTTAATAGTGCATTGTATTTTCCTACTTACTGTAACTGGGAACATGAAGACTTCTCTGATCTAGGCTTGATTCCAGGGGGCTCGTGGCTTGGCACAGCTGGCTTTGGGAGCACAGGTGGCACAAACAGTCCAGGTTTACCATGTTCTCTTGGCACTTTGGGCTCTACTGGTTTTTCAGTAAACTGTGGCAGCTTGGGTTTACTGCCTGGAAGTGGAGGAGGAGTTTGCAGTGACAGGTTTAAGGTTTTTAGCTTCTCACATCCTTCTGGAGTAGCAAGAACTTGAGCTAGAGGCAGAGGCTCTGGAGGCAGTGAGCAAGGTTCTTTGACACACACAGGCTTTTTGAAAAGAGGTAGAGGGGGTACAGGGGGTGGCTGTTCACTTAGTCTCCGGCTTGAGGATTGAATCTTTAGATTAGGTTCAGCTCGGCACTGTAACTGGGATTCTCTCATCTTTAAGATATCCTCTAGTTTGATATCAGGTAAGCTTCTTTTAGGAGGCGGTGGTGGTATTGGCACAGTAGATTTGCCAGCAAAGGAATTTGCCCTTGATTCTGAGTAGGCAGCTTTTCTGACATAAGGAACTGGTGGAGGTGGGTAGGCTGGGGGCAGGACCATATCTACAGAAAGAAAACATCCAAAAAACCACGACACTGAGTAGAAATACAATATGTCAAGAAATGAGACTTTTCAAATTATTTTTTATGTGATTTAAGATATTTAATTGACATCTGGTCTGGTGGTACCCAAAATGCTGGATAAGCATTTTAACTTTCAGCACAATTCTGAATGTTATGTGTAGTAAACTCCTACAATTTTTATTCAGACATGGCTTACGATGACTTCGCAAAGAGTTTTCCCTTTGCTAAAAATAAAAAAAAAAAAAACAGAGGCTACATTAAAAGCATTACCCCTCCTCCAGACTGATGACCAGATACAGGTCCTTCCAGGGCAGGAGCCCTGCAAGAAAACATGCCCTTAAAGGCACGTAACACTTTCTGTAAATTGCTACTGCTGTTACTAGGATCTTTTGACCCTAAATACCTCTCAAGATTAGATATCTGTGCATTACTTCAGTTACTTTACCACCTGCGACGCTTAAAATATGACCAAGCCAAAATAAGAATCTGGCATTCTACAATGAATATTGCCTTCATTGGTGGCCTTTCATGGCGCCTTTTGTGAAGGGAATGAAAGAAATCACATACCATCTTTCACTATGTCAGAAGTATCTGGCTGCAAGTAAGACTCATCCTCTTCCTCCTGGTCGTAATCTGCAGATAAAAATCAATGAGTCAGACTCTGATAAGTACTCCTGGAACCAAGAAAGATTATTGAGTACTTATTGCTTTTTAATAAGCAAATATTTTTCAGTTAATTTTTTCTAAAAAGTGGTGAAAAAAGATTAACAATTTTGGTCCACCTCTCTGCTATTTAGAATAGGCGTTTCCTTAAATTTTGATGTCAATTGAGAAAGCCATCGCTTACAACAGTGGAAGATGCACTATACTGCACATTAAATGCTTTCCATCTTTCAAGTTAAAATTTACTTTCTGGTGACACTTTCTAGTGTTATAGCCTTCCTGAGAAAAATTCAAATCAGCTGCAGAGACCAACTACACGTATGCACTAGCAAAACCAGTTGGAAAAAAAATAGTCCCCAAAACCTAACCCTAACACAGAAACATTGATGATTTTGCAACACAGAAGCCTAAGCAAGCCTAGTGATCTATGAAACAACTAATTCTTTCGCCTTGCACTGGCAACAAAGAAATGCACCACAACAAACGTCTTAAATGGTTTCACTGTTGCCTTAGTGGTAAGTCAGAATAATCAAGACATCCTTTCCAACCTTAATGATTCCTAGCTTTTACTTTCATTAAAAAATAATCCAGCCACCAAGCCAGGAAATATGAAATTATTACTCTACCCTTAACTGGTTTAGTGGTGGACTTGGTAGTGTTAGATTAATGGTTGGACTGGATGATCTTAAAGGTCTTTTCCAACCTAAACAATTCTATGATTCTAGGCAGTAATTTCTCATCCTTGACTACGATAGGAGCCTCAAGGACAATATGCAGTATTTCCCCAGAGAAACAGATTTAAAAAAAAGAAAAAGAAGTAAGAATATCTGATAAAAAAATCAATTGGCTCCTCTAATTTTCCTAATTTAAACTACTGCTAGGCCTCTTAACATAATTTGTATTGCATACAACCCTTCCCTCCCATGAACACAGAAGTACTAAACTACAATCCTTCATGAAATGCTGATGAGTCTGCTTTCCTCTGCTTTGCAGCAATTGAACAGAATTTCCTAAAAAGACTCACTCCTGCTTTTTTGTCCTAGTCAGGAAAAACAGTCAGGAATTTCCTTTCAGGAAATGAGAGTACTTGCTCCAATCAAACCTGCCCTTAGAAATCTGAAAGGGCAGATGGGAAAATGCCTAATAAAGGAACTACATTGAACCTTGAGGCAAGGCATGTTGGATTTTACTAACGTGTATCTTGACTAGGAAGTCAGTTGCTGAAATATGCTGGGAATGCCTATCTGACAGGCTTCCTGTAATGTCCTCACTTCTAATTAAAAAATAAACACACTCAGCCAGAACTGTTTACTGGGAAACTAGAGCAATGAACAGTTACCAAACTTTGAATAGAAAAGTTTCTTTCAAAAACTTTTGAAAGGAAAAAAAAATAGAAAATGCTAAGATTTTCAGAGCCATACTTTAAAAAGTTACTCATTTTGAAAGTAATTGAAGAATGTTAACCCATGTGTTTCACATGGGCCCATCCTCTGCCTAATGCAAGATCTTCCTAAACTGCAGGGATGATCAATTCTGTTTCATACTGAACAGACTACAACACAGATGCAAGAACATCCCAGTGTGGGTGACTGCTTGTTATGCAGAACAGATAAATTAATTTTACAGTCTAGATAGGAGGTAACTAGCTCCACGTGCATTGTCTCTGCATGTTTTCAGAACATACTTTTAAGTGATTAATATCCTATTATTATTATTATATCCAATTATTGTCAATAATATTCAATTATCATAATAAAAACCACTGTTTCCACACTGTGACCTACGGACACACTCAAAAGTTTTATCTTTTTACTAGATCTACAAACTCTCTAACATGCAGCCTTAATAAAAATTTTAAATAGTATTATTACGGTGTCAGACACCTCCTTGAAAGATCCGAGTTTCTTTAGTTACCATTTATTTTTACTAATGGTTTATGGCACATAATATCTGCTTCTGATTTTAAATTACAACTACACACCTTGCAAAAACAAGAATTTATAGTTGCAAATTGGATCAGTTTGCTTAAGCTATGGGAACAGTTCCTGCAGAATCCAGAAGAAATAAGCAAGCAAATAGATCAATCTTATTTATCAGCGTCTAAATTTGTCACCTTCGTTATCTGCTGAATGATGAGAATACTTGATATCAATGGGACGTTCTACTGAGCCATAGAAACTGTCTGCATCAGAACCAGAGTCACTGCAAAAGAAAAGACAGAATACCTTCTGCATCACTCTGCTATGGGTCTTGGGACAGTAAACATGCCTGTTACCAGGACTGCAGCACTGGAAAGAAATGCTGGAAAAGCAGAAGCAATCTATTCCTACTTCCCAATTAACAGCCAGATATGTTGCTGCTGTCATTTTAAAGTTTTTATTTGTTTTACATAAAGCTGACATTTAAAGTTCTCTTAGTAAAAAGATTTATTTTTGTCTTGGTATTCTTTAAACTATGCATTAGGAAGGCCTTTCATTCTTGGGCCTTACTGCACCTGTTTTTATTTAACAGTAAATTACTTGTAGGTGCAAAGAGCCTAAAACACCATTGTCAAGAGCTAGTGCAAAAGGGATAAAAAAACTAATAAAGATTAGGGGTTGATACCTGAATTCTGTTATTGTTTCTTTCTTCTCATGGTAGTGATCAATTTCCATCCTAAGGGATAGCATCCAATGCTAAATAAGAATAAAAACACAACATTCAACACAGGCATCTTTAAATCATTAAATGAAGAGGCACAGTATCTGTCCTCTGTAAGAACAGGGTAACCATGCAAGGAAGCTACATTGAAATAGTGTTTATCCATGACTTTATTTATGCATTGAGAGAACTCATCAGTCAAGATGTTTTGACCATCTAAAATGCTATAAGAACGTATTAAAATATTAAACTTTCCGTTTGTGAATTTCAAACTGTTATTTCTAAAGCCAGGTACTTGTTCATAGTATGTTTACGGGCAAGAGGTTTCACTGAACAGTTTTCACACTTTATCAAAGGTTTAACATACAAATATTTGCTCCTTGGCTAAAAAGAAAATGAGCAATATGGAGAAAACCATGACATCTAGTATGTCACTTATAGCCATTCCCTGAATTACAACTTGACCTAACACTAATTTAATAGTTAAAACTTCAGACATGATTCTCAGAGGAGCCCAAAGAACTAGGTATACAAATTTCAGTGACAGCTGTGCATCCAGTTCACTTAGATTTTAGGGAAGTCCAAGATTCACTTTCTGCTTCAAGGAAAATTATATTGCAAAAGAAGAAGAAAGTTACCTTTCTTTCATCTTCAGAAGAAGCTGAAAAAAACCACGTCCTGTGCTTCTTGCTAATGTGAACTAACTTGAAAGGAAACACATTGCTTGATGTTGTCTCCTCAGCGGCCCGCATAACCCTGAGAAACAGAACCACCAATGCATAAAAACCTTAATCTATAAAGTTAATTCTGCTCTGCAAGTCATAAAGCTCTGATAGAAAGCAGTTTTACTGGCCAGTTTTGCCTCACCAAAAATAACCCCCAAGCCCAGGAAAATGCCACAAAAATCCCCATACGTGCATTTGTTGTACTTCTCCATTAAAGTGGTAGAAAGGACAATGCAAGAGCAGTGACAGGAGAAAAAGCACTAGTGAAACCACCAGCCAGACTTATAAATGGATGTTTTCACCTGTTCAATAGTTTTAATGAATTGCATTAATTCACAATCGTCACACCATGGCAAAAAGTATTTAGGATGCCTGTGATCCTTATTTCAGAAAGGCACAGAGGAGAAATCAGAACACAGGCTGTCCATGAAAACTTTTAATATTAGTTTTCATTCATTAAATTAATTCTTCCACTTTTCCCTTATAAACACTTTCTTGCACTTTATAATTTTAAGCCGAGCATAGCTCAACTTCTTTCACAAACTGCATTAGATATGCTTGTTTCTTTTTATTTCCCCACCCCCAGCAGTGCCCCAAATGAAGAAATTCCTTACACATACAAAAATGTAGTTGTAAATGCTCGCTCTAAGGCTTTGGAACAAATAAGGAGACTAAAATCCTAAGAGTGGGTAATCTAAAAGTAACATTTTTAAGATTTATTCAGCATAAGCCATAGAGAAATCTTATTAAAGCTTTTACAATCATTATTGGGGCTTGCTTTCCTGTTCCTAAACTTTTTAACTCACCAGTTTCCTCATATAATATGGTATTTCTGTAAGTCCTTAATATTTAGGGAAGGTGGTTTGTAAACATAGGAAAAAGATTATCAGAGACATTTGGGATTTGGATAGGTACCTAATCAAGATAACATTGTTTTGGCCTTTCGATACTTAAAGGGGGCTTATAAGAAAGATAGGGACAGGCTTTTTAGAAGGCCTGTTGCAACAGGACAAGGGGTAATGGTTTTAAACTAAAAGAGGGTAGATTCAGACTAGATAAAAGGAAGAAATTTTTTTAATGATGAGGGTGGTGAAACACAGGCACAGGTTGCCCAGAGAGGTGGTAGATGCCCCATCACTGGAAACATTCAAGGTCAGCTTGGACAGGGCTCTGAGCAACCTGATCTAACTTGAAGACGTCCCTACTCACTGCAGGGGGGTTGGACTACGTGACCTTTAAAGGTCCCTTCCAACCCAAACTGTTCTGTGATTCTATGAAAAACATACCTAATCAACACCCTGAGGCTGCCATTAATAACAACGTCAACTGCAAAATTACTTCAGAATTAGAGATTACATCTTTTTAGAACCCCAATCCTACTTTTAAGCTACAGGTTGTAGTTTTCTGCGTCTGCTGTTGTAGTTTTCTGCATCTGACCAGTCCAAAACAAAGCCACAAAAGGAACTATAAATTATTTCTCTAATGTAAGGCTAATAACGATGTTAATGTGGGAAATACCTATGGTACAGCTGGGGGGATACTAGCAATAGGCATCACTATACATTTTGAGTCACTAGTGAACACAGCACTTTCTCATCTCCTGTCCACTCTTTAACACATAAAGGCTATGGAATGAAAACTGCAAAACAGAAGTCCAATGAAGCCTCAGAGTGACTTGTTTTCACACAAACTTATGCAACTACCAATTCTAACAAATTCTTTCATTTCAAATTCTTTTTCAATAATGCTTATGCCTGTGCATAATATTAAGCCAGACCTGGTCCCAGTTCCAACCAAGGTCTCTACAAGGCTGCTAGAATGCAGACATATAAAAAGCAATGAGACAGTCCCTAGCATTTACAAATCCCATGGTATTTTTACATTAATGTGATTACAGAAGCTAGTATAATGGCCAAGTTACAGTATAGGTTACTTATACAAATTAATCTCGAATCCTTAATTAGCTACAATGATTACAACTGCATGCCTAAAAAATAACTGACCATTGTTGTGGTCAGTTAGAAAGCTCTCACATTCTAGTAACAGATATTTCCTTATTCCAAAAGTCTGAGAACATTATGCAGTACAGGAATGACATACATGCTTACAAATACAATAAAATTGCAGTGGTTAGGACCAATAATGTGATCTACATTCTCTCTCATTAGCATCAATTACAACAGCAATGTCCTGAAGTTAGGTTGGACGTCTATCAGTAGGCCTTGTATGTATGCTGCACTCAGATTCTGATAGTACTGGTTAACTTGAAAGCCATTATTTTTGTCTTCGACTTAAGCCAGTATTAAGATTTATAACGTGTAGCGAAATGAGTCAGACATTTTGCACATGCATTCTCTCATTTATCACTCCCTTGGTTCAATTTTGACACTAGTGTTACTGAATCAGTAACTCCATAAATATTCCTTTCTGATTCCTTCCCTATTTTTGTGACTAGCATTGAAATCACTAGAGAACAAAGATCACTTGTCTGAAAGAATCCACATGTATCTGCATGTGCAAAATCCGCAATAAGTCAGTAACACGAGTAAGCACATTGTAATTTTAACAGCTTTACTGGTTAAATTACAAAAGATGAAGGCTATACACTTGCAAAGCCAGGAAACATCATATATACAATTTGAAAGGAATACATCTCTTGGAATCTGAGATCAGTGCGTAACCCAAACAACAGATGTAGTTGAGTTTAACTGAGTTGCAAATGAAAGCCATACCCCCCTGCATTATGTAAAAGGAGCTTGGGTGTTAAGTAAGTTTGGCACTCACCTGTTGTAACCATTCAAAGAAAATGCACCCTGTGGAGATGCAGATGTGCTGCTCTTAAAATAGTAAATACATCCCTCGTGGATAATCACAAATCTCAATGGCCCTGAAAAGATAACAAAAAAAAGTCAGCAAAATATAAATCCAAAGGCAGTATATTAACTAGAACCTCTAGCAGAGGTAGAATTATTGTTTAAGATCTTACTAATCTTATTAATCATTATAAAAGAGCACAAACTAGTTAAGTGACAGCTTGTTGATGACCAGCCACATGGTAAAGCTGTCCATTCACAGAGTTTCAGGACTAAGGGTAGTATTTGCTTCCCTCATTTGAGAGGCAGCTGATTTGATAACTTCAAAAGAAGCCTAAGAGACTGTAGTTCTGACCTCCACCTGTGCTCTTTTACTAGAGGAATAAGCTAACATAAGAATGCAACCTAAAACAAAATGGGAGAAAGGTGGCCACAGGCTACAAATACATGTTTATGTCCATTCCAAAACCATGACGGTATCTCCCTCTCTTCTTTCACCTCCAGTACATAATAAAACAATGGTTTATTTTCTTTTTTTAAAGGGGCCAAAATTCCTTCCTCTATCAAAGGCAGTATTCTTCGTCCTTAACTATGTAAGTATAGTTTAGTTATAGACAAGGCTAGCAAATGAATAGCATATAAATAAACCCAAAATCTTAAGTTCTCTCCATGTAAATAGATTCTGATTCCAGAAGCAATTACTGTTTTTAAGTACAGCCTAATGTTGGCAGTGAGAAAATTTCCATTTCACAGCAGCAGTAGAAGATGGGGATATTTTTCCAGTACAGAATAACCAACTGGAAAAAAAGCCAAGTACTAATTTCATTTAGAAAAGAATATTTGAAACTGATACATATCCCAGGAATCTGTTTCTGTCTTTAAAACCTTGTGAAGAACTAGACATGAGTTTTAACCAAGAAAATCAATTGCAACGTTTATCATCTAAGACTTACAGTTCCAAAGCAATTAAAGGAAATTCTTTCAATATGGGTCTTTCATACATATATTCCAGTAAAATTGTAATCCATTACAAAGTAAGTGGAAGAACAGCTTCATTAAATAGTCGGCTAACATGAAATGTGTTAATGGCTCCAAAGGCAAGCATTTAAAACATTTAATTTAACTAATACCTCATTCAACTTACACTTCAAGATCTGCAGCTGGGTGCCTCCTTTTTTATGAAGATACCCTGATTTGGTCACTCCTCCAGGCATTGTCAAAAGGTTTTGTGCTCCAATTGCCTTCATTGGGACTGGCCAGACCTGCTCCTGCGAGGCCATCATTCTGCAACGTAGAATAATTAAAAACAGTTTAAAAGTTAGGTTTTACTTTACGAAACGAGTACCAAGAAACAAAGCTTGTTTCCTTAAACAAGTTTTCCAAACAACTAACATGGTTCAGCAGTCAAGTATGTAGCACAGACGGGTGTTCACAGATTCCAGGAAGTTTGTAATGTATAAAAAACATGGTGCAAAAAGTCCCGAGTTATTTTTATACAGCTCTCAAAAGTGATTGACAGTTGTTGAAACAATGAAAGAGTGCTTAGTAAATGTTATTTAAGTACTTATATTTTAAAAATGCCTCAGATAACACTGTGAGACTTAATCAGGCAGGTGACTAGAAAGGAAATCAGCTGCTTCTACCACACATGTAGATACAATATAATTTGCTGTATAATGAGGGAATCAACAGTCATATTTTAGTAACTGCAGTATCCAATACTACTGACTCCTTATATTTAAATGTTTTGTTCTGAATGAAAGCATTAGTATATAATCTCATACTGGATGTCATACGTGACAGCATCCTGTGCAAATGAAGTTTCTCTCAGATTGCTGCAGACTGCCATTTAATTTATATATCAATTATTAATACCACGCTCCACCAAGCACCTTTGCAGTTACCACTCTGTGCTATCATCTTGAACAGGTTACCAAGAAAATCAGTTTCTTAGTAGTAGTTTTTTTCTGTCTGATATATCACTATGAGACCTTCCTTTCTCCAACTGCTAAGAACTAGGCTAAAAATCCTACTGTGTAATACAGAAAAGAAATCATGCATGAACTGAATGGGAAGTTCGACCTAGACATAAAATGGTTTATTATCCTCAGGTGTAGGGCTAGAGATCTTTGCTGGTAAGAGGCAAACTAATGAAGTTCCAGTTAATTAGTTTCTGATAAAGGAATGATGGTTTAGAACTGAAAAGCTTTTAGTGGAGGACTGAAATCTAATGGATCCTGTTTGCTTCTCCTTTCCCCAAAAGGGACAGTAATGGAAGTCAACAGCGTAGCTCAGTACAGGAATCCCAGAGCCTACAGCACGACACACCTACCCGAGCACTAACCTCTCCAGCCTAAGATGGCAACTTGAAGTACCTATACTGAAAAGAATAACCAAGTGATACAGTTTTATTGAGGGATTATTTGCCCCAGTAGAATACATATCTATTGTATATGTGTTAGGAAAAACAGAAATGCAAGTCAATTGATCTTTCAGTGGACCAGCTTAGGGTTTAGAGCTAACTCCTTGCCCTTTGCTGCCGATGCATGTGTGGGGAGCGGTAGAAATTACTAACAGTTTCTACCAGGAGAGTTTAAACTCAATTAAATTCTCTAGGCAGCCCAGAAAACTTAATCACAAATATTACGTTTCGGTCCCCAGTGTTATAAAACAGGCACAGGCAGAGAAGATAGGATCCAAGGCCCTAGAAAGGTTCTCACAGCAGACACTGCAAGGCACCATGGTTTCCCAATTTTCTTCCAGGACCTTCCTGCCCACCAAAAGGTAAGTTACTTTTGTTGTATTCAGCTATATCCTTCCTTCTGCTATTTCCTCCCTGTTCTTATTATATGATTGAAATCTTTCCAAGCTGAGTTGTTCCTTCCTGCTCCTCCCCAACAATAAAATTTCTAGCAACAGCAATGTGTTAACAGGTCTAAGAGGGGGCTATGCACAGATATGTTAAGCTTTTAAGAATTAAAAAAAATAGTAACAAAATTTATCCCACCCCACCCCACCCCACCCCCCCCCCCCAAAAAAAAAAGAATCTTTCAAATTATTTCTCCACATCTTGCAGAAAAGTCAAAGTGTGGGAAATGGAGAGCATTAACCAGCTGGCTGCTGACACCAAACCACACTGCAGCATTGCTAAGAGTGACTTTCTTGAAGTGAAGCACGCAAAGCCAAGTCCTGGGCTAAATTTTTCTTTTAAGAACGGGCACATCAACATTCAAACATTAGAAATTAATTTATGATTAAGTTATTTCAGTCTGCTTCTAGTTACATTAAAAAAAAAAAGATGAAGTAAAAATGAAACCTTTTTATTCAAATATACTCTGATCTCAGTTTTCTTGATCCAACACTAACATTAGTCTCAATACCATCCAACAGTTTCAAGTTCATCATGGATCTTCAAATCCTGCATGCTTTTACTACAAAGAACAGAACAAGAATGGACTTAAGCACCTAGCCTCTGCTGTGAAACTGTTTCAGTGTTACGTACTTAGGTTGAAAACGTATCAGAAGAGGCAGAGTTAAATGTCTCGGAGAGGTTATCCAAAACAACCAGTAAGCTGAGATTTCTAGGAAGCCAAGGACAAACACTGGGGACAAGGGTACCCCGCCCTAGGTCAATATAGAAAAGCAGAAATATTTGACTAGGTCATGTTGGCCTTCTGTGCGGGAATAGACTAGTTAGACTACTCACTAAAGTATGCCTGGGTGGGGCACTTTCTCCTCCACCTGAAAAGCCCGAATATCAGGCAGACAGGAAAAAAAAAAAAAAAAAATCATGGAAGCAGAGGAGCAATTGGAGGGTTGGGGGGGTGGGAATCCAGTTCTACAGTGCGATGACTACAGCATTTAACCGAGGGGGAAGGACAGCAGAGTATCAGGTTCTGCTTCCTCTATTCACGATCATTTCTTACATTTGACTACACGCTATAGAACAGTCCTCAGAATAAAGACCAAACCTCAGAACTTACCCATCCCAGCGAATAAAAGGAGATGTGGCTGAACTCCACAGAACCCAGTACACATTACATGAGCTAGAGAGCCCACCTAATATACCAGGCTTTTCAAAAGATTTAGAAGCTGCTATGCCTATTTTCTGGATCTCACTGTGGCTTATAGCACGCCCCATCACATCTGCAGGCTCCTCAAGCACTTTCATTTGCAGACACATTGCAGACACATAGGGAAGACTTTGGTATTCTGAATTGAAATGTTTCAGTTAGGCTTCTAAAATCCATTTAACTACTTTGAATCTAGTCCCAAGCAGATTTTCTTCTTTTCTTCACAGTACAAAACAATCCTGGAGTGACACTAGATGGTATTTTGCATCAAGCTGCTAGGAGAAAGCTGTCAAAACAATGTAACCGCAGGATCTTTATTGTAGGGGTGGGAGGAAGGACAAATGGATGCTCTTAAAGACTTCTCTGGTCTTAGCATCTACAATATGGTTGCCGTTAGCTCACTGAAATGGTTCCTTCCACTCTTGCTATTCCTCTTAAATTTTTTTTAATCCATTACACAAAGAACAGATCAATAGCAAGCACTGAAGTCAAAGTAGAGCCTGTTAGCTCTGTGATCATTAAGAACAGAAAGATATTTCCAAGTTGTTTCTTATACAGTCACATTCTTGCACTACAAGCCAAAGACCCCACTACACAATTTCACCCTAGCTGCATAAGCAGAGTTTCTTCCATGGAGCCCACAATGAAGTTAACAGAAAGGGCCCACTAAGTGCAGAGCCAAGCCGTGCTCTCTTTCTGACACCCGTCCTCTGTTACAAACAGAAGGTGACATTACTCATGCACTGTTTTGTGTGAGCTCCTAGCAATAGCTATACACTTTATTGTTCTTCCCACTCACTGAGGGACTAGATGCATATTTTTAAATTACTTTCCATCAAGCCCCAAAACCCATTGTAAGTGGCTACTGAATCAACCTTTTCCCCCACTGAAATAGCACTGAACTGAACCCTCTGAACCAGAAGAGGATGGCAGCAGACAGTGAAAGGCCTTGCATCACTGTTTCTCAGATGATCCCTGTGATAATTCTATGTCTGTGAGGGAGGTGATAGGCCTTAGAGCGTACTAGGAGAAACGGTGGAACAACAGCTTATAGGATTTGCTTCATCATTCAACACTGCTTTTGGAAAGACAGAACAGTGCAGTTAGCACTCTCGAGCACGACGCAGAGCTTCTACAATTACTGCTGTAATTACTTCATATATACAAACTGGTCTGCCACACTAAAAACCAAACCCATTTGCAGTGTATTGTCAATGTATCAATAAAGTCAGTCCAAGTCTATCACATAACTTTTCTCAAACACTATCACAATGAGCTGGGTTTGATTTTAAATTACCATGAAAGTCACAACAGCATGAAAAAATTGTGAAATTACACACTTCACTGTGTAACCTAGATAATGCCAGTCTGACATAGAAGTTTCTTCTGAATCATAACAATACTGCTACCAAGCTCAAACTTCAAACAGACAGTAGTCTTCTGTTATTGTGTAGTATGCAAATGTATACATCTGTGAAGTAATTTTAACCTATCCCCTCAGTCAGCGTATATGGAATAGCTAAATTGGAGGCTAGGGCATAACTTTACAGGCTAAAAGTCCCTCCATGAGTAAAAAAAAAAAAAAAAAAATTTCTGCCACATTAAAAATCTGGATTACATTACAGAAGAACACTTATCCCTTTTGGCCTTAAGAGCTATTGGCGTCCAGCTCAGTTAAAGCAAATAAAAACTGATTCAGCTAAGGATTGCATCCTGGAAGAGCCACAAGTCCTCAGTTCTTGCTTAACTTCAGCAGAACATATGGCAGATGTGATCATCTCCACATCTTGCAGTATATAGGCATAAAAACGCATTACCCTCACCTCTGAAACTACAGCTGCCAAAAGTTGTACTAAAAATTCTCACTTGTGATAATAGTATTTATGGTCTGTCTTGGAGCCCAGTTTGGTCATGCTGAAAACAAATAAAAACCAGCCTCCAAAGTTGCAGTACAAAAATTAAACCTGATCTGAATTTGTAACAAGTATCTCTATGCCAATTATGTCTGAGAACTTTTTAAACTCCATAATATCTCATAACTTCTAGTCTTTAAATTCTATTTTGAAAGTAAAACCTAGCAAAGCAAGATGCTAGCTTCCTTCTGAATATATAACGTACGTATAACATTACATGTATAACTTACAGAAACAAATGCATTCCTCATATAACTCAGAGGGAGACTGAAGTTTCAGTCCCTACAAAAGGCTTAACCAAAAATGAGGCAGCATTACATACAGCAAAACTGTAAAATAAAAACTTCCCCAATGGGCTCTCAGCAGTTCTGAACAAAAAACTAGTTCTCCGATTCAACCATCTAAACATTTACCATCTGTTCTTAAAACCTCCTTCTGCAACATTTTCACATCTCTTTTCCTTTTATTAAACATTCTGCAGTATTTCTGAAATACTCTTTTGTATCTCTCCTACTTTTTTGGTTACACATTCCATTTCTTAATACTTCTAACAGCCCCTTTCACAATAGTCTCTCAAAAGGATTAACAGCACAGTACAAACACTGTAAAGTCAAACAAATCTTACAGGACAAAGGGAACAGAGAACTAAGCCCAACTGAGATACACTGTTGTAAGTAAGTTTACTCAGTTTAACTTGCTTTCCTTTTCTAGCAAACATTTTCAACCCTCGCCTCTTCTCTTCCCCCTTCAATTCTTTACCCTTGAATTTTCTGCACGAGTTAAAAGTATTTTACCCCAGATACAATACTCCGCTCTTCGTTTCAGCCTGCTCTCTACCCAAAAGAGAAAAGATGACAGAAATACAAGCCACAAATATGCACTAACCTGGTGACAGTGCCTGATCGACACATAGTTTTTCTGCTGACAGTTTCACCGAATGATTGTTTCCTTTGCGATGACAAAGCCATTAATAACTTAGGACCCCTCTCAGGCATGGCAGGAACATCTCTACGCTTCTCCCCGTTTTCTGTATTATAAGGTTGAAAGTGACTGCGATAGCTGCTGTACGCTCAACACGCAAAACGAAAAAAAAAAACCCCAAAACCCTGCCCCAACTGCTCATGCATCTGCACTGCACTGCGGCCAGAAGGGACGCCTAGGCAATGACTTGTTTCCTTTGTTACTTCCTGTTTCCCCCAGTGCTAGTGGGCAGCACTGTCTTTGTCAGATTTCCCAACTTCCCAGAGAGGTTATAAATCAAACCCTGCCTACCTTCAAACCTCTGCCAGCCAGAAAGCAGAGGGCATTCTCCAGTGCTCACTTGCTTCCTACTCACCTTTCAATCGACGACTTTTTTCCCTTGGGAGAAAAATGAAGTAGTCCCTTTTTTCTTACAGTGTACTCAGGCTCTCACACCAGCAGAGGCACAGCTCAGAAGTGCTGCCTGTGCTTCTGGTACTGGCACTGCACCACAGAACTATGATAAATACTTAATTTCTCTTTTCTCTCCTGTAGCTGGAGCTTGTCCTTCCCTCTTCCACCCAAGAAATTAAAAATAGCCATTTTGAAAGATTATGCAGCATATACCTACTTTAGAGCAAGTCTTGCCTGTACATTTGATGCTACACAAACCACGAAAGACAATAAAATTTGAATCCAAGAAGCTCACAACGCAAGGGCAACAATTCTACAGTACAAGTACCACCAACTGATGACGAATAAATATCATTGGTTTACACTTACTTTCATCTGGAGCTCCTAAAGGGACTCAAGTGTTCCACTGTCTTTGTCTGGAATTAGCCAACACCCTGGGCTAGAAAGTACAAATGAAACAAAAACAACTCACAAGTTTCAGAATGATGGACAAAACCTACACACATGAACATACCAAGCAAAGCCTACTTCACATATTTTTGCAGAAATAGACACGAATCTGTACTCCAAAATAGAAGGAAGAAGTTTCTATATAACGTCTTTTCTTTCTGTGAACTACCCAACAATCAAAGCACAGAAGAAAACAACATTTCAGCTCCTGGCCACGGCTGTATCAGCTAGAAAAGCAATTCTCAGCCTTCACCATAGGGCAACCATTTGCACTCCCTTCCATTCCCAGATAATTTAGGAAGGGGGCGCAAACCATAAATATCACACACCTGTTGTTAGCTAGAACGATCACCATATCAACACAAAATCCTGATGCTATTTAATAAGAATCAATATCCAGTTGTCTCAGTGGCTTAATTAACAGATGTTTCACACAGAAAAGATATAAAGAGGCCTGCATCTCAGCAGTTTTGAATTAAATTCACTTGCTTTATCTGCTACAATATCAGTTACCAATTTAGACTTCAAGCATTAACACACAATGCTTTAAAGCAATCTTTCCTCCCCCAGTTCTCTGCCATCTAAGCCTACTCTTCTAAGTCTGCATTACCATCTTTGCAACCTTTATCTCCACCTCAGTAAAAAAGCTACAATCAAAATGACAGCATTTGAGTATACATAACACTGGAAAAAAAAAAAAAAAATCAGTTCCTCTTTCCCTTTTCTGGTCTGACATACCTAAGTCTTGGTTTTCCCCTCCAAATTCCGCAACTACAGTACCATGTTCTTTGGCCTCAACAGTCTCATTTTAATTCTCTCTCATTTATCCAACATATGTTCCTGAAGTATTGCTTTTCCACGCTAACCTTTCTGATGCTGTCCTCTCCTGTTCTTCACTCAAGGACTCAGAAATACAGAATTTTTCATTTCAGGTTCCAAGATCCCCTTTTGATTTTTGTGGTGATTTCCAACACTGTCGATATGGTCACAGAGTTGGAACAGAAGCCATTTCGCAAATGCACACACACAAGCTGGTGTTCCACTGAGGAACAACAACAAAAAATCTAGATGTTTCACAGTTTTGGAAGAATGAAAATTCAGCTTAACCTTCTAGACCAACCATTAATCAGAACAGTTGTGCTTCAAAATTGCAAATAAAGAGTCTGAAAAGACATTAAATCCTTATGGATTTGACTAACAAGTCTGCCAGGGAAGTGACAGATTATTAAATTTATCCTTCTTCACAATGCAAATTCAGTTTTGCAAAGAACTCTGGTATATGGTTTTCACACTAACCTTCATTTGTCCCCCCCCCAAAATCAGTGGTGAGAAACAGCCTTGCACCAACCCAGCCTAGGGAGAATTTCACTCAAAAGGAGTTACTTCATTGCTTTAACATTATGAGATTTCACTCAGATAGCCTTAACAGGAAGAACCAAAGCATCAGAAACCAGTATTTGGATTTCATTCTGGCAGGGCCAGTGTCTGAGGAAGTCAGGCAATCATCTCTGCCATTGCTAGGAACAGCTCTTGCTCCCAGTCAAGAGCAGCCCTATTTACCTTTAGTTAATGGAAAGCAAGAGCAATAAAATCTACATCTAGAGCTGTGCTGTCCTTGCCAGTATAAGTTCACTAGTCTAGCTGACAGGTTGAGTTGTCTCTGCAGCAAGAGAGCTTCCTCTTGCTGACCAATTTACAGGAAACTGCAAGAATGGACTCTAAATAAAAGCAGCACGAGAAGAGCACAGCAACAGGCAAGGCAGAAAAATTAACAAAGCAACAAAAAAAAATTAAAATACTGTAAAAACCACTTTCCTTCAGCTGCAGCAAGTAGTCAGCTCAGTAGTCAAGTTGCACTCAGAATAATGTAAGAGTTCATACATTATCTATTTCCATAAAAGCCTACAGTATAGCAAGGCTTTAAAGGCAGCCACATTCTGTTAAAGTTTTACTGACTTTAATGAGCTTGAATCAGGAGTAGATTATTATGAGTTTTATTATTTTATTAATTCTACCAAACTAGTTTAGCCCCAAGTTTCTAGATCACAGTGGAAACTGAAATCCACTATATCGAGAGATGATTTATCTGTCAACTGTATACTCCATAACTGCAGATTGTTAAAGAGCAAGTACAAATTACTCGCCTGAATCCCTCATCTGCTAGGTAAGGCAGTTCTGTAAAAATGTGAATAACCATGCATCAGAATTAACTCTGCTGGGTGACCTGCAGAATAATAATTAAAAACAAAACAAAACAAACAAAAACCAAAAAACAGCAAAGGGGAGAAATGAGGCCAGAACTTCCTCAAATCCCCTTTCAGTGCCAAAAGAATTCCTATTCTTTAAACTTCAACTACCATCCCCTCATTCAGCTTACTTAAGAAGAGCTGAAGAATCCTTAATAATGTATTTACTTATTTACTTACATATATTTAAGAAGGTAGCTGAAGCCTTGATAATATATACTCAGTCTAAAACTGAGAAACACTTTAGGTCACAAAGCTCCAAAGTTTCTATTTATACCCCACTGCTCCTATGTTCTGTGCATCTATGGACATATTGTTGGCTTGGAACTTCAAAAAAGCCAGCCAGCACCGGTCTGCAAGAAATAAGCCATACTTCAGAGAAAGAGCATATCAATTTTAAAACGAAGTTGTAACTTTTCTTGGTTGTTTCACCAAACAGCTTGGCACAAGTCCTAGAGATGATATACTGATTTTGATTTTGGGACATCATTAATGTCATATATTGCTCAAATGGCTGTAGACCAAAGTACAGCCGCACAGTATTTGCGGTATATGCATAGCTTGTAAAAAACCAAATTACACTGCGCTGCTGGAAGAGAAGGACCTTCTGCAAACTCTCAATACAAGAACATTATCATTTAACAGATTCTCTTACATCAGCTAGCCTTGAAAAATAACCTAAGATTTCATACTGACGTAAATAAGGATTGAATTCAAATCGGTACAGCTACCCTAGCATAACTTTCTATGGTGGCAATTTTATTATGAGTCACTTTTCAAGTTAATTTTAAGGGATTTCTACTGAATCAAAAGGCCCCTCAAAACTGTATAGGAGCATTCACCCAGCGAGTTAACTGGGTGTCAAGTCTATGCCAGTCAGACCATACTAGTAACACCTGGTATAAATAACACTTAAAATAGAAGGCAAGTTCTTAAACATTTTTGCTGCTTATCATGTTTCTTTAAAATAAACTCAAAGACACATTACCAAGGCAAGACTTCCATTCTTATTTATTATTCAAACCAGGCGGACAGGTTCTTTGTTCCTTTTAACTGTTACCTACATACAAGGTCCTTGTAAAAAAGCCTGTAAATGCAGCTATGGTTATGATTAACTGGTATCTTTCACCAGTGCTCGTAGAACAACTTAAACTAGACCGTAGTTTAATAATCACGTAACTGAGCACAAGTACAAACACGATTGCCAAAGCCCTATTACTGCAGACAGTTGTGCTGCAGTCAGCTGCAAAGGGAGCTTCCCCAAATACACGTATACACTTAAAGTGGGAGTTTCCACAAATTATTTGTTTCCTTAGCAGAAGTTTTCAATTCTGAGATACTACAGTTGAAACAATCTTACTGCTAGGCTGGTTTGTGATGAACTGCATACAATTCTATCACTAATGTAGTCATAATTGATAATTTAGGAAGCACTGCTGGACCACAAAATAATTTCTGCTTACATGTCAAAACACCTTTAAGCATTTAAGCTGGCTGACCATTGAACTTTAGTAAAACAAAAAGGAAAATAAACACTTTTAGAAATTCACAAGAGGGAGTCAAATATCCATTACTGACTATAAAGCATATCCCATAGGTACATTTAACCAGCAGCCATCTTGCCATATAAAGTTAAGTCTGTTAGGAAAGATTTTTTTCTGTTTTCTTAGAATTTTAGTTAAATCAATTTAAAGAACATCAAGAGTCCAAGGGGAAAAAAGAAGACAGACAAAAACCCGACCTTAGAGGCCTACGCTTATGTTCACTGTTTTCTACCATTTCTGATACTAAAGCATTCTGGCAAGACATACAACATCCATCGGTTCATTGTATACTGTGTATACAAGGCTAACAAAACTTAGGTCCAGGACTACTATGGCCAGTTAAAGAGAATATTCCATGTGAGCGTATATGCAAGTCAACAGAAAAATTACTGAATATAAGCAATTTTAAAACAGTCCTGCAGCAGGATATTAAAACCAGCAAAAACACATAAAGCTTAGACACTCAACAGGACTTTCTCTGTAGCAGCAAAAAACTGCAATGAGTAAATTTAGAACTGTATCACTGACCCCAGTAACAAGCTACTAATTGAATACTGAAGAAATTCAGCAAGCCCTGGTTTAGAGGAGGCATTTGATCATGTCACCCGTGAGCCCTTCAAGCTTGCATGTCCCTCTTCTGGTGGACTGCAGTAACCTTATATTTCAGGAAATACAGCTCTGCAGGCAAAAGAGGAAGCTCAACTTTTGTCAGACCCTGGGAAATCAAAACAAGGTAAACATTTCCTACATTTATTTTGCTTGTAAAGAGACTACATGATACAATTTAAAGACAAAGTGTAACTGCAAAGACTCAGTCTATACTGCTGTACAACACAGTAGACAGTGCTGGTTTTTAAGTAGTGATGCAGTGAAGCATCTCAGCGTTTGCTCTTCTCATACTTGGAAACTCTGACTAGGAACCAGAATCTCAAAATAAGCTAATAACCATGCAAGTGTAATTTATAGAATTAGATGGCCCAACGGGGCCGTGTTGCTAATGGACAGTCCCCACCTCCAGCAGCTTTGAAGCTCCATGTGCTCAAAACCTCAGGCAAGCAAGTAGGTGTACCAGAAAAAAGGCTTATTTATTCTGATTCCAATGACTGTTCCCTTTTAAATCACGATACGAACGTCTCTAAAGAATGTTGTACAGCACAAGTATTTTGCCACTCCCATCCAAAACACTCAATCAAAGGACTGAAACAGGTAGGAGCACGGATTACAACAATCGGGATTTAAGGCTACTGTATATTTCACCACTTAGGTAAATACTACTACTTTTTTTTTTTCCTTCTTTTTTCTTTTTTTAAACATGCACTGGAAGGAAAAAAATCTCCGCAAGCTCATGCTTACTTTCTACAAAACTTGAATTTAATTGTAAACACCAGATCATGTGTAGTTGGGATTTTAGGTCAAGACTTTAAAATTAAAACAAATCTACAGTGCAAGGCTGCACCAGAAAGACTGCAACAATTTTAATTTGGAGGACATGAGAGGGAACAGTCATTTCATATCACTTAACCCTAAAAACGTATAATCACATGCAATGGGCTTCTTCTACAAGACAGTCTGGACAATGTCATTTTATATTATCATTTCTTTCATGGAAACCACTACTTGCTTCAGAAGTATGACCAAAAGGAAAAAAAAATTATCCCCTCTTAAATCTTGTTTAAATGAACTCCAACAGCAAGGATGAACCCAACATTGATCTACGCCTCCAAAGCTGTAGAGTTGCATTCAAAAGCGAGTTCATGGAGGTCTATTTTCAAGTACAGAAGACATTCATAAGCAATACTTCGTAAGACATGAACAACAACATTCTTATTGTACAACACAGTTCACAGTTTGCCTAATCAAATATATTACTGGTATAGTGCCAACGAAGTTTGCAGAAAGGTTTCACAAGAGGTATAAAAACCCCACAACATACCATAAGAGTAACAAACACCAGAGAGTAAGATAGGCCAAAGGCAAGGAGCTAAAATACAAGTTCTAGATCCTCACTTTCCATCTGATCTTGACGTCACTTAACTCTTCAAATCATCTCCTTTTCTGACCTGTCTTGAAAGTCAAGACATATACTCTTACAAAAGCCTTTATAAGGATTAACTCATTCACACTGGGAAAAAGACTTCAGGAAACTAAAGATAATAGGAATGGATTTAGTGGTACTGCACATGTAAATCAAAACCCTTTCCAGAGTGATGATCATTAATATTTTGGAGGCAGGAAAAACAAACAAACAAAACAAAAGAAAACTTGCTGTAATGCATCTAGTTTAGCGCACAGTGATTGAGAAGCTGGGAATACAGAAATCTCTCTCAGACTCCAAGATCTGTCTCTGGCACTTCAAATGACACCAGCAAGCCCCTGAGCTGCAAATTCTTAGGCTGAAAAAATATTCTATATTTTTGCCCAGGTCTTACACTCTTCTGTAAGCACTCCTCAGATCTGAGTCCATACAGCCATTCCTACTGTCCCATCAAGTGCTCAAAAAGAGTCTGTAAACTGGAATATTAACTTTACATGATATTTCCCATTTCCTTCCCACCAACTCTTCTTTTTTAAATTAAGACATAAGGACTTATTCCAGCCAAATTTGAATCTAGCAGAAGCCTGGAATTTTTCACCTATGTCCTACAGGCCAGTTAGATTATTTCCCTCCCTCCCCACTCTTTTAATATGAAGATGCTTCTTGGCATCACATTAACCTATCCTATCTTAGAGAACTTGCTTCTTTCCAAATCCTTTCTTAAACATCTAATAGCATTGTCTATTCTTTCCATTCTTATGGTCACATCAAAGCTGGTCCAAAGAACATTTGGCTGACTCCTGGCTTCACTGACTTCTCACCTCCAAAACTTACTTTTATTTATTAGACACACTATAAATAAACATATAGTAAAATTTTGTATCTATACAGTTCTTAAAGAAATGGTACGTGTTATAGATGCCAGCAACCCTGCTAATCTTCTTAGCAAGATGAGCTACAAGGAATACATTGCTTTTGTGCACCATTCTTTCTTAAAAGGTTTTTTTTAAAAGCTCTTTCAAAAGAGTGCAGCCAGACTCCTTACAGACACAAACCGGTTATGATATAAGGGCACTCTTCTTTATGACCTCCAAAAGCTTATGTTTTGTGCACTTCCTAGAACTAAAAGCCATTGTCTCCAAGAAGTCCATATAGCATTCTTTCATTTCCAAGTTTTGGTACTCCATAAAATTCAAGCTTACTCTTACATATGGAGCATATAACATTTCCAGCAGAAGCTTTTGCAATATTTACAGATTATCTTCCTGCTACACACATCCTAGATATTCTTAAGGCATTCTAAATACGAGTCATTTGTTGTACACAATGAAGACCTGAAGCTGGATTTCACTTGCACAAAGGAAATTCAAGAATTTGGGTCAATGGGATTAGTCCTGTTTCAACCTAAGTAATCCAACGTGACATGTTTGTATAGTAAAGACAACAACAGTTCGCCCAGACCCAAGCCAAATGACAGATCATACATATCACAGACGCATTACTGACACCACAAAATAAAAGGTCTACAGAAGCTAACTTTAAGAAAGAAAGTGCTGTTTCTGCACACTTTTTAAATATTTAATGGTATTTGTGACATTTTATAGAGCATTTGAAACCATACTGACTGGTACACTTAATATCCCCTAAAAACTGCACTTACTGTCTCAAAGCATAGACATGCATTACAAACATGTTTATATCTACAGCCATAAAAAGAACTCTCAGCTTTACAGGCCTGCTAGAAAGTGTTAGAAGTGCATTAGATTCTGTCCAAAAAGCCTCCCCTTCCTCCAGAAAATATCAGACAATATTTCATGCATTCTAGTCATTTACTGTTAATTAGTAAGCCACTATTTTAATCAAAGACATTTCTTGGGTTATAATGGAGTTCATTTTCAATTTCTGTCAAGTACCTCTCCAGCAGATCAAAACCTAACGGCCCCAATGCTTCAAACTAAAATTATCTCATTATGTACTTGAAAAAAGATTTGTCTACAGAATTTTATAAAATATTTCTAAATTTAGCATCATCACAGGTTACCAAAGATTTTGATATAATCACAAAAGCACATACAGTTTATATGCTAAACCAATGGAGATGCACCCCTGATAGATTAAGCAGGATTTTTTGCTCCAAAGAATCACTTTAAAAAAAGGAAAATTATAAGAAGCAGTTTCATTATTCAACAAAGGTCATTTCATACCAGAGAAACAAAAGCATTATTATGATTAGCAAAGGCACATCCTGGAAAATAGCTTGGTTTAGGTAAAACTGCAGACTCTTTCCACCTCCTGTTACTCAGGTTATATTCCATCTCTATCTGTGCATGTTTATATACATATACACATTATATACATAGTATAACATGTGGGCATGTATGAATAAAATCCGTTCTTTGGAAAGAGCCACCTTTAACAAAAAGTAGCATAATACTACAGTTTTGATTAACAATGCTAGTCTTTCATTTATTGCTATTTCATTTTTCTTGGAAGAACCATAACAGATTATAACTAGATTACTCCAAATACAACATGGTGCCAAATTTTTCTAACTGTATAAACAAGTACTTCCATTTTTATTTGCATCTAAGCAAGAACAAGTATTAAGATATCGGAGAAGTAGTTGTTCCTCTTCCAAAGATCTCGTCTGAATTCTTTCCACAACAGAAAAGTATCAAAAGCATTACCTTGCAGATTCAATAATATTCAGTTGACCTATTTTAAAAAAAAAGTCAAATTGTTCACAAGACATAGTAAGACTTGTCTGCCTTTTAAGTCCCGATAAGACATTTATAACTGTAGTAACAGTAAATTCTTTTTTTTTTTTTTTTTTTAAGTGGGCCACAGGAAAGTAACAACAAAATCATTGCGCTTCACTTCCGTTGCTCCAGTGCCATTTCCTCTCCTGTGCAGTGTACCAGAGAACCAGCAGCTGGCATGGCACAATCAAAAATAACGAGTGCAAGGACTGCAATAGTTACAGTTTAACTGAATGTGAAAAAATAAGCCTTAAGTCAGAAAGGATAGAGAGAATACTAAAAAGTATTAAAGTATACACAACTGATCTTGAAAGAGTTCTTGCTATGTACTGCGTACCATGTAATCTTAAAGCTCAAATTTTTTGCTCGTTTGGAATGCTATATAGTTTTTCTTTATTATTTTTCATTCCACTGTTGGAGATGCAACAGTTCAGTTAGAAATCACAAGGAATCCATTCTCCAAGACCCACCATCCCTTTTGATATTTTGGCTGTTCTACAGAACACCATCCTCAATCCTTTTCATTCTACTACAAGCTCCCTCTTCTTTTTCTAGGTGATGCTGCTGGAATATGCAACATAAAACCATCAGACCTTAGGACACAAGGGTTAAATAGTGAATAGTGATATAGTTTATCATCTTCTTAGCACAGGATTATTAGGAACACATCAGGTTTGTATTTACTTTTTATATGGACTTATGCCTGAGTATCAGGCCAAGTTAATATTTGGTCTTTACCTGTGAGCTGCTCAAAGCCATAAAAACCCAACAATAAGAAACTAAAAAAAGGAAGGGAAGACTGGCCAACACCAGTACTGCAACTGGTAAAGACTGTGTGGGAATACAGAGCCTTCTCACAACTTTTGTTTCCGTAAGAAGGTAAGAATGACACTTCACAACTCCAGATTCATGTGAGAGGTGTGTTTCTTCCACATACCTTCTCAATTAACAGACCAGCAAGCGCATTTAGAGCAAAATCCTACCAGACCTCTAGACCATGCACTTTTCACCATCTCCTTAGCGCTACAAAAGTGATAGGGAATGAGTGACACGTGGCAGTCAAATGACTTAGCATGCTGACCAGAATGGCAGAAATGGCACAGGCATAGATCCACTCATCTAATTGATTTGCTCCATGCTATCTAAAAATGGAAACGACACTCCAGGATGGAAAGGAATTTTATAAAGTTGCCAAATGAAGAGTTTCAAGCAAAAAGACTTCCATTTGCCACATTTCATAGCAAAGACACTGCTGCAAATCCCTTCTGCTTGTCTCTCTCTCAATAAACGAAGTCTGTCAACCAAGTGCCATATTCCTTGGAGTAAGGTCTCCAACTCTGAAAGAAGAGACCTAGCTCCCGGTTCAACAGCCCAGCAGTGAGCTTCCTACTACCAAGTAATTATTAAGTAGCATGATACTGTTGCAGCCCATTAGTTAGTACATCTTTAGTAATTAACACATTTGTCACTAATCCCTTGCCACCTGCCAACCCAATTTTGCTGGGGAGCCAAATCCCACAGTGCAAGCACACAGGTGGCATCAGCAGCACTGTGACACCTTTCCCCCCCACTAAGATATCCTTCTACCCCCGGCAGTCCTCTCATTCCTCTAGGACCAACGAGCCACAGCATCAGCCAGCTCTGCTAAGCAGAAGAGCTGCCAGCCAGCAGGGAAGAGGGGAAACACAACCGCTCGCCACTGCAGGAGTAGGGATGCCATGCGGCTGTGGAGAAAGGCTGGCAGCAGAGGCACAGCAGGCAGAGTGCCAATACGACAGATAGTTTCCGGATCTAATCACTTTGATATCATCTAGTACTGCGTACATTTGGAAATATGGTATTCCATCTTATCAGCACTGTTTCCATCCTTATTAGAAAGGTTATCTGCACCTCAAAGCGAAAGAGGTGAGATTCAGCAAATTCACACATTCCTCTGATAATGCTTCAATTTGCTTCTTCAGACACTCAGACCAGTGGCTTTCTGAACTACAAGCATCTTCACAACAGCTGTGATATTTGCCCAAGGACAGAAATAAGGGCACTTTTGCAGGGGGGGGGGGGGGGGAGGGAAATGACTCACTGAGGCTCTGAGTTCAGAGGGAGAAAAAGAATTTCACTGTGAGTTCTTCCCATAACAGCTTCCCACAAATCCAGTAATTTCCTTAAGTGGCTAGAGAATAGTTAGGCTAGCTAACTCTGTTCTCCTAGTTTAAACATGAAAAGTACATTTAAAATATTCCTCTTTCCCTTCCAATTTCCCTCCCTCCCCCACTGCACAGTCACACATCGAGTATTTAGCTAGCATAATTCCAGCAGTCTGCCATGCTTAATTTACTCCTGAGTAAGGGTACTCACACAAGCTTATTGATTGTGGGACTGGAATAAATTTGGGCCAGACTATGCATCATATTATTTGTTTGAGTTCTCCTAAAACCAGGACGACACTTCTGTTGTATATAATCCCATTAGTATTCTTCAAGGTATTTTTCTACCTCCAGCTTTTTAGGGGGCAGAGAACTACTAATCTTATAGCAAGACTCATTTGCCCCTGCTGCAATGGGTATTTTGTCTTCTCAGAAAACCCTTTCTGGTTAGTGTTCTGTTGAGTATATTCACCTATTTACGGACCTAATGCAAGTCTCCAGTTAGAAACCAAAGGTAAGTACTCTTTCCTAGACACCAAACAACAGAGACTGCACAGGATTGATTGTCCCATGCTCCTACAGGTGGTATGCCCACTTTAACAGCAGAAATTGCATTTCTCCACGCAATGTGTACAAAAGTCTGTATACAAAAATTCTACTCCACTCACTTAAAACTGCGCTGTGCTTTGGAAACACACCTACCTGGCATGGTAGCAGAGTCTGATTAACTGACTGAAAAATTACAGTCGAAAGCTTGAATGTTTAAGCCTGACTGATTAAAGGTAATTAACAGCTGCAGATGCTCAGCAGCTGTGCAAGTCAGGTCACTGTTTTGCCCAAACATAGCTTGAAGTGCCTAATTTTGATTAATCAACTTTTCAGATCAGATCAGTTTTGAATTAGCTAATTATAAACCTTTAATCTGTCAATAGGACCTGTAGGCTTCATAGTCCAGGTTTCTTTGTGCTAAATTTCTCTCTACATCATTATCAGGACATGAAGTAGAAAAAATGCTAATCCTTCCAAGACACAGGAAAGTACAGAAATCAACAAAAAGGAAGACAACTAGCTCTTACACAAGCCTATGTAACTAAAGTGTACAGTTTTATTAGTATAATATAAAGGAAATACCAGAAGCTGACTTCAGTATATAGCCTTGGTCAAAACAGTGCGATTGCCAGATTTGTGTAAAAGGTTTAGGAGCACACATAATGAAAGAACAATGTTCAGTAACAACCTATGCCATCTCTGCAATAAAATCATACCACAGTGCTCCGAGATAAGAGATGCTCTCACTTGAGGAAATAACTGTCTTGCAGCTGTAATACATTGAACTTGGTCTCTTCAGAGTTCCAGCTTGGTCTAGGAGGAAAACACAAGTATGTGACATGTTGTAATAGAATTACTGTTAAGCAACATCAAGGTAATGATTTACTCTTTTTAGAAGGGTTGTCACAAGATTAGAGACAAATAATTTAAGCCTCTGCTGCCTGGTTGCAGGAGCTAGCTCTCAAGGTTAACTACATTCTGGTTTCAATGCTAACCTCAGCGCTTAGATGCACGCAAGCAACTTGTGCTGAAATCAAGGGGAACTAGGTAGAGTTTGAGGTGAAATTTGTAAGGATGTGGCATTTAAACCAAAACTTTTTACTTTATAGAAGAGTTTTAACAAGTTTCACAAATACACCGGTAGAGAGATTGTCCCTCACTCATGTCAGAATGTCAAGAAGTACGGTCTTGTAAAATAATGTAAGAGAACTAATAAAACACGAGATGAAGGACCATTGCAAACAGATTTTAACTTGGAATAAGATTTACATGCAGACATTGAAAGGAAATCGCAGATCAAATCTAGTTTCTACTTCTATACGTTCAACAGGGTGTAACCCCCCCAAAAAAAATCATAGTTTGTGAGACTTTTAAACTCAAAATGAGGTTTTTTCCCCACCTCAACAGACTACCATTTATTTAACAGGAAAATATGCAAATATTTATAAAAATGACTGTTTCCAGAATGATGATTAATGTCTATCACTACAGTAGCATATGTTAAAAATAGAACGGGGAAACAAAGCTTCCTACCAAACCAATTTTTTTTTTTTTTTGTCTTACAAACCATATTTCACCACACAAGACCAAGGTATTCACAACGCTACCTACTTCCACCTCTCTTCTTCCTTTTTTGTTACTAAGCAGGTATTACATGAAAAATGAAACCCAGTTAACACATGCTTTTACACTTAACTAGAACCTGTTTCAGGGTCTGAGATGCTGCCCTGAAGTGCTGCATAAGTAAAGATGAAGACATCTCAGTAACTGGTTTCAGCAGACTAAAGCTCTGCTGGAGAGTAGGAAGCTTATTTGTCTGGAGAAGAACTGAACATGAAAGTGGAAACTGATCTGTTAAGTAAGATTTCCCTCCTCCAAGGGTTCTCGGTTTTTATTTTGCATATCTTTAAATGAAAAACTCAATGCTAATACAAGATAAAGCTGGAGTTATTTAAAGTCATCTCAATTTAAGAACATTTAGAATTAAGTCTTGCTTTTGTTTAAGGATTAATTATTAAATTGCACAGCACAGGTTCATGGTTCATCTAAACTGGAAGACTGCCAGCTAAACTAGACCTGACCTTATTTCCATCTGTTAAAGCAGAATCACTCCAAAAGATGCAGTTCAGCTGGCAGTTCCAGATTGGCTAACCTGAACAATGAAAAGTGCATTTAGACTCAATAATAATGGAGTTCAGGTCACTGAAGCCCAATCTAAATTCACATTCTTGTCCTAACAGAGAGAAAACCCATACATGCAGACTACCTTTCCACCACCCAATACTTTTTTTTTTTTTTTTGACCATACAAGTACTAAACCCAGGAATCCTAAGTCTTCCTACTTCCTTCTACTGTTCTCTCTCCTCTTGATTATTTGCATATGCTTCAAACACCTGAGAAATCTTTTGCTTTTAGTCATGTCTCTATTATGCATACATCACACTTCATGAGTCTTGCAGCGCTCTTCCCATCATCTCACCCCCTCGTCAACACTTAGACAAACAAAGATCTCTGAGGTAGCAACAGTCCCAGACACGCACACTGGTGCCATTGGACTCTCCCAGCCTTTTCTTTCCAAGTACTGCCAGAAGCAATGTCGTGGTTTAGCCCCAGCCAGCAGCTCAGCACCACGCAGCCGCTCACTCACTCCCCCTGCCCCAATGGGATGGGGGATAGAATTGGAGGAGTAAGAGTGAGAAGAAAACACTCCTGGGTTGAAATAAGAACAGTTTAATAATTGAAATAAAGTAAAATTACATAATAATAATGATAATAATAACAATATACAAAGCAAGTATACACAATGCAATTGCTCACCACCCACCGACCGATACCCAGACAGCTCCCGAGCAGCGATCGCTGCTCCCTGGCCAACCCCCCCCAGTTTCTATACTGAGCATGATGCCATATGGTATGGAATAGCCCTTTGGTCAGTTTGGATCAACTATTCTGGCTGTGCCCCCTCCCAGTTTCTTGTGCCCCTGGCAGAGCATGGGAAGCTGAAAAGTCCTTCACTAGCATAAGCAGTACTTAGCAACAACTAAAACATCAGTGTGTTATCAACATTCTTCCCCTACTAAACCCAAAATACAGCACTATGCCTGCTGCTAGGAAGAAAATTAACTCTATCCCAGCCGAAACCAGGACAAGCAAGAATGAGCAAAATAATTCAAACTCCAAAATGCAGGTTGGTTTTCTACAGCAAGTTAGGACTGATCACTTAGCTGGAACTTTGGTAATCAGTGTTAACTCTGGGCACTGGAAATTTACAAATTAGCTGTAAGACAGGAGATGAACTGTAACATAAAATACTAATACCCAACACTAAGAACTGGCTCCTTTAGTAAATTTCTAGTCTACATATTGCTACTCCTACTCTGCTCTAGGTGTGAGCAGCTACTGTCTAGAAGCACTAGTCAGTCAGCGTGGGTTTCTTTTTTTAAACTCACAGAAACTATACTGAAACTGATACAGTGCCTGAATTCTAGCATCATTGCAGTACTGCTCCATATATGCAAACAGCATATTGCGGTATTGCTGCACAGCACAGTTAAAAATAATTGGTAAGATAATAGTTGATCCACCTCCAGTCTTTCTGTCCTGCCATTGATTTTGACAAGGCAAGGAGGAAAACAAAAAACATCATCTCTGCCTGAAGACGGCCACAGACTGTTACCGCTCTCATAAGTATACTGAAAACAGTAAGAAGACAGCAATACAGTTATTGGATAGGGGGAAGGGGGGCAGAGAAGGTGAACAAACAAATCACAGTAAAGAAAGGATGACTACACCCTGGCATAGTGAGTCTCAACCCACATGACCAAAGGCAGCTGCTCCAGTCTGTGAAAGTTACCTCCTTTACTGGGCAAAAATGATGCTCTATCTATACAGAAACTCCTAACCGAATTCAAACTCTGAGAACTGAAATAATCTGATGAACTGTCAACTGCAAGAGTGTCCAGAGCCTTGGAAGGGCATCGTTTATCGTATTTAAGTAGCACTGAATGTTGCCAATTACTAAATTTGAGTCTTGCTTCTTTTAAGGCTCCAGCTACTATGCTAAGAGATTTTAGTTTCTGGGCTTTTAAAGCAGCACCGTTATCCTTCCAGTTAGAACAAAGGCTTAAAGCATACACTAGCTGCACCCTGAAACAAAGTTAATAATAAATGCTTGCTTAAAATATATACAACTCCCTCTTCTGAGGGACCTTATTCATGACCTTCGTGTGGTGTTCCTGCCACAAAGAACGGAATTCTAAAATTTCAGCATTTTGATACTCAGAGAAGTTAAATATTACTCAGCATGGCTACCAGATTTTTAAAAAAATTAAGACTGATACTTTGCTTAGTTGTTGCTCCCATATGAGTTCCAACGCAAATTCCATTTTCATATTTTGAGGAAACCATCCAGAATGAAAGGTTTCCTGTTTGAATAGCCCTTACAGGTAAGTTCATGATTAAAGGCATAAATCCGAGTTTCTCCTAGTACTCTCATTCATGGCAAAGCTGAAGGGATAATGAAATAAAAGCCTTGGTTAAATATGTTTGGTAACTTTCCTATTTGGGAGTTGTAATATATTCCCCGAAATATCTGGAACAATCAAGAATATCAATGAAGCGTTTGACAGCAATATATGCAAGTCCTTTGTGCATGCATGTGTCAAGAGGAGATGATGTTGTACATGTAAACAAAGTTTAGTTCCAATGTCTACTGCATCAAACAACAACAATCATCATCTGTTTACATGGGCCACTCTAAAGTTTTTGTAGACTCATCTCCAATCTATATGCAGGTATTAAGTTTTCTAAACGCTCCCTGAGAGAGTATAAGCCATTTCCACACTGTAAAAGTCTCCGTAGGCACCTAAATCCATTTGGAATTATTAGGAATTACCAGAGTCATCCCTAAGTGTTCACACACTACAATACACAATGTCACCGCCTACGTAAATTTGAGTCAGCCATACTTAGCCAAAGATTTGCTTATTTCACACCAGCTATCTAGCTCAGGTCTTTACAACCGTTTTAGGAGGCGGATCCAGAATGTCCACTTTCCATGAAGCTAAGATTTGCCAGAACTACTTTAGAGAAAGCCCTAGCTACAGATGAGGTGTCCCTGAATTAGTCTGGTTAACCCAGCCTGTGACTGCGGCAGGAAGATAGAACAGGAATCCTTACAACAGGCATGCAAGCTATTCTCCTCTCTGCTCCTAAAAACAAAGTTTGCAGGAGCTGAAGACGTAAGTATTGCCAAGGTCTGATTTCTGAATAATTGTAATTCCTTCTCTGCACTGTACATCATATTTAAAAATCTTTCCACCAGAGATACTCAGATATGTGTAACCACTGCAATAACAACACTTTGGAAGAGATAAGAACTTGGTCAGTACTGGAAATGAGCTGACACCCAAGTAAAACAAATAGATTATTTCAGTTATGCTGGTATGCTTGGATAGGGGGAGAACAACATTTAGGTTTGTTTCTACAGGAAGTCATGTCTCTGCATTCTCCCCTAACTATTGCCCTATTTAAAATTCATCCCTTACCTTGGGAAAACTAGTTTTCAGATTCCTGCATGTGTTAAATGCCCTTTCTTTTAACAAAGAAATAAGAAATTCAACATAGGAGTTTATGGAAAAGAGGCAAGATTGGAAAAACCTTCCAACAGGTCTTGGAGAAATACTATGGAGACAGCATATTGCTCTTAAAAAGCATGGTGTACTGAGAATTCTGTTACATGCTCTGGTCTAGTCATCTATCTTAAGCAAGCAATCTGATGACACATGCTTGTATATACACAGCATGATAAAGAATTCCTTAAAGTTTACAATGATACTCAGTGTAGTTATACTGATCAAAACTTCAGTGCCTTCAATTCTTTCCTCAACACATCACAAAAGGCGTAAGTTGTCTAGACATTCTAGCATAAGACAAGTAGAAGAGGTGTTGATTAACAAGAGAGTTAGCAATAATCCATAAACGTTAGAGGAACAGACAGTGACATATGTACATGTGATAATAGTATAAAAAAATGCACATTCCATTTAGTATCGTATTTACAGAAATGCATTGTGTGTCTCAGATTACCTTTGTGGCTGCCTTAAGTCCCTCTGATTGCCAGACTCCCCGCTCCTTTCCAGACACTGTTTGTTCCACTACTGTACAGGTTCAAAAGCAAATGTGAAGCAATGCCATCAGGAAACGCCTTCATGGAATAAGTCTACCTCAAAACAAGGCCAGAAGAATGCTTAGCTATGCAAGACAGGACTAGCCTTCTAGGAAGTTATTTTCTCTCCTCCCTCAGAAATCCCCAGCAGAAGACAAAAACGCATTGTGGAAGAATCATTGTACCAACCAATACTTTCGAATCTAAACAAAACCAATTTACTCTGCAAGTCCCCTGGTAACTGTTATGAGTCCTCACCACTGCTTACAGAGCTATCTATCAATTCTGCCCAGAATCTGGGCTTCTATGAACTTTCCTGCAAGGTCCAATAGAAGTAGTAAGCCAAGATCCTGATCCTACAGTAATACAAACTAACAGTTTTACAAATAATAGGGGTACTTACATCTGCAAGTACTTTTAAGATCAGGGCTTAAGCCAGCAACAATTAATTGACACAATACTTGCAGGGCTGCGCATTCCAAACAACTTATGAAACTGCTGGATAATCTGACGAAAGCGTAAATAACCCATTGTCTAACATCTCATGCCGAACAGACTGGAAGATATACCAACACTAAGTCAACGTTGTCAAGTTAAAACTCATACCCCTGTATTACTGCAACCTCACCGTATTGTAATGCACAGCAATAAACGTACTAATAGCCCAAGGGCTAGGGGCGAAGGGCAAACAACGTAACCACCAGGGCTTGAGTGTCAAAAGCACTCTTCCTACAGGTAGAATGGCAAATATATACGTGCCTTCTGGTCATCCATATTTGTGTTTCAGGGTGTAAAGAGCAAATTTACAGTTCTTAATGCATTTCCATTTCTACTCGGTATTTGTTACCGAAGTGGCTGTCATGTTTGTTTTTTCTATCCAAGGAGACTGCTCCAGGTCCACTTCAGTAAGAAACTGAAGGAGGAGACTTTTCACCCTCCATTTTGTGCGTGTGTGGGGAGGGGAGGGGGGTTGGTTTTTTTTTTTTTTTGGTTCTTGGTGGTTTGGGGCTTTTTTGTAAGCTACTTAAGTTTTCTAACAACAAAATTAGATTGGAAGTCTGGTCTTAGAAGCACAGGGGGTTCATCTGCCTGCGGGAGCTTATAGATTCACAGTCAGCTAATCAGATTGGCCTCAAACACAGGAATTCTCAGACAGCCCTGCCTGAGGTGCCTGCAGGAATTTATCTTGGTGGATTCATTCTTACTGGTTTGAAAACTTTAAACATTTTCCAGAACTGGCATCTCTGTATCTCCCTCCTTTATAACTTAAAAAAAAAGCTCTTATTTTCTGGACGTTTTAGCATGAAATTTGTCCTGCTTTGTGGAGAAGTTTATGGGAGCTGGGACATTTTAAAATGAAAAAAAAATTACAAACAGGAAAGCACTTAACCCACCACTAAGCTGATCCAGTACCGACTCCTCAGTAATGGAATACTGGCAAGGGGTATGTATTAATCAGCTCTCTTGCAACAGCAAGATGGCTCCAAAATACAGTAACAGGAAGGGAAAGAAACGCGTTATGCCTAAAAGAAAAGCAGCATGTTAATTCTACTTTTGTCTGTAGCGTGGAAAAGGTACGTGAATGAAATAAACTGCAGAGGCTCCCGCTCTACATTTCCTGTACAAATGCAACTAAAAACAAACAGAAGAGATGTATAATTACTCAGATCTGAATTTGTTTCATAACCCCTAAGACACTAAGAGCAGAGCGAAAGTGGAAATTGCTTTTTTTCCCCCCTGCTTTTCGCAGCGGGAAACACACCAGTTTAATGCAACTGATTTCCCACAGGAAGCTGCAGCGCTGCCTGCGCGCAGGCACCAGCAGGAGAGGCTCCTCGGCACCCACCGAGCAACGTTACTACATCCCTAAGGATGTAGTTAGACAAGGCGCAAGGCCGGTGCAGTCCCGCTACTCGCCTGCTCCTTGCTAGCATCGTCAAGACCCACAGAAAAGAGGTGTTAGCAGGCAGAGTGGTAGGAAGGGAGACATTTATCCACCTTCTCAACTCACTCTGGGAGTCGGTATCCTTAAGTTGCTCCCCATTTGCACGGGGCACTTGTAGGATAAAAGCTGACAAATTAAACACGCGCACGCCAGGCACCCTTGCTCTCTACTGATGCAAGAAGTACAAAACATAGTTTGCACAGAGCCTACACCTGTAGACGAACAGGAACCTCAAACCTAGACAGAAGTGACCGTGCGACCCAAGTAAATACGAGGGGGCTTCCAAGATTGAAGGGGTGTGAAGATAGCATTAAAGAAACCGGTGTCAAAAATGCATTTGTACTCTATATCTCACGTCTAAAAAGTCTTGCCTCATCCTTTAACGTATGTTTGCATTATCACTGGAAACGCGCTAGGCCATTACTCCCGACGCTCACAACTCAACACCAAAGCCGCAGCTCAGCGTAAGCAGGGAAACGGTGGAGCGCTCGCCCTCTCCCTCCTGAAGGAAAGCACCTGCGCCCTTCTCCCCCGAAGGGCCGCTCCTTCCCGCACAGGCGGGCTCACGCTGCCAAACCCCCCCCCCCCCACCACCACCACCCCCGCCCCCCCCCACACACACGCACCCCCCGCCCTTCCCCGCCCAGGGACCGAGGCGGCATCGCACCCGCGCGCCGGCACGCGGCACGGAGGCGCCGCCCGCCCGCCCGCCGTGCCCCGCGCAGCAGCGCGAGCGCCGCCGTGCCCCGAGGCTCAGCCACGTCCCCAGCGCCGCGCAGCCGCCGGGCGCCGCAGAACGAGGCCGGGGAAGCTTCCAGAAGCCCTCGCGAGGGAAACCGGCCGCTCCCCACGCCTCAACGCCCGGCGGCAGCTGGCGAGACCCCCGCCCCTCCCCGCCGGCCCGGGCGGGGGGCTGTCCCGCGGGGCGGCAGCCGCGCTTCTCCAGGCTCCCGGCGGCTCCCCCGAGGAGCTGCCCGGCGCCCTCGGCACCGGCGGAGCGGCGGGAGGCCCCTTCCCGCTCCCCCCACGGGCGCCCCGCGGGGAGCGCCCACCTCGGCCCCCGGGAGCGGGGCGGGGCGGCGGGCGCTTACCTCGGCCGCCGGGAGCGGAGCGGAGGGCAGGGCGCTCACCTCAGCCACCGCTCGGCTCGGCTCGGCTCGGCTCGGCTCGGCTCAGCTCCGCGGGCGGCAGCCGCCGCGCCGGCCGCTCATCCCCGCCCCACAGCCTGGCCAGGCCCGGCTCGGCCCGGCCCCGCAGCGGTCGCCGCGCCCAGCGCCCGCCCCTTCCTCCACCTGCCGGGCCGGGCCCGCCTCCCGCGCCCGCCCTGCCCCTGCCCCTGTCGCCGGTGGGAGCAGTCGGGGCCGCGCCGCCCCTCCTCGGCCTGCCGTGGGGCGGAGGCCGCCGGGGGGGGCTGGGCTGGGCTGGGCTGGGCGGGACGCGACGCGGCTGAGCTGTCACAAGGCCGCGGCGGAGCGGCGGTGGCTGAGGGGCTCCTGGCCGTGCCGGGGTCCGGTTTAGAAGCCGTAGCCAGCGCTCGGCTCTGTGGGCTGAAAACTCTCGGTGGCCTCATGATCCCGTGTTGGCGGCGGCCGCCGCCTCAGGGATGCATCCCTCAAATGCAGGGATAAAAGTTGCAGCCGCGCAGGACATGACGTGGGAGGATCGGGTTTATCTGACACCGGGGCGTGCCACGGGCGCCTGCCTGGGAGGCAGCAAGCAGCGGGCTGCACCCGCTCTGCCGGCGGCGGGGCCGGTTCGCGGGTGCCCCGTGGCCCTCGGGAGGTCGGCGGAGGCGGCCCCGGCCTGGGGAGGGCGCGGCGGGGGCTGCAGCCCGGCCCCCGTGCACACGGGCTGGCTCCCCGAGCGGCTGGGGAGCCGCCGTGCCCTGCGCCTGTTGCCGGGAGCGCTGCGGGCTCAGCCTGGCTCCCGAACGGCCCTGGGGCCCCGGCAGCCGCGCTGGCTCCGGCCGGCTGCGCGCAGAGGCGCTGGGTTGCTGGGTTGCCTCTGCGCTCAACTCTCGTTTTCTCCAGGTTCTCCCCATACCCGTGCGAGCCAGACCCCATTACTCTGAAGCTTACCCGCACTCCCAAGAGATGTTACGCAGCTGGAAAGGTATTCTCAAGTGCTCTAAAAGGTGACTTTTAAAATTTGATAAGGTGAATTTCACTTCATTCTCACGTGTTAAATGTTAATTTAAGATACCTGGCCAGCAGGTCGAGGGAGGGGATTCTGCCCCTCTGCTCTGCTCTGGTGAGACCCCACCTGCAGTGCTGCGTCCAGCTCTGGGGCCCTCAGCACAAGAAGGACATGGGCCTGTTGGAGCGGGTCCAGAGGAGGGCCACAAAAATGATCCGGGGGCTGGAGCACCTCTCCTACAGGGACAGGCTGAGGGAGTTGGGGTTGTTCAGCCTGGAGAAGAGAAGGCTGCAGGGAGACCTTATTGCAGCCTTCCAGTACTTAAAGGGGGCCTATAGGAAGGATGCGGACAATCTTTTTAGCAAGGCCTGTTGTGACAGGACAAGGAATAATGTTTAAACTAAAGAACTATATAGAACTATAAAGAAGAATAGAATTAGACTCGACCTAAGAAAGAAATTTTTTACAATGAGGGTGGTGAAGCACTGGCACAGGTTGCCCAGAGAGGTGGTAGAGGCCCCATCCCTGGAAACATTCCAGGCCAGGTTGGACGGGGCTCTGAGCACCCTGATCTGGTTAAAGCTGTCCCTGCTCACTGCAGGGGGTTGGGCTGGATGAGCTCTGAAGGTCCCTTCCAACCCAAAGCATTCTATGGTTCTATTCTATGATATGCTTTTATTTCATTCAGTATTTTGGATTCCCTTGGGCTTTTGTTTGTTTCTCCATTTGCCTTTTATCACTTTCTAGATTTCTTTTTCTAACTAAAAAAAAAAAGAAGTGATTTTTAAATAAGATGAGCAGAAAATAGAAAAATTAAAATGACATTTAAAAATATACAGAAGCAAAATATGAAAAAAAATCTATCGAAAAGCTATTTAAAAGGCTCACCAACTTAGAAGGTTTTTTTTTTGGTCTTGTAAAAATGATATACAAAGTAGTAGTACAACTGTGAGTACTGCTATGAGAGGTACAAAGTGGTCAGTTTTAACTTTTGTAACACGAATGTAACTGAAAGCACTTAATAAAGCAATATTCCCAAAACGTTGATCGTTGCATAATTCTGTAGATTTATTTGGATAAAAAGCAGCAGATTGGTGATTAGTCAGCTAATACTTTAGTTTCAAAGCCTTTAACCTTTATAATGGTATTAGGGTAGTTTCTGTGGTCAGAAAATAAGGCAGTGTGATATTTCCTGTGAATGCCATTTATTAGCATTTTTCTCTGTCATTCACAGAAATTTGTAGTGTGAAGTAGCAAAGAGAATCCCACTTTGAATACAATAGTGAGAGTGCTTGGTCTGTGAAATGAAGCCCTGTGTTTTAAGTGCAACAGAGCCTAGCAACAGCTAGTTAGGAAATGGGATTTAGTGATGATCTTTGATTGATTTAGAACATAAATACAGTGCTGTTAACACCTACTGTTGGATTTAAAGGAGTCTCTAGGCAAAGAAAAAGATAATTTCTGAGTACAAGGGAGTAATTGCACTGGAAGGGCCAAAGGAAAATGAAGTTTCTTAACCTTTCCCACCACATGTATCTCCGTTGCAACCAGCAGCAGCCTTTACCCTGGCCTCCGCTTTCTGTTGCACAAAGACTGCCAGCTGCGTACGACCATGGGCAGGCTGTGTAACACAAGGAGGTCCCATATGAAGACTGCAAGCGGGAAAGCTGTTTGTATGTAGCACTTCCACTGATTTTGGTGCGAGTTCTGTGTCAGAACATCCTGACTTCGTTGGTGGAAATTACAGCATTTTTTTTCCTGCCTGACTAAACCCAGAACTGTTGGTCTCCAGAGATGACAGATCAGAGCACTGACAGCATTAAGCTGAAGCAGGTGTGGGGAACCTTCGTTTTGTTGGCTGAATATACCCTGTGACTTCATTTTATAGGGTACAGCCCATGATTAAAATTAGCCTGTGTGTTATTACTGGATAGCGGAGCATGTTAACATGTGGTCTGCCAAATGTGTTGGAAAGGCATGTTTTGTTCTTAGCAAGGAAAAGGTTCCCCACCCCCAAACTGACAAGCCTTTATACAAACTGTATTACAGGGTAACAGGCCCTTCTCCATCTCTCTTTCTGAGTTGAGTTTTCCTTTTGTACAAGCTAAGCTTTGTGTGTGACCTAAATTGCACGCAGTCTTCCAGCTGAGAGGACTCAAAACGCTTGCTTATTCCTCCTGGAAACACTGCGCCCAGGTCCTGTTAGGATCACACTTGTGTAACGTCAGGAAATCGTAATTCTTTTATGAGCTTGCTCTTTCTCAGTTGTCTCAAACCGATGAACTCGTTACTTGTATGTACAGCTTCTACCAGCTCACAACTGTATTATACACTATTGAACTTGCATTATTCTAGTCATCGAAGCCACCCCGTTATTTTGAATTGCAATAATCTCCTGTAGCGAGGAAACATGCCAACTTCATTTTACCAGTAATATAACATTACCTTCATCTAAAAAATCCATGCTCTTATCAAAGAGAATGGTCAGACAGTCTGGCATGGTCTACTTTGGGGAAAAAAATTCCATTTTGTCCCATTTACCTCTACATCCTAATTTTTTTTTTCTTCAAATTTGCATATGACAAATCAGATTGAAGGGACTATAGCTACGATACTGCTGTCACCTCTATTCTTCTTAAATACCGAATTTGCGTAACCCTTATTATGAAAAACAGTATGTGATTTTCCGCTGGACTAGATTCCCAAACTAACAGACTTATTTGTCATTTCATTAGCCAGCTCATCCAGAAGTCTGAGAAAGATGCTGTCCCTCGCTGTCTTGCGGCCCTGCTTCCTCTTTCCTTGTTCTCCTTTTTTTTTTTTTTTTTTTTTCCAAATGTGCCTGCAAACCCTTGGTCTATTTGTTAGAATTGTCTTTGCATGTCTAGTTAAGTTTGATTTTTGCCAAGTCTCATTTCCTGGCCTCAAGACATGGTTTGCCTTTGCTGATCAGTCTTTCTTTTTCTTGAAGAATCTCTGCTTATACCTAATTTCCCATTTGTGATGGCTCGCTATGCATTTTGAGCTCCAGATGCTCTGTAAAAGTTTTATTGTAATTCTATCAATTACCTGTAAAACATGTGCTAAAACATGCTCAGTCCTGAGGAACAGAAGCATTTGTGTCAAATTTCAGGTACTTGCATTCTGCTTGAAAAGCATCAGAAAATTGTGTAACTACAAAAATATAGAAGTGCTAGATTAAAAGCTGGTGCTGTGGAACTAACAAGATTTCCAACTATGGGATTCAGGACTGCGTTACCTATTTAAATATGCAACACACCTAATGCTTTAAATATGCTCAGGTATTTCTCAATCTATTGCTCTGTCCCAGAATCATGGCCAGTTTTGATTTTTTTTGCTGCAGTTCCTTTTAGTTGCTATCCCAACCTGGGAATGCGGGCTGAAAGCAGAGCCACTGGCACAAGGGGCCCTAATGGGGGCCCCTCAGTGCAGCAGGTGTAAATGATAACGTTTGCTCCGAGAGGTATGAGGATTCTGGTTGTTCTCCCCAAAAGGCACACATTAAAATGACAATATATTGAGGTGCAAAGAGGGTACTTCTCTTTGTTAGTTAGAAGTGCCAGAGAAACATGAAAAATAATGAAATTCCAAAGGTAGAGAGATCTAAAAAAAAGCAAACGTTTTCACTAACGGTATTCTCTGTTGTGTTTATAGGACTCTTAACCAAACCTTTGGTAAAAATAAAGCCTTTGTTTTGGGTTGTTGTTGTTTTCTAATGCTGACAAATACTGCAATTAATTTAAGTTACATAACCTACTCCAGGGCCCAACTGTATCCCTGCAGAGACAGAACAATTCATTATGGATGGAGGAAGTATGCCAGAAAAAGCAAGGCTTTGTGAAGGCATTTTGCCTATTTCTGTCATGCTTTCCGGCTGAAGCTTTAAGGAAATAAGCACGCTAATATTTCTCTGATGTATTTGGCTGACAGCTAGCACATCCCTCCTTGTCTTCAATATTACAGCCTTGCTGATGCACAGGACAAGAGGAAAGTGATCTGTCTGCGGTCATTACTGTTGCTGGCAACACAGATTATTCCCTTTCTTTTTTGCTGCACTGCATTTGCAATCAAATTGTATCGTTCCTCTCTACAGAAAACAACAATCTCTTCTGCCTGGCTTTCACTGTGTTTGTGTTGAAGCAGCTATAATCTGGGTTTGGCGTCTACATTACTGAGTTCTGTCATGGGAGACTCAGGGATGTCCATTTGACTAACATGTTTTGCACTTGCATGAAATATCTAGGAAGAACATGAAAAGTATTTGAAAAACAGGGATTCAAAAAAAATCCCAAGAAAGTAACCTGTCACCTACCTGGTCTTCAGAGGAAATAACCACACTCTAGATAGCTGGGATTTTTGGCCTGCATGACTATACTTACTAAGTGAGGAGAAGGCCATTATTGAGACTAGAAGAATGCATTTTCCTTAACTTGCCTGCTCTTATTAGCAGGAAGTATGAACTTTTCCCACATGACCTCATCTGCTAGCCTGTGCTCTGCTAAGACAGGTGAGAAACATCAGTTTCCATCGTATGTTCCAAAGGAATATTTCCTTACAATCCAAAATGCAGTAATGGGTTTCACACTAAGCAGGTAAGTAAGAATGACAATAAACACTAAATTTATAGCAACAGCAAAAACTTGTCTCCAGATAAAGTGCTCTTTTTTTCACTTTTGAAACTGAGTAAACGAAACCTAGCTGTAGCTGCAGGGGCAGAGGATCCCAAATAACATGCTGCTAAACCTCTGACATATGATTCGTGATTTGAGTGCACCATGCTGTGATCTCCTCCTACTCTTTCCAGTCTCTTACAGCAAACTGCACACTAACGGAAACCATTAGAACAACTCCAGTCCGCTGCTAGTGAGCAAAATTATTTTTGTCTTGTCAAAGTAATATAACTTACATGGTTGTGAAGTTTCCAGCAGGAAATTACTACTTGCATAAATACAGCCTTTTTATGATGGCTCACGCCAAGAAGAGTGAAGGGCAAGACATAAAATCCAGCACAGGAATACAACCTTTCAGAGCTGTTCAGCTCCAGACATGCTTATGAAGGCACGGACACCAGAAAACTTGGTGGCTAAGGGTTTCAGTATCATGTAGGAGGATTTAGGTGTGAAATCATCATTAGAAGAATAGGAAAGCAGGCATCTCTCTGGAGCAGGGCTGATTTTAGGCACAACGAAAGGGGGGAGCAGCCTAGGGTTGAAGGCGGCAGCAGTGTCAAAACCACTCTATAGTGTGAGGAAGTGTGAAGCTCTTGCCTACATCTGCCTGCTGGAGAGAGCTGAAGTTGCTGGTGTGGGTGGCAAGTATTGCTGGGGAAACCAGGGCAGTTTCCAGTTTTACTCCGTAACAACAGGACACAAAGTCGCCCTCATGCTGCCCTTTAACCATGCTGACATCCTTATGCCCTTTCTCAAATCTTCCTTCATATGTGGGCTATGTTTGCTTTGTTCCTCCCATAATTATCTTTAAATCTTTGTTAGACAGCATGAAGACTATTTCTTAACTGCTGCTTTGAGCTTCTTTCTGGCAAGAATCCTCACTGTAGTTGTCCTTTTGAACAGAGCACAACTGTAGCAGATTTCGTATTGCTTATTCATCCTGCAAGGATGTAGAATCTATTATAGCATCCTTTAAAAACCAATGCATATCCAAATGAAGAAAATAATAAATAACAAAAGCTTAAAAGCACAATAAAGTAGGCCAGAACTGTTGTTCAAGAGCAACTTGCAAAAAGTATAAAAACCAACAATACATCCTTTTTCCAAATGCATCAAGAGCAGGAAGCGTACCAGAGAATCAGTAGAATCAATATGAGATTAAGGTTTAAAGTTACACTCAGAGAATATGAGATCAAGCAGAGCGTTGCAGAAAAGCTGAATAAATATCTTTTCTAAAAGCTTTAGGGAAGTTCCCAGTCAAGAGCCTTTCTTTATGGGAGAATTAGTAGAGAATCTGTGACAAACTGAAGGATCAGTAGGAAAGGCTGTAGTTTAAATGAACAAGATGAACAGATAATCACCAGAACAAGACTGTATTCTCCCAGGAGTTCTAAGTGAATATATCTTAAACTATGGTGTATAACCTCTTGCTTAAAACTACCATTTTACCTGAGAAGAGAAGGGTAATAAATGTGATTGTGATTTTTTGGTAATGGTTCCAAGAGAGAGTCTGGGATCTATAGACATGGCATCTGGACAAGGGTGAATTAATGAAGAGTGTAATAAAAGAATTAGGAGAGGCAATAAAGATAACGTGTTAAGGAGGAGTCAGCATAGCTCTTAGACAGAGGACTTATGCCTCACAATTCTGTTGGAGTTCCCTAAAGGAGTCACTAGGCATGTGAAAAGGGAGATCCGGCTGATACAGCCTATTCAGATTCCTAAAACACCTCAGTGCAGTTACTCCTCAAAGACTTTTCAAGAAGCTGAGCACCAATGGCAAAAAAATTGGCTAAAAGATGGGAAAAAGAAGGCGGGAGTTAAACAGAGAGTTTTCACAGTAAGGAAAGGCATTTTCCTCACGAACTGGCATGGAAAATAAAGCTGTTCAACATAGTCATACACGATATGATAAAAGTACTGCAATGCAAAACTTACTGTGAGAAGGGAGGCGATAAAATGTGCTGACATCAAGTCATTTGGGGTAGTAAAGATAAGTGCTGAGTGTGAGGAAGGACTTAATAATACTGAGCAACAGAGCAAGCTGAAATGCAGTGCAAATAATTGCAAAAATCTTCCTAACTTAGCACATAAAATGATGGGCCCTGACCTGGTTACTACAACTGAGGAATGAGCTCTTGGGCTGTAACAGTTCCAGAAAGCTTGTGGCTCAATGCTTAGCAAGAGTAAAACTGCAAACAGAACATTAGCGATTATTAGCAAGGGAACCGAGAACAAACTGGAGAACAGCCTTATGCTGTGTGGTAAATCCATCAAGCCTCATGGCCTGGAAACTGTATGCAGTGCTAGTTCCTCCGTTGCAAAAAGGGCATAGACAAATACCACAAAAGGTGGTCATGGACCGATTAGGCTATAGATCTCATTGCCTCAGGATGCTGTGGATGCTAGGAGTTCAGACAGGTTTCAAGTGAGCCTGGGCAAACCTAAAGTAGCAAACCCCAACATCAGTTGTTAAAAAATATACCACTTCTCTCTCCAGAAAGTTCACTACTTCCTAGGTGTTGGATAAGAATAGAATAGAATAGAATAGAATAGAATAGAATAGAATAGAATAGAATAGAATAGAATAGAATAGAATAGAATAGAATAGAATAGAATAGAATAGAATAGAAAGAATAGAATAGAATAGAAAGAATAGAATAGAATAGAATAGAATAGAATAGAATAGAATAGAAAGAATAGAATAGAATAGAATAGAATAGTTTTCAGTTGGAAGGGACTTACAATGATCATCTAGACCAACTGCAAAAAAACCCGAACTGGGCTAAATGGACCTTTTGTACAACCAGTATAAGCGTTTTTACATTATCATTACTGCTCTCAAAATATATTATAGAAATTGTTCCCTTCTCACTGTAAGAGTGCCTCAGCTGATAATCTCTGCAGCCATCTGATAAACTGCGCCAGCAGATTGGTTCTTAACACCCGAGCCATCATGTTATATTTCATCAGGCTCAGTCGATAGCCTGCTACATTCAGCATGAACTTTGCTGGGAGTTTCTGTAAGATCCAGGCGATACAAACACTGAAAGCTAATACAAACACTGAAAGCTCTGCAGAGGTAGCACCTCTGAATTTTTTTGTCCTTTGAATATACAGCTCTAAGTCTTAAATTAGACATAACTGTGAACTAGATATGCTAACTGAATTATTGTGACATAGCCGTGCTATCAGGATGAGAAAATTCCATACTCAGAATCCTGTAGAAAATTGCCTCACTCTTCAGAAAGGTGGTGGAGAGGACAGCTATGTCTCAAAAGGGCACAGACAATGAAAAGGGAGCTGATAGCTCCTTAGAAACCAAACCTAACAACTAGAAGACCCAAAACAGTCTTGTGATTGTGACTGCTGTGGACATCTGTCCAACAACTGTGCCAAGAATTCAACTAATAAGCAAAAAACACAGCCAGAAATGAACAAAGGAGTGTTGTCTCCTTGGGGAAGCTGTCTGGTACCATGCAGTCTAGCTCTGAAGAGCACATACTCGGTGACAGACATAATCGGATGACTACAAACCCTGTCAGCCCACTTTAGATGGAAGAATGTATTTGAAATGCAGTGTTTTCAAGGCAAGTTTACACATCAGACTGTAACAGTCCTAATGAAATTATGTGAGCCTTGAACTGGGAATAGAGAGATGAGAGAGACATGGGTTGGTATTTTCTATGAGTCATCACCTGAAGACAATTTTACTATCCATAAATGAACATAACACTTTACAATAGACAAAGCTATGTAAACAATAAATTATATCCACGCCCCACATAGTCTTAAGGCAGAAACAGATACAATATAGGATGGATCACTATGAGGAAGTGCAAGAGATGCTGTGGAGTTATAGAACAGAGCTGATGCTAAGACCATGGGTTGTGAAAAATCGCAGTATGAAGTAAGAATATAGGAGTAATTACACCAATCTGATCTTTGAAGCCTGTCAGTCAGCTCTATTATAATATTTGTCTGCATATCAAGAACAGATAACAATAACGGCAAGAAAAAATAGTCGTCGCAAATCATAGAGTTACTTGACAACTGAAAGTCTATAGAAAACTTTTGGAAAACATGTAGGCTACTGAACCACTGGTAAAAAAAAAGGTAACAAAAGTTTCACTGCAGAGTAAAATTGTTCTTGCCTGCGAGGTTTCATTCCTACTGCCAAATATCTAAAAGGTTTGATCAGTTCACATCTCAAACTAATTTGTACACAATCAGTGCTCATTTTGTTTCTCCATAGTTTTTAAAAATATTATTATTATTTCTGTTCTTCGTACAATGATAAGCGAACTTGCTTACTTTTCCAAGCCCTATATTTTTTTGAAATCGAGCCAAACACATTTTCAGTATGGCATGAATTTTCCTTCACCTTGCTTTCCATCACCAAGTGTTAGGAAGCTGATATTCTTACTGTTTGTAAAGCAGTTTGAAACCCTCTCATGAAAGATATGATATATCTAAGTAATTATTCATTTACTTCTGCCATCCCCATTCAAAGCTAAATCTTCTCCAGCGCATCAGGTCAGAGTTATCCAGTGACATATTGAACCACTGAGAAAAAGGAGACATCTCTCCTCTGTTTCTGCTCACACAAAACTCACTGATGCCACAAAACATTTCCAGTGATTTTTCCCCTCCAGGAAAGTGGAGAAAATTTTGCCTGGATCGGAATTGATGTGCCTGCAGAAGTAGAAAGGCTCTGTTTCTGATGTGAACAGACCGGTGCCTGAAAAAGTCTTTGCAATATCCTCTTTCATTGCGAAACATCACTTTACATTAGGAATAAAGGATAGCAAAACTGAGGTGACAGAAGCTGGTATTTATATTGTAAGGGCCAAGCAGCGTTGCAGCTTCTTGCTCACATAGTATTAATGTGCCTCCTTCACTTCAGGCCATGGGTGTACACTGCTAGGCATGCTAACACTCTCCCCTCCCTGCCCTCACTACTGTGCATAAATTACTTGAAGAGACTGCAGGTCTCAGTGCCGCAAAGGACAGAAAACTGCTGGTAAATTCTGCTTCTAAGAAGCAGAGTATCTGAGCCCATGACATCCTGCACAGGTTAAAAATAAACCACACAAAGTATTCGCTACAGCAGCTACATTTTGACATGCAATCTAGAAATCATATCTTTTGAGACAAACTAAGCACAACGTTAGGCTTAGAAATAACAATTATTTTAACCTATGCGAGTCCTGTATCAAACACAGTGGGTGAGATTCAGCTCCAGATTAAGATACAGAAATTTAAACATCTATATGTGAGCTAGCTGGGTAATTTTCCTTTGCAGCCACTGGAGTTCTAGGGCTTGATTATAGCTTTCCTGTTGCTCTCACAGAAATGGCTAATGTTATTTAAGATGTCCTACAGTACCCGTGACATTTGGACAGGGAGGGTAGCTGCGACACAGGGCCTGCACCCCGGGAGCAGCAGCCAGGGGCCAAGTGAGATACCCAAGGCATCTAACTAGCCACAACGTGCCTCTGTTGAGGCAATAGCGTCCTGTCCCTGGTCAGTATTTCTAACGAGCTACTCAGCTTATCCAAACGCCCTCCCCCCCCGCCCCATGCTTCATCAAATTACTAGGGTGCATGCACTAGATTTCCACTGGTTGTGAAGGAAGCTTTATTTGCAAATAAGATGTCTCCACTTAGCTCCCTCAATTAAGGTGTATTAATCCGACTCCCACTCAATGGGCTTAACTCAGATGCCTAAACATTTGCATTTTCTGCCATTTGAGATGCCTTAAGGTATCCTGAATTTTCACAAGGAGCTGCCAGGTATGACATAGGAGCTATGAGGCACCCATGTCCTTGGAGCTGCAGCTGGAGACATGACCCTGCAGCTCAGAGCACCTCAAATGGCACTCAGTGCTCATGTTTAGGCAACCAGAAATTCCATACGTCCGTGTGGTCTCTCTCCTTTCCCCTCTGCTACAAATCAGTATAGTTGATTTACGAGAAGCACATCAAGCCTAGGTTCTATTACTGTGCTGAAGTTATGATGTATTAGCCATTTCCTTCCCCCTTTTTTTTTGTCTCTGTGGTCTGTGCAAAAGGTCCCTCCACTGCATCCTCGACTGCCGCAGTGGTCAGAAAGACTGAGGTGAAGGTCACGTTCTCAGGGTCTAGCAAGTTCATGCAAACTCATACCCTGACCTCAAGGCTTTCTGGAACATCAAAGGCTTGGTTACCTCCTTGCTGAAGACATCTTCAGCTTCTTATGGGATCAGTCAGTACCCCCAGCAGCACCCACAGGCAGCTCACTCACATGAATACATAACATACTAAATTCCTGGAACTCAAATGGGCACTGCTTATCATGGAAATGTTTTTCCCCACAGCTAAAACCCTACATGCAGGTATGGATGGTCTCAGCAAACAATTACCGAGCCCTTGTGTCTTCTGGGTTGCAGGTGACTTAGGTCCTGCTATGCATGAGCGTCCTTTTCTCCAGGAAGCATGTTCATAAGAGGATTGTCTGCCAGAGAGAGGTGTTCATAACAGGTTGCTATGGGGCGGGCAACTGCTAGAGTATGGCAGAAAATTGTTAAAAGAGACTAAAGTTGTGAAGAAGTTGGGAGTGAAGCAAAGATAGCAAGAAGAAATTTTATACAGGCATTAGGAAGAAAATAAACCCTAGCTATCGTAGAAGGCCCATTAGTCAAAGGAAATGATAAAACTGTCAAAAACGATGCAGCAAATGCAGAAGTACTTAAGGGTTTTAGTTTATATTTGGAGAAAGGGATGTGATGTACCCACATCACATGAAGATGATGAACTGCAGCCAAATTAGCAAATAAGTCAGGTGATAGTAAAATGCATGTCTTGGGATAAAGACTGTTACATCAACCGGCCTGCATTAATTGCACCCAGGAACTGTAAAAAGCAGGCTATGGAGTACCTCTAGCCCACTGATATTTCTTGATATATTTTGGCATTAACAATATCAAATGCAGCTAGAGTGAAACTCCAAAAGACAGGAAGAGTGCGACTGTTGTGCCAACATTAAAAACAAGCAAGTGCATTGTGAGGAAGAGCTGTGCTCTTGCACAGATTTAAGTTTGTCAATCTCACGTAAAGTAGTGGAAAAACAGATAAAAAAATCAGTGAAAGCATAGGTATGTTACTCAGTGTTTCGACCTTTACATCCTGATACAAATGTGGCATTCTAAAATACAAATAACCCAAACAGTGCACAGATTCAGAACTGGCTGAAAGATTTCAACATGTCCTCAGTGGGGATCATCATCGAATGGTGTGTTTCTAGCAGGGTTTTATGCTGAACTAACACTACTGAATATTTCCATCATTGACATGGAAGTAAAAAGAAAATAACCATGGATAAATTTGCAGATGACGCAAAGATGGAGTCTGAAATAAAGATGAGCCCAAGATATTTGTATTAGTGGTATGGACCACTCATATATACAGAGTGGAACAAACTAGCTAAGGAAGAAAATTTTCCTTCTGTTGATATCAGGAGATTAAGACCAGCTGCCTTTCTGGTAAGGTTGCCTCAGGTAAGCACAAAAAGTGCTACACTCTTCGCTAGCACCAATTATCCTCTAAACAAATGCAAGTTATTGCTTACCCACCTTCCTGACTGAGCGCTGACATTTACATGAACATTCGCACAGAATTACAGCTATGAATGAAAACTCAGTGTAACTTCCCAAGAACATGTTTTCTAATCTGCCCTCCAATATTTGTTATGCTTTGTGTGGCACTTGAGGCCTTGAGAAATTTCTCTGAGAATTGCCTTGTCTAAATCTAAATTCGTTATCACCTCTCAGGCAACTTGCTACAGATTCCTAGAGATTTCTCTAAGCCGGATTAGGTGTCATGGGAACGACGCGTTGGCACCAGCATGTCCTTTTCACCGCCGTACCTGACTCTAATGCTTCCATCTGGTGAACACTCCGCTAGTCGGCACAGTCATAGAGCATCCCCACTTCTGGTGAGGGTACTGCACCGTTGGCAAATAAATAGCCAAGAGGACACATCCCCTATTTCCTGCAAAGGCATCCCTTCTCCCTGATGGCAGATGGACATCTGGTGCCTCTTCTTTGAGGACTGTGGTAGAGATTCAGTTTCTCCACCTCTGCTCCTTTACGCTTCAGGTTCACCGACATTCATTATGGTTTTTCATAAAATTTCAGCACAATTTGGTATACTTTATTCTTTTCCCCAGACCTTCTTTATTGGGTTTCTGTGGCAAGGTTTTGGTAGCAGGGGAGCTACAGGGGTGGCTTCTGTGAGAAGCTGCTGGAAGTTCGCCCTATGTCCGATAGAGCCAAGATGGACCTGCCTCTCGCCAAGGCTGAGCCCATCAGCTACAGCGGTAGCGCCTCTCTAATAACACATTTAAGAAGGGGAGAAAAAAACCCTGCGCGACTACAGCTGGAGAGAGGAGTGAGAATATGCGAGAGGAACAGCCCTGCAGACCCCAAGGTCAGTGCAGAAGGAGGGCAGGAGGTGCTCCAGGCACCGCAGCAGAGATTCCCCTGCAGCCCGCGGTGAAGCCCATGGTGAGGCAGCTGTGCCCTGCACCCATGGAGGGGGAGCAGAGATCCACCTGCAGCCCGGGGAGGGCCCCACGCCGGAGCAGGGGGATGTGCCCAAAGGGGGCTGTGACCCTGTGGGAAGCCCGTGCTGGAGCAGGCTCCTGGCAGGAGCTGTGGACCCGTGGAGAGAGGAGCCCAGGCTGGAGCAGGTTTGCTGGCAGGGCTTGGGACCCCGTGTGGGACCCACGCTGGAGCAGTCTGCTCCTGAAGGGCTGCACCCCATGGAAGGGACCCACGCTGGAGCAGTTCATGAAGAACTGCAGCCCATGGGAAGGACCCACGTTGGAGAAGTTCATGGAGGACTGTCTCCCATGGGAGGGACCCCACGCTGGAGCAGGGGAAGAGTGTGAGGAGTCCTCCCCTGAGGGGGAAGGAGCGGCAGAGACAGCGTGTGATGGACTGACCGCAACTCCCATTCCCCATCCCCTGCACCGCTTCTGGGGAGGAGGTAGGGAAATCAGGAGTGAAGTTGAGCCTGGGAAGAAGGAAGGGGTGAGAGGAAGGTGTTTTAAGATTTGGTTTTATTTCTCATTATCCTACTCTGATTTGACTGGTAATAAATTAAACTGATTTCCCCAAGTCGAGTCCCGTTTGCCCATGATGGTACTTGGTGAGTGATCTCTCCCTGCCTTCATCTCAACCCATGAGCTTTTCATTATATTTTTTCTCTCCCCTGTCCGGTTGAGAAGGGGAGTGATAGAGTGGCTTTGGTGGGCACCTGGTGTCCAGCCAGGGTCAACCCACCACACCTTCCTATGCATTTTCACTCCAGTGCTCCATAAACTGTTTCTAAACTGTATTTTATGTTTTTAAAGGACAGCTAGAAGACAAAAGAAGGAGAATTATTCGTAAGTAGTCATCCTTGTTCAACCCTTACATAATTGATGATAGCTTTGATCAACAGTATTTAGTTTTCTTCCATCTCTGTTTTATATCCATGTGAAGATAACCCACTTAGAAAGAACTTTCTTTTAGCCTACTTTTTAGTCTGCTTTGTATGCTGCTGTGTAGACTGCTTAATCTTTTCACTGGACTGTATGTTTGCCAACACTGACAGCTACATTAGAAATAATGCATAAAATACTCTTTTTTTGCTGGTATTGCAAAGTAGAAGCCATCTCAAGCAGCATTAAGGAATTTTCATATTAAAAGTCATTAAAAAAACAGATGTGATCTAGATCATCTAGGGTAGGAAATACAAACTCTACCAGTAAATAAGATGGGGAAAATTGTGCCTTTTTCACTTGTAGATCCTATACAAGGGGTCCCAGGACATATAAAGATATGAGTTGGCAATGGCATATGCAAGCCATATGCTTGCTACGAAGCTACGAAGTGATTTGATTTGCAGCATGGAGAATATATTTACGCAGACAATGCGCTACTGTGTAGAAATATCAAAGCTGGCTCTGAACAAACTGGCTCAGAAGGCAGAAGCAGAGTGACTGCATTAGTGTCGCTTTCCATCTGGGTTAATTAGTCCAGCTAACAGACAGGCTAAATCAGCCAGCACAGAGGTCTATGACTCTTCATATGGCTTTGTTACTCAGCGTGCTCTCCGAGAGCCAGTTCTGAGAGCACTGCTTGAAAATCTATTGTGCCACAAAGGCATATATTTACTGCTGCACATCAAGTCTCTATAAGGTATAGAGTGACTATAAAGATAAACCCTTGTATGGGAGGGAATACAGCATGGAGGCTTGGGTTCCTGCTGCAGGAGGATCGTACGTTTTACATGCAGTGTCATACAATGAAGTGCATTGAGAATCCCATGGGCAGAAACTGGAGTCCAGGTGTCCAGTTTGTGTTCCCAGTGTCCTCTCATGAGCATCTATACAACAGGGGTTTGTATCATCCCAGACAAAAAAAAGACTTGAACCTGGATTTCCCACAGTGTCACCGGGAACACTGCCACCACCACTACTGGAAAAGAAAATATTGGAATGAAAGCTTCCAGGTGTCTGATTTCAGAGGAGGCCATCAGATTTACATCTGTCCTGGTTTTGGCTGGGATAGAGTTAATTTTCTTCCTAGTAGCTGGCATAGTGCTGTGTTTTGGATTTAGTATGAGAATAATGCTGATAACACACTGATGCTTTAGATGTTGCTAAATAGTGCTTACGCTAGTCAAGGACTTTTCAGCTTCTCATGCCCTGCCAGCGAGAAACTGGGAGGGGGCACAGCCAGGATAGTGGATCCAAACTGGCCCAAGGGCTATTCCATACCATATGGTGTCATGCTCAGTATAGAAACTGGGGGGAGTTGGCCGGCGGGGGCAGCGATCGCTGCTTGGGAACTGGCTGGGTATCGGTCAGAGGGTGGTGAGCAATTGCATTGTGCATCACTTGCTTTGTATATTACTATTATTATTATTATTACTACTACTATTTTACTTTATTTCAATTATTAAACTGTTCTTATCTCAACCCAGGAGTTTTCTGACTCTCACTCTTCCAATTCTCTCCCCCATCCCACGGGGGCAGGGGGGGGTGAGCGAGCAGCTGTGTGGTGCTTAGTTGCTGGCTGGGGTTAAACCATGACAATATCCTACATGGAAGAAGCTGTGTCCCAGTAATACTGACTGCAGTGCCCAAGGCCAAGTGTGTTTCAGGACACACGCCTATCGGCTAACATGAGCGGTTAATGCACTCCCAGAGCCGTGAACTTATTCTTGGCCTCCTGCTCACCAGCAGAGGTGCTGAGCCTGCCAGTGAAAGTGTCCCCCTACAATCTGGCACTGGGCAATCCTTTGCCTCAGGCTGACCTCCGCAAATCCTTTCCGAGATTCCCGAACTTGCAATATCGCACAGGCTGTCCCTGAAAGCTAGGAACTGCTTCACACGGACACCTGAGGTTCAGGTGAGGTTTCTCCTCACCTTGCCACATGCCAGAGAGCTTCCTCTGGGAGATGCTGCTGCTTCTGCTGACCTCCGCAGCACCAGCTTTCAAACTGGCCTGTGCAGTTCCTGTGGACAATATTCTCTTACCCTCTGGGTATTTCAGGCCAGCATAAGGGAAGCTGAAAACTTGCTTGGGGTGTTCCAGTATTCAGGATCGCCACATCTTTAAAAGGAAAATTAAGGCTAGGCAGGTACTTTGAAAATGCCCTTGTCTCCAGAGAGATACAAAGAAATGTGAAGTAAAAATATATACTTACAGCATTCAAGCCAGACAACAAAATAAAAAAAAGTTGATAAAATATTTGTGAAGAAACAGAAAAAAACGCTTAATCAACAACAGAAGTCTCTTCCCATACCCACTCAATTGCTCGTGCATATTCTTTGACCCCCATGGTTGGGAACTCTGCTGTCCTTTACATTTCCCGATGGAGGATACATTCCTTGGCGAGATCCACACATGATGGTATCTGTTAAAATCAGTCTCTTCCCCAGACACTTATAGGAAGTCCCTTCCCATGCAATTTATCTCTGCAAAACTTCTTTGCTTCTAATCCATTTTGAAAGGTATTTTGACGTGCCTTCTGCAAGCCTGTCAGTAGCGTTGCCCTGGAGGTGCGAGCGTGACTTTGGCAGAGAGGTGCCATCTCCTGCCAGCAGCTGTGACAGCGTGACGTGGGGTTCCCCCATCTGGTGGCAGGACACGCAGGGACGGGAGTGGGAGTGGGGCTAAACCCACCTCTTTCAGCAGAACAATGAAGACTTCCCGCTCTTATCCCTTGCCCAGCACTACGCACCACCACTTCCATAAGTAATTCTGTACCTATACTTGCCTAAGGTTTATGAATTAGCTTCATCCACTGAAACTTAGATTTTATACCTATGTGTAACTTAAGAAACTTACTTAATACAAATATATGAAGAGAATTAAAGTACATGCTAATTATTGCCTTTTTTACTGAGACCAGACCAAATGATAATCTGCTGTTCTGCTACTATAATGTTTAGAGGAAACCAACCCCCAAAATCTGTCTTTGAGGGATCTTGCAAGAACCCTCTGCATGCAGGGATCTCTGATTTCACCCAGAAGATAACCCCACAGATAAAGCACAATGAGATGTTTCTATCAAGAAAAAACGGTTCAGCCCTTAGAGCTTTTGAAAGCTTTCTGTCTGTTGAAAATACCACAAAATAAGACTCATTTTGCTACGTCTTTGAGACCAGGAGATTCCCTCACCTCTGAGGTAATCAGTTGTAAATCTGTGGTTTCTAATAAGACAACAGACCTGCTACACCAAGAAATGTGCATGTCCTCTGCATGGAGGCGTCTGCCTTGAAAGAAACCAAGAAATATTTCTACCACTACAACCTTTCATGTCTATGGTAGCTGTCACTGAAATGAGCTCCCATGGCAGAGAGCTGCTGCCCTGACCCGTGTATGCTGTATCTGGTGACACCAGCAGCATGCTGAGACCATCTTCAGGTCTTTGAGCTGATGCAGCCAGCTCAAAGACTGTAGGACCTGTAACCCACAGACCAAGACCCCTTGGAAATCAAAAGACAGAAAATCTGAGTAAAAGCATGAGGAAAAGCAGTGGGAGAGAATAATTCAGAACTAAATGTTGGTAACCAGGCATGACTAACCCACTTGGTGACGAGGTATGAAACGTCATATCATTTACAGGATGTAAGAGCCACATATTGACCGCACAGGTTGGTTGCCCAAAGAAACCAGACTGAATGAACAGCAACTTTTCCTGAAATGACCCAAATTACCACCACAAGATAGGGGAAATTTACTCAGTCTATTGTCCAACTATCTAAAAGAACAAGACATTGGGAAATGCTTTCAACAGAGTTAGGGGGAAAAAAAAGAAAGATGAAGGAGTCTGGAGACAAACTGACCTTTGTTCTAGCTGCTTAGGGCTGGGGCTTGAGTGGCTTTAGACACTGAATTACCCTCATCTCTTAACAAATAATCCCTTCAGGTAATGCTTCAAGAAGACAGGCTGGGCAGTGTTTCCGTATATGCTCTCTTGGCAGAAGGCTTTCATGTCCAGAGTGTCAATCCAATGCTTTTTAGAAGGCACTGCTATCATTAGAAAAAATTTGCAAAAGGGAAAAAAAAACCCCAACCCACATAAAAGCCCCTCACATACAAGGGTGACAGGAAAGCCTAGCTAAAGATGTACCTCAAAATTATTTAGAGCAACTGAGGCTGAGGTCAGTGGAGTTGTTCTGCACTTCCACCATCACAGCTGTGGTAGGGGTTCAGCCTTCACTCTTTGGAGAGTTGAAACACTATCTTGTTTCAAAAGGAAATCACTGAAACTCAAGCTGTAGGGTTTTGTATCATGATGCAGGCCAAACAAAACAAACATCGGAACAGTTCTTGAGAGTCAGCAGAATCTAAATTATATTCTTCCCTTATTAATTCAAGCTTATTTTAACCCTCTTTCCTCCTGACTTATTTTTCACTAGAGAAGAATGCTTATAACCAGAGACTCAGACAAGCACCTTTTAGTTTTACTTCTGTTTCAGTTCCAGTTGAGGCCAGTAACAAACCCTAATTATTTGGTGGCGTTGAACTGCTTCCCAGAAAGAAAAAAACATAAGTCTTAAAAATGGAAAGTCCTGTGATAAGATGTCTCTGTAACCTATCGTCAGCTCAGACACCAGGCATTTGGGTTGGACTAGATCATCTTCAAAGGTCCCTTCCAACCCAAACCATTCTGTGATTGTCTTAGCACAGTGTTTCCACTTCACCTTTTCAGAGCTGAAGGAGAGAAACTGTGGTTCTTTGCCATTCCCATCCACACCTAACAGGTGTGTGTCCGCGTGCAGACAATATCGCAATATAAGAGTGCACACACACCCAGAGACACGTAGGTGAAAGACCACACAAGGGTATTTCCATAGCCATATGTAGGGATATGCAATGGGACTGACAGTGGGAAATCAAGGCTGAGGGGTTCAAGCAGGCTTTATGGGGCAGTGCGGGCAGTAGCAGTCAGCCGCTCATCCCCACAACATGAAAGTCAGCCTCCTCCTGCCAGGAGCCGTACAGCTGGAGCTCAATTTAGGCAACTGCAAAAAAACCCCACGCCAGAAAGATCCCTGCTGAGGGCTGCGGAGCAGCAGGGTATCGCAGTGCAGGGGCAGGAATGTGTGCTGTGCATGGGCTGAGGCACAGGGGGAGAGAAGGACGGGGGCAGAAGGGAGGAAGACGCAGCGACATCGCAGCTTTGCTGGACCAGGGAGGTGCCAGCCGTTCCCAGGCTGAACGGGTCCCTGCTGGGAAACACAAGCCTGTGCTGAGCTGTCACCCTGAGAGGGCTTTCCTTTCCTGGTTGTAGTCAACAGAAACATAAAATTAAAGGTTCAACACCAGTTAGAGGATTAAAAAATGTTATTGAAACTGCTTGGCAGGTCAGGTTTGGGTTTGGCTCAGTTCACTGTTAACAATACTGGTTCAACTTACTGAAATTTCCCTCTGAAGCCCCAATAGCTTTAAAGAGTGCCGGGGTGTCTAAACTAATCTCAGACTAAGCCCCCAAAGTTACACAGGCCAAACAGAGCCTCATCTCACATCTTCACATACAAGTGAGACATTTAGTACTTTTGGAAGGACTTAAATACATGGAAATGATGGTAGAGTAAGCAAGGGTGAGTTCAGAAAGAACTGTCTACTTCACGCCCCATGTAAGGGTAGAAGTGTCCTCATGGGGAATGAATGCAGGGTAAAGAGCAGGTTATCATTTCACTCCTTAAATTAATTTACTGTGTACTAATTTTCTGTCATAAATAGTCCTTCTTGCTGCATAAAAATACATGCCATGCTAAACCACATTTTTAAACAAGTGATTAAGTCAAAAGAAGCACTAGGTCCTCCTATGGCACCTTGGATTAAGCACCTAACATACTCTCTAAAAAATATAAAACGTAGGTGTACAGTATGTGAGCTTTACAAATATGTTCCATTCAGAGGAAATGATCAACACCTAAAACACTTTTCATTGGTTTCCCATATTGTTCTTCATTCTCAAAAGTGACTCGCTGAAACCATCTTCACAGCCCACACACATCCACCTTTCAAAAAAAAAAAAAGGAAGAGCCCAGATTTGACCTGCTGGCCTCACTTCTATTATTTGTAGTGACACTTTTTTATTTTTGGACTGTGGCTTTTAAATTTGAAACTAAAAATAGCAGCCACCCCCAGAGTACCGTTTGCGTAGGGGGAATGTTTTGTACACAAAACTGTCTATGTTCCTTCCTCATATCACTCACTCCGCCTACACCTCTTGTCCTCCAAGATGATTTTCTGTGAAGATTAGCAAGACATATAAAGCAAAAGCCCAGCTCTTGGTTAGTAGTGTTAATATGAGGAAGTTCAGTCAAGCATGTTAGCCTATGACTGCTTGTTTCACATTGCAAATAACAGGATGGTACTTTACAGCAGTTAGGTCCTGTCCTGGAAATAGGTATGCAAGTGAACAGTTTATTCATTTCAATAACATTATCTAAATCAAAGGAGTTATGCACATAGATAGATAGGAATGTCCTGACTAGATCATAGGAATTTTCCACCAAGTTCTCTAGCAGCGCTCAGCATTCAATACTTCTGAGGAAGGCGCAACAAACAATCAGATGGAAAATTAAAAAATAACTTCCCCGTAAGCAAGATTTCCATTGGTAGATACTTCTTTCATGCCCTGAAGTATTTGTGTATCTCTGAAAAAAAACTATGCTGTCTGATATCATGGCATTTGTTTTCAGCACTGTGGATTCTGAGCACTGACTCCTGCTGCACCACTGGCCTCAGCGAAATCCTGAGGCAGGTACGAGCACATCGTTGTGATGATTTGGCATGTCACCTGCCCTGCGCTATTTGCCCATGCACACCATCCCTGTGACTAATAATTTCCATTGCCCGTTTTATAACTCTCTTTATATCTTGAATTCTTTAGAAATGAGTAAAATTACAAAGAACATGCCAGTTGAAGCCATTCCCTTGACTGTGGCACTGTATTTTCCATTTTTTTATGCATCCAAGGATTTAGGTAATTTTTCTGGCTGGTGCTCCACACTGAGATAGCATTTTCCATAGTCAAGCTAGGGTTACATCTGGAGTTAATTAGTAAGTGATGACAATGACTATAGGAACTAATGGAATAAATTAATAGTTTAAATTATGCCTTTCCCTGTGATAACCTTTGGCCATTGTGTAGCCCATTCATCCTGATGAGTTGGGTTCCTCCACAGTTCTCCCCAGCATTCAGAATCCTGTTTAATCTAAACTATGCATTTTTGCCATTTTATCTAATGTTTCTTTTCCTAAGCTGCCACAAAAGAGAAAGCTAAAAATCCTGATCCATCTGAGCTGTGCTTAGTGCAATATTGCACCAGGAGGCACCAACAGGACCTTGCCTACTCTCCTTTATGATCTCCCAGCACACCTGAAATGTAGGGGCATGCTGCTGTGCCCTGTATCCACAGGGGAAGCATCTCCTACTGGCAAGAGGCATTAGCTAAGCACCTCAAAAAGGCTCTCCACGAAAGAAGAATCCCATGATAACTTTTCTGATCCACCAGAAATCAGGTAAGGAGATACTTCAGAAACAGCTCTTTGCTTCTAGTCTGATACCACTCACTGGTAGTAGAAAAGAAGTTGTGGGTTTTTTGGGGTATCTTTGGTTATATCGGAAATACGAATCAGGGGAAGATTCAGGGGAAGTTCACAGCAAGATAACAAGGACTGATTTCTTGTGGGAATGCAATGTTTCACTATCATACTGAGAGCACGTTTTTCCCCTTCATTCTCTCTCTTAAAAAAAAAAATCAATCCATGTCACTCTGTTTTTCATTTTGTTGAAGGACAACAAAGGACAACCTCCTTTTTAACCTGCTCCTGTTTTCTGTAACATCCTGCATGTCATTCTTTGGTCCCCAAGAAATGTGAATCCCTGTGAATGTCACTTCTAGTTATGAAGAATAAGAACTGGTTTTCCAATATCTGTTTAAAATTTTTAGCCACGTCTCTTGGTGATGAAGGATATGGATTCCCAGAAGGAATAAAACTGGCACATTTCACTCTTGAGAAAAATGATGCAACTTTACTAATTTCCTAATGGGAGCTCCCATTGTCAGCTCAAAATAAGTGCTATTTTGAAAAAGAGTATCTGAGCTGTATATCAAAGTGTCCATGTGTGTCATACACAAAAATAAACACTGCCCTTGCACATTAAACAGCACTTTTTCTGGCAGTGGAAATAGGATGCACTCTGTTTCTAAAGCTGTTAGTTTTGAATTTTTCAGATATAAAGGCTCTCAGCTGGAGTTTCACCAGCTGCCAGCTGCTGTCATTACACACAGGCCATAATGGGAACCTCCTGTTATCTGTATATTCTGGGTAATGGCTAAACCTGGTAGAGTTACTTCTCCCCAAACTTGCTAGCTCTATGTCCTCACATGCCCCAGTGTTCAGGGAGAGCTCAGTTCCTCAGGAACAACAATGTACAAATACATTGATTTATCTAGCTGGGCCTTGAAGCAGTATTACTGAATGTCACTGCTCCATGTGAGCAAATAAAATCTCTATAATTGTGCTGGCTCTGTAACACTTCGTAGCTCAAGACTCTGACTTCAGCCACATAACTAGATCAAGAGTTGGGCTGGCAAGAGTCACAGTTAGGAAAAAACGAGGGTTTAAGGTTCAGGTTGACAAGAGCTATGATGTAGGGTTAAGGGTGAATGTAGAAGGCTTTACTAAGGCAATGTTGGGGCTTGTGCCAATATGACATCCCTATCTAATTTTAGGTCTTTGTCTTACAGATGTTTGGATGTTGAGATTAGTTCTAAGATTTTTGCTGGGAAAAAGTTTAGGCCAGCAGGTGCCGATGAAGAAAGATCAGCACTGGACTGAGAAGAAGCCCTTGCTAAATTTAGGGCTGGCACCAAGAGAAGCATGAATCCAACACCAGTGCAAATCCTTCCTTAACTTTAACACAGTGAACCCTTCCAGCCTTATAAAACCCAAAAAGGCCACAACCATGATCAAACCTTGCAACCCTTGCCAAATCTAGAACTAAATAAAACTCATTGACCTTGCTTGCCAGTGCCTCTTCCATCACCTAAACCTTAAGCCCAACTCTCTCTTCCAGCAAACCCAGCCACCCCCAGCCATTCCCAGACCCAAACCTGGTTCGGGTTGTCAGTCTGGGTGGCAAATTTAACTCCAGGACATGTTTTTCTCCCATCCTGAACTATAACCACCCTTGTGATCCAAAACCCAATTTAAGTTAGTCCTAAATTTAATCTTCCTGGTTCCTGCCAGCCCCAGATCCCAATGTTAAGTAGGGCTGATATAACAAACTTTGCATGGTGTCTGAAAGGACTTGATAAGCTAGTTTAGGATTGGTGTTAAAATTACAGTTTTGGGCAGCAAAGACCAAGGACTTCAGTTTGTGGCTGTCTCCAGCAGAAATCTGGCTGGCATCAACATGGGCCACATACTAATTTCAGATCTGGGGCTGGAAAAGGTCATTAGATTCCAACAGGCTGAAGAGTTTACAACCACTGGAGTATCTCCTCTTCCGAAATCAGACAACAAGCCCAGAAGTAATGAGTCTATATGTTTCTGGCCATGAATATTAAAGGCCTCTTCTGTGGTATTTGGTATATACACTTATATAAATAAACTTCACAGTGAGACAACCTAGGAATAAAATCTAAGTGACAGAATACTTCTTTTTGATAATTACAATATTATTTTTTTAAATTACTTAGAAAACCCCAAAAGTTATGAAGTCCAGGCCTCAAAAGCTTAATTAAATTCATTAAGTGCATGTGTGCAAGTGCATTACAATTCGGCCTTTAACTGCATGACAACATAGTGGGTTTTTTCTTGTGTTATTGAGTGCATTGGGTGAATATTCCTCCTCGGTATGAGAAGAAATGTACCAGGGTCGGGTAGTTAATAATGGTATAATTAGTAGGGTCCCTACCTTAGATGCTGAAAAAATTGTAAAATATCTAGTGAATGGGGAAAATTATTCCAGAAAGGAGAAATAAAAACATCCTGATTAAAGAAAATAGAGAATTTGAACATGCAAAACACTGTGTTCACTTATGCTAAAAAATATCTTAAAATGTTCCAAATCATTAAACCAAAATGACGGTCATCTGACCTTAATATCTCCAGATTAGAGAGCCTAGTTGTAGGTTGAACATAACAACACTATCTGAATTCACAAGAATGTTACGAAGATAATTCATTTTAACTGGTGAATCCAGATTAATTCAGATATCATGAAGACAGAAGCACAAGAGTGCCTGCAAAGAAATACATCAATACTGACCTGGATATATTAAAAAAGGGTTTGCAAAAGGAACATTGGAAGAAATACTGACAAAGTACACACTCCCATCTTATGGGGGAAAAAATAGCACATAAGAAAAGAATTTTAAAAAACCACCTACATGCCTTTGTGCAAGTATTCTGATATTAAAAAAACAAAGAAGGCAACAACATAAAACTATTCCAGGAAACATGTAAAGAATATAAAAAATCTAGATGTCAAAGTTAGCAACCAGTCACTCAAGCTCAACGAGAAAAAAAATCAAAAGTAAAAATAAAGCATCGAGACTATCTGCATGCTTAAAATAAGACAGGCTCACTTTTCTGTGCTGAATTTGGACCTGAATGAGGACTCAACGGAAATAACAGAAGCTATTGCACATTTTTACACCATAGTGACATCAGCACATACGCTGATGAAACGCTTCAGTGCCCAGCACTTGTAGCTTGGTGTGCCTCACTTAGCCCACTGGTCCAGGTCAATGCACTCATGAAATCACGAGTACTCTTGGTTATGATCCTTTCCAAAGTAATTTTCTTTGCAAAAAGATCAAACAGGCACTTCAGTCATTCACATGAACATGCTTCATCAGTAATACCTACGAGAACAAGACCAGAAGCGTCTATGTCTGATTTAAGTAAGATTTGACTTCTCTGCTTTGTTGTGAGGACAAGAATACATTCATTGTCCCTGCTCTTGAAAGTGGTTGTTGTAAGGACTAATTAATGTGTGCTGTATAATTCTGCTAAGACTGAGAAAATTGCTTAATAAAACTGAATTCCTGAGGGGTTTATGACTATGATTTGCTCACTCAGGACTTTCATTAAATAATAAAAAAAAAGCTACAGAATGTGTTGGATATTAAACCAGGCTTTAAGCAAGGACAAGGTCTGCAAAGTACAGCACTGAGCAGGGACAGTTTGTGAAAAATGTGAGGGATGGCTTTCCAGCTGGGCCCAGAAATTGGAGCAGCTGGGAGTGTATTAGGAATTTTTACTTTGTTTATTACAAAGCAAAACAAACCAATAGTTCCATAAATATTAAATATATCAGTCAGAAAAAACACATTTTATATGTTTAGTTACTGTGATGAAATATATTCTAGACATAGACAGCTGCTTCATCCTTCCTGTCTACCGTAAGGATGAGAGTTGTGTACGGTCCATGGAAAATTCTTTACTACAAATCTCACAGAGGCAACTCCGTAGCCTCATACACAAAATGCTCTTGTAATTCTGACATGTGAGAGCATTCTCAGGCAAAAAGCAATAGAAATTTAGTATAGGGGAAATTTGCTAGATTTTGTCCTCTGGAGTAAATATTGTTGCTTTAGTCCTACCTAATACACAGACTCAACAGTCCTGACTCAGAAAACTGGAAATAATTTTCAGCAGCGATCCCACCCTAGTATGTTCAAGCATAAGGCATAAAGTATAAGATTCTTGAAGTCTGTTTCACAATGCACTGAGTTGACTTTAAACTGAAAAATCAACATGGATGACAAGCAAATCCTGTAATTCTTTAGTAGTGAACCCCAAACAACCTCATTTGTAAACTTAGATGTCATTATTCTAGATGCTGTACAATGAAAAATAATGGTTCCTGTGTCAAAGAGTTTCATGTGCAATTGTAACGTGAAACACAACAGAAGGATAAAGAGAGGAAATATAAGAAAATAAATAATTGGTGCAACGGCATTATCATGCCAGCAGATTGACTGGTCTGCTCCTGAGGGGACGCAGCACAGGAAAGGAATGTTAATGACAAACCAGCAGGAAGATGATGATGTATCTTGGTAAGCAATTACAAGACGCCAAAAAGGGTAGACTAGAGAAAAGCCACTGAGAAATCTAACGAGTAGGCAAAGGAGGCATCACAGGTCAGTTGAAAGCGAGAGTCAGTTACTCATTTTTCCCTGCCTTTAACTTGTTATGTGACTTCAGACAAAGCAAGTGGTTGGGATTTCCAGAAGCAGCTTCAGTGACTAGTTAAGGACCCTTTAGAAGGACCTGACTTTCAGGAAGCATGTCTCTCACCTGTTTTGGAAAATTGGGTCTCTTTAGGTGGCTTATATTGGACACCAACAAACTCAGCTATTCGCCCCGAAATCTCAAGCCACTTCTGATATTCTTGGCCTATATAACACTTCAGTATTCTTATCCTTAATAAGGAAAGAAAAATGCTTACCCGGGTTGACTGTTTCACTGCACTAGTTATTGCATGCATGTGTGAAGTGATTCATGAAAGTGATTCAAAAGATTCAAAAAGTGAACGATTATGACATGTATTAATCAGTGATTGCAAACGGCTTGTGTACACCTCTAAACAGTTACACTGGAATAGGTAATTAATATGGTAAAACTACACCAGATATCTAGAAATAGATGTATAGGCCAATAAGGCCAGTGACAGCTAGAATATTAGGGACAAACAAAAGTGAGTCCAAAGCTCACATGTAGTACACTTACTAGCTATATCTGAGATTTTGAATCTGTTTATCCCATAAAGTAAAACATACTATTTCTAGGGAATCAGAGAAGAATAGAACTGCAATTCTCCGGTCACATCAGGAGACCAATATAGGCGAGAGAAGATTTGGGTTTTATAGTTCATTCTATCCCAGGGAGCCAGTGCCATGTGAACATCAAAGAAACTCTTTTCTATGCTATTTCTCTATCCTGCTTTTAAACTAAATGCTAGAGAGGATTGCTGCACATTAGTTATGTTTCTTATGTGATAATAATGGACTAATCATGCAAATTTACAACATTACCAAAGCAATCACAGCTAGATTATAAGCAAAGTCTGTTTTATTAATGACTATGACTCAGAACAATTCCACCATCTCTTCTGCTGTGAGAGCAGCTTACAAAGTCCAACAACTGAGCATCCTGTAATCTGTCCATGAACTGATAAATTCTCAGACCTCAAAGGTGCCTCTGCTGCCATGTCTACATGATGGGGAGGCCAAGTCCCCAACCCATCACTGAGACCTCCAGCTCAGGAAGGACTTACGATACCAAATAACTGAAGGGATGATACCTAGCTGAGCATCTCCTGTCACACTGCAGATCTCATTGCACAGGAGAGAGGACTGCTACCCCACAGCTCCCCTCTGATGTGACTCAGTGCCTTGCATTACAAGAACAGGCAATTCTTGGGGCTAGAAGAATTGTTTCGCTTTGCTGAACTCCACATGGTATTTTGCTACCACATTTTAAAAGATTTGTAAAACACGTGTTTTCATTTCAATAAATGCTTGCACTTCTTCAATGGCACAGATTCTAATCTTTTTACAAGCATTGGGGAATGTATTTTCACAACAAGCAGTGCTTATAGGAAAAGATTGGTACAAAGGGGCATGAAGAATGAAAAAGATAGTTAACTGCACTCCATGAACTTCTTGTTTTTCTACTCAGGAATTTCCTTGGCTTGCAGCTGGGATGGCATTTACTTGAATTACTGTCTAGAGCTAGAGGACATGACCAAATAGCTGATTGACTCACTCGTAGCCACAGTGATTCAGTAAAAGGTCAGCCTTATACCACACATAGGCAACATTAGGGCTTCATCCTACCATTAATGAAGTCAACATCAAAAGTCCTACGGGCTTCAAAGTGTCAGTGAGGAGGCTTTTACCCTAGGATGTTTAGCAATGTCTCATGAGATATCCAAGCTCAGCTGTGGAAAGACAGCTCTGCTGTAGTCATTAGTAACAAAGACTGCTTATAATGTTATTACTGCAAGTAATGTATTACTGCAAGTAATGTATTACTGCAAGTAATGTATTACTGCAAGTCTAGAGCTGTTGGCATTTTGGCTGCAGAGCTGTATGTGGTGGAATATAATAGGAGGTCCAAAAGGTCCTGGTATTCTGCAGAAGGAGCTACGAAATGCCAAAGCAATGAAAAAAAAAAAAAATGTACCTACTAACTTTATTTCATATAATAGCACGTTAAAACAAAGGGATTAGGAGGTTTGGAAAGAACATTGTGTAACACAATTTTTTTCCCCCTTTGGTTATTTTTTCCCTCTTTCTGCTGCTTGTGTAACATATTGCATGCATCTATGTGCAGATTTTACTTGCATCCCTGCGGCTGAATTGACTTGATCGTTATCTACAAGATGAGATGTCTGTACTGATTATGAAGTCTAGCTGCAGGGTCTGAAATCATTAGTTAGAATATAGATGATAAAGGAAAGCACCAGCAATTGCATCACCGTCTCTAGGAAAAATGGCTTACTTCTCAGTGCTACGAACTGGGGATTTACCACTCGTATCACGAGGTTAGGAAGCACGTAGAATGAAATAAAGATTAGGGTAGCCCTTTTGTCTGTTCTGCCATCAGAACAGCACTTACCGGTGAGAGTTTCGGTGACTGCGATGAACCCGCACTGACAAATCGCCCAGCCGACCCCAGCCGCGTTTCTCGGGGCAATCGCACCCCCTGCAGCCTGCGCGGGGAGTAGCGGCGGCGTAGCGGTGGAGTAGCGGCGGAGTAGCGGTGGAGTAGCGGCAGAGTAGGGCGGGAGCAGCTGCGGCTCCAGTTGTGTGAGGCGGGCAGCGCTGGAGCAGCGGGCTCGGTCAGGGCCGCTCATTCCCTCCTGGCCTTAGAAAGCCTCCTGCCTCCATCCGAGCCGTCCCAGACATGGTCCCCGCCATTTCCATGCCCTCCTGGATAGCACTTCCCCCATCCTCTTGCTCCTCTCCCTCAGCTGCTTCCCAGCCCTTCGCGCCTGGCCCCCGCTCCTCTCCCTCCTGTCCACCCAGTTTTGGACACGGTTTCCTCCCCGGCTGCCCCAGCTGAGCCCTGCGCCGTCCCACCACATGGCTGGAGGTGGGGGACCCCAGGAGGAGGGACCCCAGGTACGAGGACACCGCTCCCCCCGTGCCTTCTTGCACTTTGTAGGGTACTTCTCAAGGGGTGAGAGCACCCCGCTCAGCGAAACCACCATTTATCAGTTTAACTAATTAAAAATTAAAAATTGCTTGCTGAACCAGTAAATAGCAAATTGATGACTGTTAACAGCTGGGGACTGATGACTCATAATTAGATTAAGTTAGATTAAATAATTAGATTGAATACTCTCAGCCCATCAGCTCAGGATAAGGTCTTTCTGGGTACAACATGAAAAACCAATTTTCTTCTCCCAGAGCCTGGAAGAGAAGATCAAGCCTTGCTTTACCCAACTGGCTCCCGTATTCCCAAGCTATCTTTGCTTCCAGCTTTTCTTCACCATTACTGCTTTCAAGGAATGCAAATGCTAGTCTTTGTTTCTTTTTGAAAAGGTGTCTATCACAAGCTTTACTGGGAGCAGGAGCATACGTGTGTATGGGTATCTGAGGGGGGTGTGATAAAGGGAACAAGTGAGCCTGAGAGAGATTTTCTTCTTTCTTAAGGAGACAAATCTATGATGGTTTTTTGATGTAGGGAATCAAACTGTTACCAAATCAATGTGTTATCTTCCCTATATGCCCCAGTTGTTGTCCTATTTGCTCTCGTCCTGGCCAGAGCAGAGCTGGCCTTAGCTCCCATCTTGCTTCTCTGCCCCACAGCTGTTTCTGCCTTCTTTCCTTTGGGAAGAGCCGAGTAATGAAATGACCTTCCTTCGTTTTCAGTTGCTTCCACCAAGCACCCATGTTAAATTCAAAGAAAACCTTATATATAACAGCTCTGGAAGGAAAAAGGAAGATGTGGTCTGGCTGCTTCTATCGTGTCACTAACATTAAAATAAAAAAAGGAGGGGATGAAACATTCACCAGCATCAGGACCTGTTGCCTGGGACATCATTACCAGTTACCAGAAGAAAGGAATTCCTTGGAAACAACAACTTTAGAAGCCAGAAGGAAGTTGCACAACTGTCAGTGGCGAAGGCGGCAGTTCTCATAACACAGCAACAGGCTAGAGACATGACCTGAGTAATGACATCTCATCAAGATGTGTCTGAAACCCTTGTTATTACAGCCCCTTGTAACCAGTCAAGCCCTCTGGGCTGCAGACAGCCAAACTGCATAATTACTAGGAACGCTTACACAGGGTATTTTTCTTTTTATAGCGCTTAAAAGTCCTTAAAAAGGATTAACAACCCTACGAAGAGGGTAATTATTATTTTCTCTACTTGACAAACGAGGAAAATGAGATATGGAAACTTTAACTGACACGCAAAATATTCCACATTATAATTAAAAGATCAGAGCTCCTACCTTCGGGGTCAAGCTACTGAATTACTTTATGTTTATATATTATGTAAATGGGATTATTTTTAAAGAAAGTTTTAAATGAGTCTCGACTCCTGAATTTTCCTTCTGATTCTATCACTGGTCTATTTAACAAATTGCAAAAGGATATGTAAATCAAGCCACACCTGCTTCACATTTATGATTGAAGCCTTTAATCAGCTGATGACTATGAAGCTTTCTGAGTTCTTATGACGAAAAATATTTAACAGCAAGCATCATTGCCATTATATATACTTTTATATTTACACAGAAGTATGAACGTCAAGAATTGGGAAGTTTACTCAGGAGTGACAAAGCAGAAGGAAATGGGCAAGGGACTTTACAGAGTTTCTCACTCTATCGAGATATGGTAAGTGTGGGAGATGTATTTCTGATTTTGCCTGGAAACAAAGCACATCGTACTCCCTACACCTATTGCATTACACAATTTGAAGCAACATCACTGAACATGCTGTTCTATGAGCAGCAAGAGTTTTGGTTACTACATGCAGTGGGAAAGATTCATGCTGCTGTAAATTCAGTTACACCTCTGATTGCATGATAATGTGGAATTCCTGTTCTCTTTTATTCTATATAAAGTATATAATGTATCGAATCATAGAATCGTTTAGGTTGGAAAAGACCTTTAAGCTCATCAAGTCCAACCACTAGCCTAACACTACCAAGTCCACTACTAAACCATGTTTTTTGAACACCTCCAGGGATGGTGACTCCACCACCTCTCTGGGCAGCCTGTTCCAATGCCTGTCCACTCTTTCAGTAGAGAAATTTTTCCTAATATCCAATCTAAACCTCCCCTGGCGAAACTTGAGGCCATTTCCTCTTGTCCTATCACTTGTTACTTGGGAGAAGAGACCAACACCCACCTCACTACAACCTCCTTTCAGGTAGTTGTAGAGAGCGATAAGGTCTCCCCTCAGCCTCCTCTTCTCCAGGCTAAACAACCCCAGTTCCCTCAGCCGTTCCTCAGAAGACCTGTTCTCCAGACCCATCACCTGCTTTGTTGCCCTTCCCTGGACACTCTCCAGCAACCCAATGTCCTTCTTGTACTGAGGGGCCCAAAACTGAATACAGTGTTCAAGATGCGGCTGCACCAGTGCCGAGTACAGGGGGACAATCACTTCCATGCTCCTGCTGGCCACACTATTCCTGATACAAGCCAGAATGCTGTTGGCCGCCTTGGCCACCTGGGCCAAGAAATATGGACTACTCTAATCATAGAATGCTTTGGGTTGGAAGGGACCTTTAGAGATCATCTAGCCCAACCCCCTGCAGTGAGCAGGGACATCTTCAACTAGATCAGGTTGCTCAGAGTAGCTAAGTGATAAAAAACATGGGCAGCAGATATATTACTGTCTTCTGTAAGACCATGACAAATATCTGCCCCTTTGTAATTTGTTTTCTGATCTTTCTTAGAAGAACAAAATTAATTTTGAGCCAACATGTTCAGGACAGCTGTGAGATAAATTGCTGTCAGATGGTTATAATTCTGCATGCATGATCCAAGGATCAACAGCTTCTTGATAGACAGACAGAAGTTCTGTACTAGCCCTTTTTTGATCTACCATGTAATTAATCAGGCTGATACAGTCTATCAGTACCTGTACGCATTGTCTTCTGATGCAGTGAAAAATGTACAGCCCATACTTTTCATGCTCTAGAGCTCCAGCATGTTCATGCATCCTGTGACCTGAGAGTGTCTACAGAAACTCCAGGCTCCGTGAACTTATGTCAGCCTGGGTAGGATTTGTGAAAGAAAAAGCATCCTTCAGGCAGACCTAGGAAGAGTTGTGCATCACCAGAGGTAAGGTAAAACTTGCTATGACATGTGACCGGGAGAAGCACAGCATGTATTTTTTTGCAAATCTGACATGCAGAGTCACATTAGCAGATGCTGAGATGAGTCCCAGGATTTTACAGCATTAGCAAATGATTACTGTAGAAGTAAGCGTTGGCCAATATTGGGCTCATGTATGCTTGTGAACTTTTGAACTAGGGCAATATATTATTTCAGTATATCCACAGTCAAAGACACACAGAATGACATGTAAGGAACTATATACTTGGGGTGATTATTTCTCACCAGTCAATCACCAAGACAAGGGTAAAGAGCCACTGTGTCTTAAGAAGTAAACACCATAACTGCAAGGTTTGTGGTGATGACTCTTACGTCCACAGACAGTCAGTGTGGGAAGCTCTGTACTGATGATTATGACTCATGAGGAACTGAAATTTTTTTGCTGTGAGTTGGCTTAATGATAATGTGAAAGTAAATATTCTGTAGACTGAGAGGCAACAAAGATCCTTGATCTCAGGTGAGAGTCTTTGACTGTGATCAGCATCTCAAGGAGGAATTCAAAGCTCTGCAGACAAGTGATTCTTCTTAGCAGAATAAACCATGAAACATCTTTTTTTCCAGGTTTTCTGCACTGTAGGTAATCTGCAATGAAAATGTAAGAACCGAGGGCCTTCCAATACTCATGGGCACACGGAGATTTCCTATCAAAAGGGCCTCTAAATGCAGTTGCATTTCCCCTTATTCTAGGACAAAAGACATGAGCAGCTTTTGGGTGACGCACATATTGGTGGGACAGGAACTCCTGCTTTACTGTTGCCAAAAATTTGGCTCTGCCTCATTTAGCAGGTCATCAGCATCATTCATCAGTATAGTATCATAGCAGGTCATCATTCCTCAGCAACAACAATACAGAGTTACGAGTAATTGAGTATCTTATCCTGAGGGCTCCGCTGCTGAGATGCATGATCTCTGTCCATGCAGGAGCAGGGACTGAGCTCCTGTCTCAGACAGAACACATGGCGCAGCCATCTACCTGGGGAGCATGACTGTCCATTGCTACATGCGAGTTAACGTCAGAAGCTAGCGATCCCACAGGAAAATCCAGTGAAAATGAGACTACTCCTTTATCATACAAAATAAAACCTGCAAATTAGCAATAAAAAAATAAAAGGGCTACAACAGTCTCACTGCAGAGAAGCTGAAATCAGCTGCGGACTGGGATGCACTGTGGCTGGAGAGCGCTCACATCCCACGTTCCGGGCAGAAGGCAGCCTGAAGTACAGGCATTGGCTGCACATACGCTGGGGTTAGAGCTGAAGTCTCCGTCCTAAGGGACTGCATGCACGTATAGCCATGCTGTGAATTTGCGTTCTCTGAAGAGAATGTGGTGTACTGATATAAACTCTTTTGTAGTAGTCAGTGCGGTCCAAACAGAGCAACGATTTAAACCTTCTCTAAATTACAACCTCCATCAGTCCAGTGACATAGGGTAGCAACTGCAGCTCACACTGCCACAGCTATCGGCCCCAGAGCTGGCGCAGGTGTAGCGGTATAAAGGTACCACCTAAACTGGTGGGACAGGTGCTAAAATTTATTTCAGAAATTCAAATAACATTGTACCAGCAAAAGCATTTTTTGCCTCCTTTTGTGACTATCAATTGCTTCCACCTGGACTGTTATCAGTGTGCTGGTAAAGCTGTATTTGCAAAGCATTCCTAATGGAGGCAAGGGGATAATGGGGATTTGAAACACAGCTGATCTCAGCTATCTGCCCTGTATCAGCCACCACAAAGGAACCCATTCTTAACATCGAAGCCATTACTGTTTCGTTAGTTATTACTTCAGCAAGAATACTGTAAACATTTAGACATTACAGTGCAGGCTGTCATCCAAGAAGCAAAAAGGATACCCTTTCTAAACAGCCAGTAAATTAATGACGCTAATAGAAAAGCTTATTACAAAAGATTATTGGGGATAAACACTAAAGCAGCACAGAGAGCGAGTGGTGCGTGTTCGTGTAATGATTTTGACGCGTTCGTTGCCTCCCCGGGCAGAGGCTGCAGAGCCCGGCGCTCCTCCTGCCTTGTCACTAGAGGGCAGCGAGGCTTCAGGCACCGGGCAGAGGTGGCTGCAAAGCCTCGGCTTCCCGCGAACGCTTTGCGTTTTTTCTGATTTAGTATGAGTCAGCTGGAACGGTCAAACGAATACGGGTATCACCTTGAAATCCTTACATTGTGAAATGGGCTAAATGAGGCACTACGGGGAAACAGCGCTTTCACTGCGGGAAGCCGTGGGAATGCAGCTGTCCCCTCCTTCTCTAGCTACGCTCTTGGTACATAAAAAATCATAGAATAGAATCACAGAATGCTTTGGGTTGGAAGGGACCTTCAGAGCTCATGCAGCCCAACCCCCTGCAGTGAGCAGGGACAGCTTTAACCAGATCAGGGTGCTCAGAGCCCCGTCCAACCTGGCCTGGAATGCTTCCAGGGATGGGGCATCTGCCACCTCTCTGGGCAACCTGTGCCAGCGCTTCACCACCCTCATTGTAAAAAACTTCTTTCTTATGTCTAGTCTAAATCTATTCTTCTTGAGTTTTGTTGTGGTTTAGCCCCAGCCAGCAACTCAGCACCACGCAGCCGCTCACTCACTCCCCCTACCCCGATGGGATGGGGGAGAGAATTGGAGGAGTAAGAGTGAGAAACACTCCTGGGTTGAGATAAGAACAGTGTAATAATTGAAATAAAGTAAAGTAGTAATAATAATAACAATATAATAATGATAATAACAACAACAATATACAAAGCAAGTGATGCACAATGCAATTGCTCACCACCCACCGACCGATGCCCAGACAGTTCCCGAGCAGCGATCACTGCTCCCCGGCCAACCCCCCCCCCAGTTTCTATACTGAGCATGATGCCATATGGTATGGAATAGCCCTTTGGTCAGTTTGGATCAACTATTCTGGCTGTGCCCCCTCCCAGTTTCTTGTGCACCTGGCAGAGCATGGGAAGCTGAAAAGTCCTTCACTAGCATAAGCAGTACTCAGCAACAACTAAAACATCAGTGTGTTATCAACATTCTTCTCCTACTAAATCCAAAACACAGCACTATGCCAGCTACTAGGAAGAAAACTAACTCTATCCCAGCCGAAACCAGGACAAGTTTAAATCTGTTATTCCTTGTCCTGTCACAACAGGCCTTGCTAAAAAGCCCGTCCCCATCCTTCCTGTAGGCCCCCTAACTAACCAGATGTGGCTCAGTTTGGCTTTTAGCCCTCAGATGCATGTCCCTAGCCCTCCCCAGCACCCCTCGCAATGCTTACGCAAAGCAGCGTGAATGTGTCGGCTGGGACACGGCTACATTCTGCTGGAAGGGGAGAAGCAAGCAATACCCCACTGGTAAAGGCCTTGCTGCTTCGATGCGACACGCAGCCGGGAAGGAACAGCCGTACTTATAAGATCTCGGTAAATGGCGTGAATCAGATTTCTTTTTCTTGACAACCACCACGCACAGACACATGCAGCTGCTAACTTTTGACTTGATGAGGCACGGCTGAGCCGTGGGGTGGCAGGGGGCTGCGGGGACGGGGCTGCATCCCGAATCAAAACCCTCGGGCAGCTGCGCGCCCCTCGGTTGGAGCCCAGCGCTGCGTCTCAGCCCACAGCACAGGGAACGCGAGGCTGAGGGTGCACCTCTTGCCTGCCCTCCGGCCGAGGGTGCACCTCTTGCTTGCCCTCCGGCTGAGGGTGCACCTCTTGCCTTGCCCTCCGGCCGAGGGTGCACCTCTTGCTTGCCCTCCGGCCGAGGGTGCACCTCTTGCTTGCCCTCCTGCTTGCCCTCCGGCCGAGGGTGCACCTCTTGCCTTGCCCTCCGGCCAAGGGTGCACCTCTTGCTTGCCCTCCTGCTTGCCCTCCGGCCGAGGGTGCACCTCTTGCTTGCCCTCCTGCTTGCCCTCCGGCCGAGGGTGCACCTCTTGCCTTGCCCTCCGGCCGAGGGTGCACCTCTTGCTTGCCCTCCTGCTTGCCCTCCGGCCGAGGGTGCACCTCTTGCCTTGCCCTCCGGCTGAGGGTGCACCTCTTGCCTTGCCCTCCGGCCGAGGGTGCACCTCTTGCCTTGCCCTCCGGCTGAGGGTGCACCTCTTGCTTGCCCTCCGGCCGAGGGTGCACCTCTTGCCTGCCCTGCTCTTGCCGTGCCGCGCTGTGCTGCGGGGACACCTCCAAGGGCCTCCCTCCCTTCCCCGCAGCACCCCTTCCTCCCTCCCCCAGAAGGTGCCTCCAGGCCAGCTTGGCCTGTGGATCTCACCCTTGCGTTTTGCCAGTGCAAAAAAACCTAGGAAACAGCAAAATTCTAGAGATTACAAACCCAGCAAAGACTGCAAGCCAGAAGGCTGAAAGGTCAGTTATGGACTTATGCAGGTTCATAATAAATTAAAAAAAAACAAAACAAAACCCTGCCCAGCTGCCCTTTCCAAGCCAGATAAGCAAGTGGTATTTATTTATTACTATGTTGTTATTTTCTTTTTATTTTGCGGTCAGGTTCCAGGAGACTGTGGGACTCTGGCAAAGAGAAGGAAAAAAAGATGATTGGTTGTTTAGGAAATAAGGCTTTTGATAACAATTAGAACAGATTAGATTAGAAGCATGGGAAATACTGAACTTGCCACTTTTTCTGTGCTGATTTTTACACGCTTTCTCTTTTTCCAAATACTGTATTTATTACTTTTCCCGAAGTAGCATACTGGAATGTAGGAATGGGAAAAGCATGTGGTCATATCACCACTGTGTTGTGTGTGTGCATATGTATGTATATAGGTATATGTTTACATGATGACTTCTAGCTCATGAACTTGGCATTTGTCACCAGGAACCTTCTGCACAAGTGTGGGAAAAGAATCGAGAACTTGTTATCCAAAATATGGTTATTCTAGAGCACTCTGCAGATATTCATTTAATATATGGGCAGTTTTAGCAGAAAAGAAAATCTAGAAAATGTTTTTCTGTAAAAGTACATTTAATGTTGAATAGCAATGGTTTAGCTTCTTCTAATTTAAAATCCTCTTCTGCTTTTATTTGCCCTTTTCTTTATTCAGGGTTAACTGAAACATAATTTCATCTGTCTAAACAGTATCAGCACAAATACCAAGGCCTTATAATCTTGCAAAAAACCTTACTTACCAAAAATATTGATTTCATGATTGTGAGTAGCACAAACTGATCTCAAATGGGCCAATAATACACAAATTGAAGCCTGTCCGTTATTTCATGCGTCACGTTATGCAGATTTATTCAACAGACAAAATCCCCGCTGGACCGTAAAGAGGAAAATTGTTGAACAGGAGAAACAATTTTTTTGCAGCAAAGATAATAATTAGATCAGTTCTTTCCATTAATTAATATTGTTGGGTTTATGTTGGTTTACAGTAGGGCAAAGGCTTGAAGAGGAGTCACAGACTTAATTTCCATTGTGCCCCAAGACCATACAAGATAAGGTAAGATTCAGCTGCTAAAATAGATAAAATGGTGAAGAACTGAAGGAATGGAAGGGCATGGTAAGCCAGGGGACTAATTTGACGTCAAGTCAGTGAACTTCAAAGTTCAAACTATCTAGCCTAAGAAGACAGACAGATGAGGCCAATACAGTAAAAAAATTAGAATATATGAAAACCTGGAGTACCTGACTCAAAGCACAGGGCTTATACTAGCCTGAGGGACCATAAAATATTCCAAAGTCATGAAAGGTGGCATTTTTTAAGTGGGCTAGGGAATCTGCACTGAAATTTCTATGAACACTTCAAACTTACTTTTTAATTTTACATTAATTTTTTTGCTTTTAATTAATAAGCTTTAATTTTATTTTAAAATAAGTTAAAAAAATAAAGTTAATTGAATCTCACTATGATGCAAAGCAATTTTGATCCACTTCTTGTGCTTCAGCTACCTAATTCTTCTGACAATCAAATCAGACTTGCAAATTGCAGAGCTCTTGAGGAAATAAGTACACTGTGACCTAGAAGCTCACAACTAATGACACCAGAGAAAATTCTATTGATAGCGACACCGCATACATTCACCCCTGGTCATATGGTACTTTTACAAGCCGTTTCAGGTCAGTGCAATCACAACTAGAAATTACAGCGATGATTGCTGTGGCCTACAGACATGCAGTGCGTGTTACGTTACATTTACATCACACGGTACATGAAACTCCCCATGCACTTCACAACAAGTCCCTCCCAGGACAACCCAGCGTAAGGGGAAGCACCCACCCGACGGGGAAAAATGACGGAAAGATGATGAGATGTCACAGTGCAGAGCTGGGCCTCACAAAATATTCTAATGATTGATAAACTCAATATTCTAACAGTTAATAAACCCAAATTTAAGCCTGTCTGAATCCACCACTGCCTTACATAGTCAGGCAAAGTTACTAATTTTAAAGAGTGTGTCATCACAGCTATGGTTTCATGAAGATAAACCTTGGACACACTGTAGATTTAGACCAAAAATCTGCATTTGAATCACATGAAAACTTCAGAGTGTGGGTGCTCCAGCTGAGTGACTTTGCTCATTGGGTAGGAATTCTTATCTCATGAGGATCGATGCTTGATTTTGAGTGTCAAAGGCAGTCCCCCAGAAAACCACACTGCAGTACGTGCGAAATGTGGACAACGATGATGAGAGCTCTGTAAGCCAGGAAAAATGATAATGTCTTTACTATTACAGTTCTGATGAATGTGTGGGAAAAGCAGATAAAGCAAAATTCAAAATACACACAAACGTGCGCATCCAGACACACATGCCCGCTACGCAGCCATGAGCTAATGATCACGGTTAGCAGTGTCACCACCCGGGATCCACACAGGAACCCCTGTCTGTCATAGAATCATAGAATCATAGAATGGTTTGGGTTAGAAGGGACCTTTAGAGCTCACCCAGCCCAACCCCCTGCAGTGAGCAGGGACAGCTTTAACCAGATCAGGGTGCTCAGAGCCCCGTCCAACCTGGCCTGGAATGCTGCCAGGGATGGGGCCTCCACCACCTCTCTGGGCAACCTGTGCCAGTGCTTCACCACCCTCGTTGTAAAAAATTTCTTCCTTATGTCTAGTCTAAATCTATTCTTCTTTAGTTTAAATCCGTTATTCCTTGTCCTGTCACAACAGGCCTTATTAAAAAGATTCTCCCCATCCTTCCTGTAGGCCCCCTTAAAGTACTGAAAGACCGCAATAAGGTCTCCCTGGAGCCTTCTCTTCTCCAGGCTGAACAACCCCAACTCCCTCAGCCTGTCCCCGTAGGAGAGGTGCTCCAGCCCTCGGATCATTTTGGTGGCCCTCCTCTGGACCTGCTCCAGCAGGTCCATGTCCTTCTTGTGCTGAGGGCCCCAGAGCTGGACGCAGCACTGCAGGTGGGGTCTCACCAGAGCAGAGCAGAGGGGCAGAATCCCCTCCCTCGACCTGCTGGCCACGCTTCTCTTGATGCAGCCCAGGATAGGGTTGGCTTTCTGGGCTGCAAGCGCACATTGCCGGCTCATGTGCAGAGCACGTAGGCTAGCAGGCTGTCCTGGACGTCCCACGGAGGCACGGCGCGGTAAGGCGTGCCTGAGCACGGCAGATTGACTGCACAGGTACCACCAGGAACCACTGATGCTCCCAGCCGTGGGAGCATGAGCCGTGCCGGTATGGGCAGGAGCAGCATTATCCAGCAGGTTTGTCTGCTACCAGGGGTGATGGATCCACAGAGCCAAACACAGCACTTTATAGCTCTCAGCTATACGATTGCTGGATCACCGATACCAGCTGAAAGAGGGTGTTGGCTAGGTGATGTGATTCTCCTGGTAGGATTAAATTGTGTGAGTTTAATGCAAGGAAAGCCTAATCAGCCTGAGCACAGCGTTCGGCCACTAACGGGCAAAAGGAGGACGGATCTGCTCAGTATTTTATGCTTTTGCTCTCCACTTGACATTTTATCAGTTCATTTTTAAAGCAATTGCTGCCTTTCATTTACTGAGTTACATTGATGAGGTGGTATTTATGGATGCTGCACAGAATCACTCCGAACTATACAGGAACCACGGAGTATATAAAGGTGATGAGATCATATTACTTTTGAGCAGAACATACAAAATAGCTGTGTTCTTGCTGGGGATGCTGTTCTCACCAAAAGCAGGAGCCAGAAAACTAAACCCACTGAATCTGGGTGCCTGACAACCTGGACAAAGACCAGAACTCCTCTACAGATTGGGAAAGAAATGTGTGATGTAATGTATCCGGGTTTCCAACATGGAAGAACAGAAAAATGCTGTGAAAAGGGAGTAGAAGAATCAAAATTTCCACTGTTTCCCTCTGCTACCACCCACTTCCATGACACCAAACAAGGAAAGCAAGAAAACTGATAAAAATATGGTAAAGAGCTGGTTTACCTCTTCAGTGTCAATCTATTATTGTAAAGGACATTTTATTAGAAATCTCACAGATGCCATTTAGAAATGAAGATGGCCGCTGGCCGGCAATGTTACTGTACCGCTCCACTGAACGATGTTCAGTATTTTTCTGAAACTGATCAACAGCACCTGAGAAGTTTTTTTTTAACAGCATCACTTCTCAGCTTCTTCCATAATCGTTTGACTTCCCAGCAGTCAGATGGAGATTTTTTTTCATTCTTTTTAAAATAAATCAACATTAAATCTGAATACACATCAACAAGTTTGGTACTATCATAATAATAGAAGGGAAGTGGCTGAGAGCTAAAAATGAAAGAGTTCAGGACAGAAACAGAAACCCGAGCAATTGTGGGAAAGGACACCAGATTCAGGCTGCGAGTATAAACCCAGATGAACGATAAATTTAGTTTCAATGGTCTTCCCACGGTAAGTTTGATGGTTCTGAAGCAGAGGTTAGGCTTATTTGAAATGACACGAGAAGAAATCTGAGAGAGGAAGAACTGAATCTCTGGTATAGAATTTGCCTCCTTCTTTAGAACAAAAGTTGGAGTTTTTTCCTACATTGGCTACAGTAAATAGCATTACTAAAAACACGGTAGCTTTTACTGGTAATACAGAAGGAAACTGAGAGGCAGCGTGTAAAATGTAACATACATTATGGGAAAATGATGACACAGACGAAACTTCTGAAAGAGCACATTCTCCTATTGATGTGAAAGCATTTATTGGCTTTGCGTTTTTCATTCACCTTTATCTTCTTTCTAGAGAAAAACACATGGAAATAGTATGGAAAAATGAGTGACGCTGTCAGAACTTGTTTATGAAACAGAACTGTGTGTCTTTACAATGAATAGGTATTAGAACAGATTTCATTTTGTCTCGTTATGTTCTTTCTGACACCCCCCCCAATTTATATCTAGATTAAACTTCTCTACTTGGGCTCCTTTATGTTTTAATACACCTGTTCTTCTCTGCTTACATTTTTTTAGTTGTCCCCTGATTCCTCTTCATCCAAGGCTTCCTATCACTAAAAGGGGAATAAGAATACTTAACTTACCTTTGTAAACTGTTTGAAAAGCAGATGAAGAGTGCTAGGTAACATTATTACTGCTAAGTAACAGCAATTTGCAGTGTATTTCTGCTGAGCCAGATAAACATTCTACACTATTTATTAGATGTAAATCAATAATGTGAGTAAATATTAATGTTTAAGAAATGTTAAATGAAATCTGCAACAGTTTCCTGGAAATTGGACCATTATGATGGATGTTTTGCTTTATTCAACATTTTATAAAGGGCTCTGCTGAATACCTTTATTAATTAGGCTATAGGGATTTTTCTTCTTTTTTATATTGAATTAGAAAATTCTTGGGAGAGTGTGGCTTCTACAAAGATGAGGCAAGTCAATTTATTAGCCTGGGGTGACAAACTTGGTAAACTCACTGTGTGCACTTCCTTTTACTTTACTGAAAACCAAACATGTCACAGTCCCCTATTTAGATCACAAAAAGTACAAAAGTGAGACAGAGAAAAGGAACAACTGGTAATGGGGAAATGTTTACAAATCTTACTGTAAAATATGATTTGGACCTCTTTGTATTACAGCATCCATACAGCTGTATTAAGATGCAATGAAGATGGAAATAACTTATGCTTTGAGAAGGATGTCGGTTCAATAAAAATCTATAGATTACCAGAATTTGCCGGTTTCATTTCTTGAAGCCCACTGAGAAATTTTCTCCACTAAGATACACTGCGGAAATGCTCCTGTAAATAATAAAAACCTGTTGACTGAAAGTAAATAAAACCCACAGGCTTGCTTTCTTGTGACTAATCTACCTTGAAGATTTTTCACTGGTCATTTTCCTGCTAACCCCTAGAGTCAGCTTCCTATCCTTCTTGGTTTGGGGGGTTTTGGGTGGGGTTTTTTTGTTTGTTTGTTCTATGGGTTTTTTTTCTTTTGTTTAATGGAGAAACATAACCAGAAAGTGATCTTGGAACTGATCATAACGTGATCTTTTTATCTTGGCTTCCAGCTGTGTGGAGTTAGAACCTTGACCTATGGTGCCTGAGTAACATGTAAAGAGCCTCTGGAGCCCTGACCTGTTAGTGAACTATCTGGGTACTATTGGAGTAAAAACTGATAAAAAAATACTAGTGGAGCGATTTTGGTTTCGGTTTCTCTTCAGTGCAGTGACTCACAGGATTTCTGAAGTAAATGGGTGCAATCCATAATCTTTTGGTATGAAAACTGTTTCAAACAAGACTAGACAGTTATTGGCAGATTGAAATATATTGCCTTAGGTCGAGTTGTCATATACATGGAATAAACCTGACAGCCCAAGCTCAATAACAAAGTACCCATGGCTCCAGAATAACTCAAAAAATTCATTAGTAATCTCAACAGAATGAGGGGCTCAACTGAATGTACAGATTGACGCACTATATCGTGTAGATTTCTCCAGTATGTTGTATCAGTTTTGCACTATATTTGCAAAGGCTGTACAGCATACACTGCGTGTATATGTCTCTACACATGCACACAAGTCTGAACTAACAATATATAACCAGCTCCTACGACTGTAATAGAATTTCTATTTCTACACAATATTTTATAACACCATGTAAACAAAGTTTTTACTCTGGAATGTTTATGAAAAGGTTTATTCTTTTAAAAGCCTTGCAACTACCTTTCAGGGAAAATCTGTATTACATGGAAATGAGCACTGAGGCAATGGGATCTTCTGTAGGTTGCAGTGATCCCAGTGGGCACGTTAGTGCCTATGAAAGCTGTCTGAGATAGACAGATCAACGGGAATACAAACTAACAGCTTGCTCTCACAAAGATCCCAAGTTACAGAAACACAGGACAGGCATCACCCTGGCAAATGGCACAGGAATAAGAAATGGCTGAACTTCCATGCCCTAAGACATAACTGATCCACAAAAAGGAATGAGAAAAAACAAAATGCTGAGAATGAACTGTAAGTTACTTCCCCATGGAGGTATGTTTTTTTTACCTTGCTTTCTGTTTGCTGTTGGTTATGGGGAAGAAGCACTAGGTCTTACAGCTTTATTGACGAGCGGTATTTTTCTGCAATCATCAGCTGCATCTGAGTAAGCAGAGCTATTTTTAAATCACCAGCCATCTCGCGCGGTAAAGCAATCGCATAACTGCGGAGTCATGCACAGCACGGGGAATCACTTCTGTTGGTCTGCAGCGTCATGCAAATGGGAAAGGCATACAAACAGTATCCTATAAATTTTCAAGAGTCTATGACTAAGTCTCAGTTTCAGACTCTGTCCTTACCCATACCAAAATGTTCTCTGAAATCTTCCTATACATGCATTAACATGATTAAGTCCAGGTTCCGTCTGATTTCTTTCGGTGGCGAGAAAATTTCAGAAAGTCACGAGTACAGCTGTGACAGCCACTTTCCTGGGTGACACATCAAGGACTGAACTGGGGACCCCCAGAACGAGAAACGTGACAGCTTTGAGCACTGAACCCTGATAGCTCAAACTGCTGTGTTACAACTTCTACTTTTTCTTGGCTGGCACATAGACTTAAATACTCACTGTTCTTTGCTACATAAATACAACTGAAAATAAAGTTCAGAACAATGCAAACTGAAAGAAATCAAATGCCATGTCCTACAGCTATATTGTATTTCATTTTCCCAGTGTCTAGGAAGCGACACACCTGGTTCATTAAATAGCCTGACTGTTGTATGTAAATCAGCGTGATACAAGAAGAGATCCTCAACTAAACATTGACGTGACTCACAGACTAATATGAAAGTTGTGCTTATCCAAGTAGAGGTGTTCTTTACAGAGGTGTGCTAAGGGAGCCTGCCATCATCTATGGAATGATAACCACACAGCAGGATGTCACTGCATATATTCTGACCTCCCAACATAAGTTTGTTGATGTTTGACATCAGCTTTTAGAATTTTAAATGGAAACACTGGAAAAGTGACAGTGATAAATGTTGCTGATCCTCTCAGTACATACAGGCTAATAATTTTCAAGTGCATGGCAAATTTTCAACTTTCTCTTCTCCCAAATAGAGTGCAACACACAGATTTTGAACAAAAAGCAACAGCAGACACATGGCAGGTAAAATAATCCAAGCTTTTCTTGGGGAAAACAAAATAGAGCAAATGCCATAAGGTCATTTCTGTTACTCTGTGCTATTAGCAGCAGCTCAGACACTATGGTAAGCAAGGTCCTTACACAGATTTGTGGATTTGTTCTATTATGAAGTTGGTTTGCTCCTGCACCCTCATCTCCCAGTTATCCAGTCTGCTTCTGTGTTAGCATGCTCCTGGGTGTCTTTTGGGGATAAAATGACTACATCTTTAAGAGCGTAGGTCAGGGGACTATTTACTCAATGGTCAGAAAATATGCACATGACTCTGCTAATGTTTTTCCTCTTCCAGTAGCCTCACTAGCAGCCTCCTATGAAGCAGTGTGCTGAAAAGAGGAGTTATATGCCCCAAATGATGTGCCAGGGCATGTGCTCTGCACTTCAGGCGATAAACACGGAAATCTGGAGGATACAAAGCAGTACTTTCCTTGTTTTGGATACCTTAATAAAACAAACAATACCCCACCCTCAACACCTCAGGGCTGTAGGACAAGCTCTGAATCCTGGGGTTTAACATGGTCCCGTTCTTAATACGTGTAGAGACGTTACAGCATCAGGGAGCTTTAAACGTCTCTGGCTCCTTCACCCCAGTCCACTAACAGAGGTGGCCTGCTAACTCAGTGCCACGGGTGTCAGGGAGCAGCAAGAGCGGGCTGCTGCGCAAGGGAAGACGATCCGGGAACGAAGGGGGACAGCAACGCAGGCAGGGGCAGCGTCCTTACCCACGAAAGCCACGGTCCCGCAGGACCCGAGCCAGAAGCACAGAGCAGCTCCCCGGGCAGGAACCAGGCTCAGCCAACAGCCGGGGCTCGCCAGACGAGTCCCTGGCGAGGCAAGCCGAGCTCAGTGAGGCAGGGGCAGGACCAGCAAGGTCCACGGCTGGCGTACCAGGCAGCCCGACCGTGCTGCTCAGGCAGGGACCAAGGCTGTTGGCCTGAGCTTAAAAGCAGCTCCTGCTGCAGAGCTGTCGGTCGACCCATCGCTCCAACAGCAGGTTACATACGCGATACGGATTGAAATCGAAAAAGTTAAAAGGTCCATGCGTAAAAACTAGGGACGTGAACCAAAGATTGGCCACGTATACGTACAGTTTGTAAGTTATGTCACATTTCTATGATCCATCCAACACCTGGATGCTGTATCACGTGGCCTGGGAAGCAGGGCAATCTGCCAGCTTGACTTCCACAGGTGAAAGATGTGTGAAGAGGGCCTATTTTCAACCCCTGTTGTTACAACCCCCATCACTACAAGCCTCCCCAGCCCTGCTTCAACAAAGGAGGGAAAATACGGAAAAAGAGCCTCTTTGAATGGTATGCCCCATATCAGTGGCAGGATGGCTTCTGCTTATTAAACCAACATCACCACACTTTGATGCAAATATGTACTCTTGGCTGGTGGTGATCCAAACACAAGTGGTGCAAGTATTTCCGTTTGCTTCCATACCAGTTGCTACATGCACATGTCTTCCCATCTTATCTTCTGCAAGATCAAGTATTGTATTACTTTCAAAACAGTAATGCACATGCCGGGAAAACGAAGTACATCTCTCACACAGATGTGAAATCAAGAACCAGAAATGGCAGACATTTATTCAACTTACTCAGCATCAGCCTTCTGAAGTAACAGTAATAATACACTTTTGCCACTCCCCATCATATTGAGCATGCTACACTTTGAGGAGGGTATCACTTCCCCATTCTACCACTTCACTCCACCACATCTCATGATGTATTTAGCCAAACCTATCCAGTCCATAGGCAAGCCAAATGGGGCATAGCCGCTGCAATGCTGACACTCTCGGAGGGCTTCAGAGAATTGTGGACATTATCCATTTCCATACACGGGGAAGCCTCTGTACACAAGGACAGGAGCAGAGTGATTTGGAGAGGCTGGCAGGGCCCTTTTCTGCTCTCTGCCTTCATGGATCCTGAAGACTCCTGGGTTCTTTGTAAGACTAAGGCAGACCAAATCAGCATCAGGCTGACTCCTCTGGCTATGGTCACAGCACTTGCGCAGTAGTGAGGAACAGCCCATGAAATTCCAGACAGTCCCAGCAGCACCCCAGGATGGCCCAGCATGGGGTTCACAAGCTGCACAACAAGCAGGGACAGCACTTCACTGCTCCACACAAAAGCATCTCTTCCTTCCAACGGGGCACCTGAAGGAGCACAAGACTCTCAAACCGCCCCCCACGCAGAGCAGCCAGGAAAGTCCTTTTCTCACAGCGGCCTTCATAAAATGCACATGAAGGCCAGTTTCTCAATCCCATTTGCCTCTTCCCAAGCTTATTAGATCCCTCTTCTGCCATCCCACCTATAGGCTGCTGCAGGAATAAATACACAAGGGATCACCCTGGGGATAACAGCAATTTGAATGTCACATGCTCTGCCAGAAGAGCTACAGAAAAGCCATTAACATGACAGGTATCACGGTTCCCTTGTGGCAAAAACATCCTGCAGTTATTATGGAGATACACTAGTAAATTTTGACGGTGCTGCTCTGGCAGAGACTGGTTCCGTTTGGCTTATATTGCTCTGCAGGAAATGTATTTCTAGGAATTTTGCCAAGGTTGGAGACATTATTAATGAAGATGGGAAAAGGAAAGGCTGGAAAATGTGTTTCAAGTATAACCTTCTAGTATAGATTGACATGAATCCATGGGTGAACCTGGGAAAGAAACAAATTTTGTTTCCTGAATATTCTAAACACCACTTTTTCTATTAGCAGTAGTCATAAAGGAATTCTGATCCTATTATTATCAGACATTACATCTATAAAATTGCCTTTGTATTTGTACTCTTTTCCAAAGTCTTTTCAGTGTTTTGTAGCTCAAGCATTTTATGCTTCTTCAGCTCGTAGTCTTTTGATGTCATATGCAACTTTGAACATATCTCTTGGTATCTCAGTGCTTCAGGTTTCCTCATTCCAAACTAGAGAAAAAAATCCTTGCCTGCTTCTATTAAGTGAAAATCACAAGAGCCATGTATAATGCTACAAAATATTGGTGTCCTCCTCAACCTCTTTTTCGGAGTAACACTCTTTGCCACGTACTCCTTGTAGTGGGTTCGGTTGGGATGGAGCTAATTTTCTTCACAGCAGCCTGTACGGTGCTGTGTTTTAGATTTGTGACCAAAGCAGTGCTGATAACAGACCAGTGTTTCAGCTATTGCTGAACAGTGCTTGCACAGCATCAAGGCCCTCTCTGCTTCTCGCTCTGCTCCCCCAAGGAGTAGGCTGGGGGGTGGGCAGGGGTTGGGAGGGGACACAGCCAGGACAGCTGACCCAAACCGACCAAAGAGCTATTCCATGCCACATAACGTCATGCTCAGCAATAAAACTGGGGGTGGGGGTGTTTCAAAAGTAGCCATTGTGCAGAGGCCAGCTGGCCTGCTGGTGGGAGGTGGTGAGTGATCGCCTTTGCATCACTTGTTTGGTTTCTTTTTCTTTTTTTCCTCTCCCCTTATTAAACTGTCCTTATCTCAACCCACGAGTTTTTCTTGCATTTGCCCTTCCAATTCTCTCTCTCGTCCTGCTGGAGGTTGGAGTGGGGGCTTACCTGCCAGCTGGGGTCAACCCACCACACTCCTATAGCACCTCTGAAAATCAATAATGCCCAAAGCACAGTCTTCTCCTCAACTGCTAATCAATCATTTGGCTACTCTCATTATCATGCAAGTGAACTCCTTCACTCCACTTCCTTTAAGTTTACAAGAAACCTATAATTTTGCCTACAGGAAAGAACCATGAACCAAGAGTCGGATTCATTATCTGGCAAATTCATAGCTTTTCTTTCATTCTGAGACACTTCCTGGATAGTTCACAGGAAATAAGAGACGGGGGCAATGATGTTTCATTTTACAAAGCTGTTGGGTCAGCTAATGGCCATCACCATCGTTTCAGATATCAGATAAAAAAAAACTACTACAAGAAGTTGTTTTATCTGTAAGTCACAGTAGTGATGGTGCACATGTGATGGTCTACAGATATAACAGAAGCAAAGTTTGTAGGGAGAGACAGACCAACTAATCTGAGGAAGTAGAGATGGTCTCAGAAGGTCTTTGGTTTTTTCCAGCTATATCAGAGGACCTAACAAAACCACTCACTCTCCCTCCAAGCCATACCGCTCTCATAACAACATCTTTAAGTTTGTTAAAAAGGTGTAATTTCAGTAAATATGAGATTATGACAATATTTCAACCAGCCCTCAGAGAAACAAGCATATTTCCTAAGTTGGTTACATGGAAGCCATGACTTTGGCAGATACCTTTATAGTTCAAAACCAGTGTTTCTGAAACTAATCCTTTTAAAGGTGTCTACGTATCTCCACACAGTTGAACTGGAATGTCACAATTACACTAAATATGACTTACTCAAGACTGGCTCCCAAAGAAGCAGGTATGTAGAGTATTGAAGTACAGACATAGTTTATTATTTTGTTTATGCAAGGCCTAACACAATTAACTTTCTTACAGCTGAATTCTAAGCATTCCACTTGTAAGCAGATAAGTATGTCAATAAAAAGACAGAGCAGGTCAGATACTGATGTCATTCTGTTAACCAGTTTTAAGTAAAAACTCAGAGATTTTGTCTAAAAATTAAGTAATGCTAAGTGAAAACTGAGTGTGGTCTTCATTCCATGGACCAAACACTTAATATTCTGTAGCCTTTTTGCCTTTAAACCATCTACAACAATAAGTCACTTTTATCATTAGTGCAAGGTTCAAATGGCAAAGCAAACACAGAAGTCAAAAGACTTACTCAAAGTCAAGCAGTAAACTCAAGAGAAGAGACACTAGAACTCAGTGTCAATCAGTTCTCAAATTATATTCTCAAACTCAATCCATTAGATGGTGGCCTCTCTATTTGTTCAGTTAAATATATTAGTAGTTCTCATCAGAAACTTTAATGAAAACCATACATCTAGGATTCCCTGTGGTCCTTCTTCTACAGCTTAGGGCAAAAAGATAGTATAATGATTTTGCCAAACTGCCCGAAAATGCATATTAACCCAGCAACAATCACGACATATTGCATAAATATAATATAATGAAATGAAGAAAGCATTTCATTTAGTGCCAAAAAGATTTATTCCTGTTGAAACAGGCATGTATCACTGTACCACAAGCGTAAGTTCCTGTGCCACTGGGCGATATCGTCAGACAAATTTAGCCATGAAAAATAGCTGCAGTGGCTTTTTTTCATATTTCAAGAAATGTGTTATTTTTTCTTATGGTTTCCTGATTTAATCTTCTATATATACATTAATGACTTTAATTTAAAACTCTGCTGAAACCTGCTTTTCCCTGTCCTGCCAGGATGATTGACGGATTTTCTGTTTTACAGATGGAGCTCCAGAGGAACATTATCATGACATTTCCTGCCTCTCAACCGGACACTAATCCGTAAATGTTGTTATTTATGTGGAAACAGCATGGTGCGTGGGAGGGGAGCAAACGGTGTGGCAAGGACACTTCCACTTTCTTGTTCCATTTACTTAATTCCTCCTAAGCCTTCTTCAGCATTCTAGTTCTGAAAAACTGTTTCACCATCTAGTAACAAGGACATGCTAAGAAGCCTCCAATATTTCTTTTTTCCTGACTTATGTATAGAACGACTACTCAACTACGATTTCTTTGGAGGTTCCCGATAGCCTTAAGAAATTACCTTTCCCAATCATCCTTTTAAAACAAATACTTAAAATAAAACACTTAAATCAAACGTTTCTCCAATCAAACTCTAGAGGTCTGCTTGCTCTCTAGGTCAGAAAAGCTAAAGACCGGAAACATGTAAACTGATTTTGTTCTAGTTAGAATGAGTGGTCTGGATCAGAGACACCACAGAGCCTGCATTAGGAAGCTTCATTACACAATATTAGTGTACAAAACAAATCCACAAAAAATTAGGTTCTCGCATGCAACCTTTTGTTCCTAGTCTTGCAACTGAATGCCTGGCATTTAGTCATACTTAATAATTTTATTTTCTTTCTCACAATTTAGCTGCCTTTTTCCCCCAGTTTTAAACGCCTGGTGTTTGAGGAAAGGTGCCTAACAAACCAGAAAACTCCCAGCACTCTATATTCATCGATGCAGAAAATTCAATCAGTATATATAGAATCCCCAGAGAATCTGCAATATGGATCATATGGTGAGAATGTCGGAGTTGGGAAGTATCTCCTGCAACCCAAAAAAAGGTCTGTCTGGAGTATTTCAAAGCATCAGTTTTTAGGAAAAATGTCCTATGACAAATACAAGCCAGCATATCCTGCACTGTCCACCAGGAATAAACAGGCATGGGCAAACCCCTAAGTAGCTTGTAGTTTTACAAACTACAAGGTCAAAGAAGTAACTTGCTTATTTTAAGTAAGAGTGGTAGCTGTAGTGACCTAAACAAGTGAGTATGAAAACTGTCTCCAGTTGTTGATAACTTCTGTTCAACAGAGAACCTTTTACATTCCCGTAAATAAAACTACATCTCAAAAATCAGTTACGAGACAGAGTTTCCTAAAGGACCAAGCATCCTGCTTGAATGCCTCGGATCAAGAGACAGCATCAGCGGCAGAAATAAATTCCAGTTTGCAAGGATAGACCCAGTGAATGGGTACTATTGCGCCATGGGCAAACGAAAGAGACAAACAAAACTGGTACTATTGTGCCATGGGCAAAAAGTAAAAATATTCAGAAGAAACTAAAGCAGGACCTGCAATAGCGAAACATTTTGGGGGTGGGGGGGTAATAGCCAATACAGGACCAGTGAACCTGCACAGAAACGTAAATTGCAGCAAAGATCTAAAGCATTAGAGTAACAAGGCATAACTGGAGCCTATCGCCTACATATAGACCTGAACTGATCAAAAGACTTGCGAGAGATACACAAGTGCATATCCTGCTTATCTACCAACATCTATAAAGATGAGACTGAACCATCATAGTCCAAATAAACATGAAAGAAACTTCTTAGGGAAAAAGCAAGAGGACTGCTTCAGATCTGACTGACGTCATGGCTCTTCATTCTGGTTACTGTGATTTAGAACACAGGTCCTGGGACTCTGCCCTAAGCATCAAAATACTTTTGGTTTTGACATCCTCCAAAGTTCAAATCATGCAAAAAAACACATGGGAAAAAGCTTACATGAGAAATAAATAAAAACCATTCTATTTCTCCTAACTACACTAAATATTTTTATGTGTGTAAATTGAAGACAAGACTGCAAGAGGAATGTTGTGATCCAGATCAGAACCTCAAAGCAGAGAGATGGCTACAAGCATTTCTCATAGCAATGAGTTCACCCAATTTCAGGAATCCTAAATGCCCTTGAGCTAACCTCTCAACGAGTTTGCCATTCCAGGTGTAAAATATGTAGAACATTAAAGTAGCAGAACATCCAATATAGTAATGTATGTAAAGGATGTTTACCCCTTCCCATGTAAGAAGTGTAAACACGGCTGCAGCTTATAATTATTGTTAATCTATGAGTCACAGAAGCATAAACATTCTGTTTGCTCAGCACGAAAATCAGATTCTCAGACACATGTAGAGCTCTTTCATAGCAGTGAGTATATCAGGTGATTTCACTGAGGAAAATAAACTGTTCCTGGGGTTTATTCCCTTTTGCACTGCGTAGTCAACAGCAAAGGAAGTGTAAACTGCTATTGATTTTCTCAGCCTACAGCAGTAAGAGGATCACTTACTAATTTCTCATCAGTCCTGCTTAGGTAAATCAGCTCAAGGCAACAGAACATTTCGTAAGCGTCATTAGGTCATGACTTACCCTCCAGTGGTGACTTAAGACAATGGGGGAAAACAGTTTGATTGGCTGAACAACATCTGGAGTTCCTAAGTAAAGAAAAATGCAGTTTCTTGGAAATGGAGCATATGTCACTATTTGAAAAATGACAGACACTCCCCAAATATGTTTTATAGTCTTGTCCGCACAGAATTACACTTTTAAATATATGAATATTATCTGCACTAATGTTACCAAGCTGTAACTACTACGTTCAGAGGAATTATTCTTACTGACTCTACAAATAACCCATGTTTTTAAATGAATTTTTAAATATATCTATGTTTATGTACACTTAATCTAATCTAAATATACTGTTCACCTTTCCTTCTTCCTGGTTTCCGGGGATCTGCGTCATCTCTTTTTTTGTTTCGAGGTAGTATCTAATCACTTTTGTTCATACACTGTATGACACTTCTCACACATTGTAACAGTCGGTTGTGATGTGCATAGAATTACTTATTCAAAATAACTTTAAGATTTCTTTAACAAAATCTAATTTGAGGTTAAATTTTTCTCACGTGGCTTTAATATCCTGTTACATCCTCTCCTGAGAAAGACTTAAAGTGAACTTCAACTTGTATTTCAAGTTGAGACTGGTAAGGTATGGAAAATGAAGTTTTTTCCTTATATAAAGTAGTGCAGAGCATACCTGTTGTTCAGGCAACTATTCGCTGACCAGACTTACTGTACTTAATAAGCTTTAATTTGATTGTCTAAGACCAAAAAAGGATAAACGTGCCACTCCACGGACCAGCTGCTTTATCAGCAAATCTGATGAACAGCACACGAGATGCAATCCAGGAAAAGCCAGGTACACTAAGAAACACATCTTAAGATGTGACTCATTCTCTGGCACCAGCTTCTCTTACTGAATTCCCAGGAATTCCTCTGTATTTCAGAATTGACAGTCACGTAAGGGCATTGTTGAGAACATATGGGATCAGTTTCTTACTCAAGACTTACGCAGGTCAAATTTCCCTTAAGTCGGTGGTGTTTTCCTCAGAGGAACGCTGGCTTTATCCAAAGCACTATTAATACCAAGTTTTCAGTTATCAGATGCAACACTTGATTTTAATATACTGATACCATACTACAAATATAACTGTATTACAAATACTCTGTTTGATAGCTAACTAAATTCCCTGACGTTTTGTCTAAGGACATCACTGGCCCATCTACAGACACCTGGGATTTTGGAGTTTCCTTGCAGTTTGATATTTGAACTGGCAGGAAACCAAACAGATTTTTCCATTACTAGGGCTTCATCATACGTTTCTACAAAATATTTTGACAGTCAGCAAAAGCAACCTTGCTCCAAATTTTTCACTTAGCTCTGACTGTAGCACAATGATGCTGAAAATATAAAATGAAGTCTATGTAGTTTTTTCACTTTTCCTACTAATCTATATGAAAACTATAAAGCACAGGTATTTTAAAGCAGGAACTTTACTTTCTTCACAGCAAAAGCTGTATCTTAAGGTTGTAGGATATAACTCTGTACACATAAAAAGCCAAAAAATTGCATTCCCTCAACTGCCACACAGATTTTTCACTGTTCTTAATCATGGGGTATTTACATTATTTATAGGATGAAACAGCAAATACACCACAGACCTGCACCTTAGGCAAGTGTTTTACCCTCTTCTATCACACAGGATCTTCTATGCATATAAAATTCAGTTATATTTTTAGAAATAGCTAAGCTAATGGACCATTTTGAATATACTACTCCTACTCTTTTGGATAACCCTTTCTAGCATAACTGAGGTGACAAAATAACAGCTTTCCACCTTGAAAAAGCTGAATTGAATTGTAGGCTAATTCATGTTGGGAGGGACCTCAGGAGGTCTATAGCCCAAACTCCTGCTCAAAGCACTTCCAAATGTTTGATTACCCTCACAGGGGAAATAGCTTTCCTTACATTTGATTGCAACCTCTCTTGCTTCATTACACCCACTGTCCTCATGAAAGGCTGAAATGTCCTGTCTTGCATTTCACACGCACCAGTATCACGAGGCTTCTGATCCATCACCAGTGGAACTGAGCATCTGGACTTTCAAGTTCAGGATCTTCTCCCTTCCTCATGTTCTGATTCTTGTAAATTCTTCCACACACATTCTTCACTGCTGTGCCTTTTTACCCTGACACCTATGAGTAGCTACGGTGCTAACACAGGAGGCTGCTCTCTATCACACTGACTAAAGTCTTCCCTTTTTTGCCCCCTCTACCACTTGCATGCGGTGATTTTCACTTGCTCTACAATTGGACGGACGTGCTCGTTGGTCCAGAAACATCTTCTACGATTCTGCTGAACCTAGTGCAGCAAGCCTGCGTGCACATACAGAGCTCCACGTTGTATACGTTATCATATGCATACATACATATACACCCAATAAATGTTTTTACAAATAATAATCAAACGTAAGCTAGGCTTTATTTTTGTACTGATTTAAGGCTTTTTCCTCCCAAGCCGTTCTACCAGTATAACTTGGACATAACTAAACCAATCAAAAAAATCCTTTACATCAGTCCGACTTACCATACTCCCCTCCTCCTCCAAGAAATACTACACCAGCGTAAGCTCTCAGACAGCTCTGTCCTTGATTAACAGGTTCTATCGCTATGCTAATAAAAGCTGTCCACCGCAGGGACGGCCGACGGGCATCGGGCAGCTGCTTTTACACTCACCAGCCCTGCTCATCTCCACGTGCAATTGTGAGGGAACAAACACGAGCTGATGGAACGAATTTCGATGACTGGAAGGCTCGGGGCTCTCGTAGGTGTTTCCTAAGCAGGCTTCTCCTCAGCATCTGCGAAGGCGTGCAGCCTTCGAGAGATGCGCTGCTCCGCCCGGCTCCAAAGCCCCCCGGTGCTCCCCGTGCGGGCCCTACGCGCTACACGCGGCTTTCTGGGCCTTTCTTCGCCGCTCGCAGCCGCGAAGCCGAGGCGAGACCCCGGGGCCGCGCCCTCAGGGCCGCCCGCCGCCCCGGGCCGAGGGCCGGCAGCCGGTGGCCGGGCCGCGGGCGGAGGCGGCCCCGCCAGCCCTGGCCCGCGGCTCACGGCCCGGCCCGGCCCGCTCCGGGGCCTCTCGGCGAGGCGGAGCGGAGCGGGGCGAGCGGCCCGGCCGCGGGGGTCGCCGCCGGGAGGGGAAGTCCCCGTCCGGGCCGGGAAACTCCCGCCGCGGCTGCCGCTGGCACTCGGCGCTGCGGGGCTTTCGCAACGCGGGGCCAGCCCCGCCCGCCAGCCCCGCGGGGACCCTCGCTCCCCCCTCTCCCTCCCGGGGGCCTCTCGCCGGCCCCGCCTCCGCCACGGCCCCCTCCCCCCCGGCCGGCCGCCGCCCCCCGGCCCGGCCTGCAGCCCCGCGTCCTCCCCGGCGCCGGCTGCCCGCCTCGGCCCCCCCCCGCCCCGCAGCCTCCCCGCTCGCCCCCCTCAGCGGCCCCTCCTTCGGCCCGGCCTTCCCCCGGCCCCTCAGCAGCCCCCGCCCGCCCGGGCCCCCTCGCTCCCCCCGGTTTCAGCCCGCTCCCGCCCCCGCGCAGCCCCCGGCTGCCGCCTCTCCTCCTCGCCCCCCGCCGGGGTTCCCCGGCCAGCCTCGCCCCGGGCCCGCCTCCCGCACTCGCGGCGGGGTTCCCCCCTTCGGCGGGCACCGCCCGGCCCCGGAGAGGCGGGTCCTGCGAGCCCTTAAAGGAGAGCGGCCATCCTCCTCCCCCGGCGGGGAAGGCGGAAGAGCGAAGCAGCAGCCCTGGCCCTGCCCGGCTCCTCCTCGGGTTTATATGCACCTGGCCGCGTTACTGCTCGCCCTGCAGAGGAAAGAGAAGGGGCAGCAGCGTGACCGCGGCTCACCTTCCCCGGCCATGTGCTCGGTAAGCGAGGGTAGCAGTACGGACCCCTTGGTGGCCCGCTTCAAACAGGTGGAGGAGACGCTGGAGAAGCTGCACCGGGAAAACAGGAGCCTGAAGAACAAAGTGCCTCGGTACAACGCGCTCTGCACCTTGTACCACGAGTCCGCTCAGCAACTGAAGCACCTCCAGCTGCAGCTGGCTGCCAAGGAGGCGACGATCCGGGAGCTGCGGAGCAGCCTGGCCCGGCAGCAGCAGCAGCCGCAGCCGGCGGCGGGCGGCGAGGCGGGGGCGGCGGGCGCGGAGCCGGCCCGCTCGCTGGTGGAGAGCCTGCTGGAGCAGCTGGGCCAGGCCCGGGAGCAGCTCCGGGACAGCGAGCGACTCTCGGCGCGGAGAGTGGAGGCTCTGAGCCAGGTAAAACCGCGAGTGCCCGCGGCAGGCTGCGGCTGCGCGCCCGCCCGCCGAGCGGCAGCAGCGCTCGCTCGGGAGCCGCCTTTCCGCGCTCCGCTGGCGCACGGCGAGCGGCCTAGGCCTGGCCAGCGCGGCCGCGCTCGGCTCGCCGGAGGGTGCGGGCGCTGGGCGTCCAGACGGCTCGCCCGCCGCCGTGGAAGCGGATCGGGGCGCGGCGGCCTGAGGGGCTTCGCCGGGGCGGCCCAGCGAGCGGGCGGCGGCAGAGCCCGGGGCTTGCAGCGGGCGCCCAGCCCCCCGGGGCCGCCCCGGTGCCTCCGGCGGGGCTTGCAGCGGGCGCCCAGCCCCCCGGGGCCGCCCCGGTGCCTCCGGCGGGGCTTGCAGCGGGCGCCCAGCCCCCCGGGGCCGCCCCGGTGCCTCCGGCGGGGCTTGCAGCGGGCGCCCAGCCCCCCGGGGCCGCCCCGGTGCCTCCGGCGGCGCTTGCTCTGCCGCCCTGCGCCCGGGGCTGGGCTCTGCTCGGAGCAGCTCGGCCGGCCGCCTCCGGCAGCAGTGCCCGCTGCCTTCAGTGCAAGAAGGCAACCCGTGACAGCCCGAAGCGAGAGCTCAGCGTGGCATTATAAACCTTCAGACAACTGTTTCCACGAGGAGAAGGCAAAGCAGTAAAAACCGCTGCATTTGGAAGTTCCATGTTCCGTAGCGAAGACCTCCTCCCCATCAGCTGCAGCAGTCAACGGATACCACCGCTTTTTCTATTAAAGTTGGTTTTTTTTTTTTTAAAGTGCACTTAAAAATGGATTTTTGGGATTGACATTAAGGCAGCGTGTTAACGCTTGGAGAAGTAACTGGCGAGTCCGGGTTGTGAGGGGATAGATCAGGGAAATCAGTATCTTTTGGTCTCAAAACTGCATCCCCTCCCATCCGCCTCAAGTGCTATTTTTGTTACTGTCATTAAGACTTTCCCATGTTCGGTCTGAAATACTTAACGAATTTTAAAGCATTTCTTTCTATATGAACCTGCATAAAGGAATTTCCAAACTGAGAAGCAGTACTTAAAATTGAAACAAGTGTTTTTGTCATAAGTAATCTTTTGACCTAATGCTTATACAAAACATTTTCCATATATGATACTCACCTAAAATACATTTAAATAAGTTCAAGTTTGGAAATTTGTAATAAGAGATGATCTTACTGACACTTTGCAGACAGGTAACAAACCTGCAGTATCTGAATATATTTTGAAGTCTGATGCCGAATGTCTTTAATCTGCAGCAAAGGGGAAATTTAGCATGATGCTAAAGAATTTAAATATCAGTAACAAGAACCAAGCGCTGTTTCTGCAAGTCAGATATTTCATTATTTTTAGAAGTAAATATTTTATGCCCAGTCAGAAACACTGAAATCATTGTCACTAAAATAATAACAGAAAAAGACCTTTTGTGAAGTCAGAGGCCTGCCTGCTGGCAAAGAAGAGTGCTCCCTGTGATTTGCAGCTCCATTAGCACTCCCGAAGAACCAGAAGGGTAGAGTTAAGCTTGTGCCTGTCTCATGGTCTACGCTGGCATCCAGGGCATCGTGGATTCTGGAGGAGCAGTGCTGCCAAAGTTGCTGTTACCAGCATCTGCTACTTTTTGATGATATCAAGCACAAGGTGTTTTTGACAGAGTCAGGACTGGTGTACTTCAGATGCGTGGTACTACAGAGTGGTTGTACCACAGTCAGCAAGCAAACGTCTTCTGTCTCAAAACACCTGCAGAGTTGTTAACTTAATGCAGTGCGGATGATCCCACAGAGCTTCCACTTCAGCAAGATCTTGCGGCAACGAGATGCACATTTGTTTCCTAAGAGTATGTCAGACCCCCTCACATACCTTGGAGGGTCAGCTATGGCCGAAATGGAGTCATTGCTGCCACACAGATTTCATTTTCTGTTTGCTTGTCCTTACCACTCATCCTTTCCTAGGTGGGAAAGTTGCTGTGTATGCTCCCTCTGCTTTGTCCTTGCGACAGTGCCAGGCAACGAATACAGTTCACTGGTTTTTGATAAAATGACATTCCAGTTCTGGGTTTTTTTGAGAAAAATCTCTATTATCTGGTAACTTAGAATGCAGGACCAGTAAGCATTTCTCAGTCTCCATAGTTACTCCTTTTAAGCTACTTTTGTTTCTTCTAAGTCCCATCTTTAGTTTGTTGCTGCTGTATATCTTTTTGTAGAATCTTCCTGAATTTTTGCTTGTTGTTTCCAATTTCTTCATTCTGACTAGGAAGTGCTTGTATAGCTGTCTGAGCAGTTCTTGATTTTGGTTGACTGATCTGTCAGTTCCAAGGTCGAGTGATTATATAGAAATTAATTGGATTTATTTTACTTTTTAGGTACTTTGCAGTGAGTGTAGGAGCAATATGGAATTATTGCAATATAGAATTCAGTCTTAGAAATATTCTGGCTTTTGAGTTCACTTTGCTTTTAAATAACTTCCCCTCCCCCTTATGTTTAGGAAGTACAGAAGTTGAATCAGCAACTAGACGAGAAAAATGGAGAGATACAGGAGATGATAAATCAGCCTCCATATGAAAAGGAGAGAGAAATCTTACGACTTCAGAAGAGCTTGGCAGAGAGAGAGAAGGCTCAGGCCACCAGCGATGTTTTGTGCCGTTCACTCACTGATGAAACTCACCAACTTCAACGCAAATTGGCATCCACAGCAGAAATGTGTCAACATCTGGCAAAATGTCTAGAAGAGAAGCAAAGAAAAGAGAAGGGGAATTCAGATAACCAGATACCTACCGAAAGAGCTAATCAGGTATTCTTACTGCTACTGCGTTTCTTTAAAGTCTTAGTAGCTTCTGAGGTGTTAATTACAATATCATAGTTGTAACTGGGGAGTGGTGAGAAACATCCCTTTAAATAATTTCATGTAGGGTGAAAAGACTACCATGGCAAGCTCTAAATAATTCCGAGTACCAAAAATTTAGGATGGAAGCAGTTGTCAGTCGCTTGCATTTTGGCCATCTCACTTATCTCGTCATCAGAGGGTTTTTTTTGAGACGAGAGGATCTTGAGAGGTCCCTTCCAACCTCAGCAATTCCATGATTACAGTTCTTCCTTGCATATACAGGAGATAGCACATTCTTTATACCACAGCATGCTTCTGTGCATCACTAGATGGTGCTGTGCTTTTGAATGTGATACCTCCTCATCACTTGTTTAAGCATCTAAATCACAAACCAAAGTAGAGATATTTTACAGTAGTATTTATATTAAGAACTCTATAGTACATGGTCTTCTCAGATCAGGATTTGGCTTTGCACACGTAGTACAGACCTACAGAAAGTTGGTTAGGGAAGAACAAGTCAAGGTGTCTCACCTTTTTCTTTTTTTTTTTTTTTTTCTTTTTCTCTGGGGTTCCCCCCTGCTCCTCCAGTGCAAGGCAATGTTTCTCTCCAGCAGGGATGTTTAGAAAAATTGCTTCAGTATAGGAAGGTGGCAGAAATGCCACTGAGGGGCACAAAGAAACACCTGGATTTCGGTGTATTTTGCTAACAGCTGTGTGGCTTTGCCGCATCATCACCTTCGCTGAAGCTTTTCAGCATAGGGTAGAGGTAAATCATGTTGTTCTGTTGCTCCAGAAGTAGTGGTTCAGAGTCGCTAGGTAATTCACGATAATACTGTAAGGAAATAACGTTAGAGGTACTGCCTCCAATAACAGATCAGAGTACTGAGTAGGATGTTGCAGCCAATTCTCACAAAAAAGAAGAATTCTGTCTCATGCTCTTAACTGCTATGTAGTGGCAATGCTGTGTTTCACATGACCGCTCATCTATGCTTTTATGATAAACTCTATACATTGCTTGCTTCTACTTTGTAAAACATCCCAGGAGCATTTCCAAAGAAAACTTATTCACATTAAAGTTACCTGTAAGAAATAGTTAGAGGTTGACTAGGTATTAGAAAAAAAAGGACTTCTTAAGGGACTTGGAGCATTTAGTATTGTCATATTTTACGTGTAATTGATAGACAGGAAATCGATTGACTTTGATATATGTAATAAGTAGCTAACCTTGGTACAGTGGGGACTTCCCTGTTGAAGAAGAGAAATTTCAGATGCAATTACTAGCTGATTCTAGGGAATTTTGTACAAAAGTGTTCTATATTACTCATGTACACCGGGGTTTTTTTAAGCAGATGTCACAACTGTAAAAAGGGGTATCATTTTAGTCAATTATTTAGCAAGCAGGGGGTTTTTTCCCTCAGTAATTTCTTCCTAGTACTGGCCAAAATTGACAGTAATAACAAAGCAAGATGAAGGCAGGCATATCTGTGTCTTCGTCATACATTCCCCCAGTCCGAACAAGTAGTTTCCAAGGAGTTTGTGTAAACTGTTAAGCTCTGTTGTCATATGCATAGACCTTCATGCATGTAAAATGTGTGGTATTTTTCTTGTTACCTTTTAGTAGGCTCAGAATTTCGTAAGACAGATATGTTTTTATGACATCACACAGACCTATTTAAAAGCAATACCAAGGTGGTAAAAACCTGAGTACGTTTTTGCTCTGCTTATTAATAATAAAAGCTGTAGGCTATACTATTAGTAGTTAGAAATAAGGAGACCTAGATGTATGTATTTGTTGCACTGATAGCAAATAGCTTTAGAGGAATTTAAAGGAAGGTTACTTCCAGTTTAACAGCATAGCTAAGTTGCATTTGGGATTTTTATGTTAAAGTAACACTGCCTTTATCTGAAAATTATAGCTTTTAGGCACTGAAACTTCACTTCAAGCTCTTATCTGCAACCTACAAGATGAAAACAGGATGTTAAAACAAAAAGTAGCTCACGTGAGTACTTTCATTTTGTACAAGATTAAGATGTGATTGAGTATTTTGAATTACAGTAAATTTGGAATAGGTAAGGCCTGGTTAATCTAATTAAATGGCAGTTTAATGCAAGTCCAAAATTTTTCTTAGTCCTTTCAACATGGCACATAGTCTTTGTTCCCTTAGCTAAGAACAAATTATTACATTATTTTTAATGTACTGGGGTGTTTGTTTTTTTTTTTTGGTAAAAATACCCTGCAGAAGAAAATTGGTTTTGTGTTCCTTCCATGCATCACTCTTCCATGCCAGGAGAAGAGCACGAGGGCCAGGGTGACCACCAACCCCTCCCATTCCCTATGTATTTAATACTGTCCCTGTGGCTTGCCAAATGGAGCAGGCTGCCCGTGAAGAGCTTGGCTTATAGCATGACAATCTTCTGCTCTTGTGTAAAGTGGCTTACCCACACTCTGAGTCTCAGTCAGCATATTGTATTAGCTTTTGGAGAATTTTGGTCCTGCACATATAGACAGTCTATGAAAACTTGGAAGTTTGTGTCTTCGCGTTTGTGTCTTCATGTTTTTCCTGACTCTCCTGGGTAATCTTTCAGGTGGAAGACTTAAATGCAAAATGGCAGAAATATGATGCGAGTAGGGACGAGTATGTGAAGCGGCTCCACTTGCAGCTAAAAGAGATGAAGTTACAACTGGAGCAGCAGCACGGCGTAACTTCAGCACAAACGAATTCTGACCTGATGCACAAGGAGATATTCCGGTTAAACAAGCTACTAGAAGAAAAAATGAATGAATGCATAAAAACAAAGAGAGAATTAGAAGATGTGAAGAAAGCTAGCGAAGGAGATAACGAGCGCATACAAATGCTGGAGCAACAGGTCATTAAGTTTCTTTTTCCAGACGTGGGAATTCTTAGTTTCTCCCCAGACCACTGAAGTTTAGGGGGGAAAATGGAATTATTTCTTTTGACATTTGCTACTTGTCCTGCCACATTTGGCTATACAGATACTTAACAACACAGATTTAAAGGAAACTCACTACTTAAAGAATTGCATGCCGTTCTGCTGGCATTAATACAAAATACTAAAAGGTCTGAAGAAGAAATACAAATACCTTTAAAGTACAGATATGATAGAGAAGATAATATTGAGATTCTGGGAATAAGTATTTACAAACAAAGGAATCAGCCTCAACTTTTTAATCTAACCTGCCAATGCTCTAATTTATAAAATTATTAACATAATAATTCTTTTTCAGGTCCTAGTTTATAAAGATGATTTCACATCTGAGAGATCAGACAGAGAACGAGCACAGAGTAAAATACAAGAGCTTCAGGCAGAAGTTGCATGTCTGCAACACCAGCTAGCAAGACGGCAGGTAAGAAAGCAACATGCTAGTTTTTCAGTTAAAGCATGTCAGCAGAATTCAGGACTAAAATATACTTCAAAATATGTTTTTAAAAAATCTTAGTACTTCTAAAACCATTTCAGCTCAGTGCAGCTATCAAAAACTTACATTATTTCATAGTCTGAGATCTAGTGGAGATGGTTCCCAATACATGTGTAATACCCCTTGCCAGTCCATTTTCCTTCTATTTTGGATCAACGTTAACAGTTAGGCAGATTTCTTAGAAGGAAGAGAAGGATGGCCATGACCCTTGTAACAGTGGCATCTTTAAAGTAGCATGCTGGCTATATTCTGTGTTTTCTACAGTCGCTTTTACAACTATATTAATGAAACTGCAAAAACTGATGCATATTTTATTTACAAATCTGCTGATAAAAATGAGTGTTTCAGATAAAGGTGATAAAATACCCTGTTAAAGAATATCTTTTTACTGCATCTTTTTCAAGAGCTCTTCTTTCTCTTTCTAGGACTCGAGAGATGCAAGTAGTCATTTTAGAGTCCACATTGGTAACCAAAATCATATGTACGTACAGACAAACGTTGAACATCTACGAGGCAATAGTCCAGGCCAAACAGGCATAAGAAGAACATCTTCACAGTCTGAACAAGCTTCTCCTCCTGTGGACAGTGGAAACTCGGGATCTGAGGGCAGGGCACAGGGTGAACTTAGATGCCCTCATTGTATGAGGTTTTTCAGCGATGAACTCAGTGATGAATTCCTCAAGCATGTTGCTGAATGTTGTCAATGACCACGTGATGTGAGGCGTGTAAGTCAATCACTACTTTATAGACAGTAAAACTTTGCTGTGTACATATCTCCTACAGTCCTAAAACAGAGTAATTCAAATGGACAGCTCTTAGGAATTGGGAGGATGAACAATATCTACCTCTTACTTGATTTCACCTTCTCTTGGACTGTATGAAAGACTTCAAGATAAAGCAAAGTGTTTTTGTGAAGAATTATCTTTTACAACTACAAGGAAGGCAAGCATAATGCAAATTCTACTACAAACTAAACTGAAACTTACAGTGGTAGTTAGCTTCAGAGTGCAGCTTGACTCGTATTTGAGTCTAATTCTTTACAGCAGTCTGAAGGCTTGTGAAAAAATATTACTGAACTTGAAATTTTCCTCCTCTTCCAAAAATGTAGGCTGAAGACTGGGGGAGGAACATTTTGTCAGAAGATAGGAAAAAAATCTTATCATGCTTTATCTGGATTAAAAGTGAAAATGTTTTCTTGTCTATTGAAGCTGAATTTTCAGACATCTCATCTGAAAATCCTTGTGTTCAATGGAAATCAGAAGTGAAGAAAACAGAAAAGGGCTGGTTATTTACTAAAACTAGCCTGTCTTTTTGCACAGAAACAATGTACAGGGATATTTATTTTTTCTGTGCCATAACTATTCTACACATTTGTAAATGTGTATTTGTGTAATTATTGATTGTATTCCTATTTTACCTAAGGGTTATTTTTATAATATAAGTGACTGTGCAGTTGCTTTACTACATTAGTAAAGTGGTCAAAAATCTCTCTTTCAGTGTAAATATTTAAATGTGAAATAGTCCCAGTAACTATGCTAAGGGCTAACTAAATGTCATGGTTTCAGATATGAGTTATTTCATTACTTCAGTGATAACCAGTGTCTCAGACTATTTTCAAATATGTTGAAAAAAATCACTCCTCGTTTATGAGAGGAGGAATGGGGCTAGCGCGGTTCCCCAGGGGTCAGTACTGGGTCCAGTCTTGTTCAACTTACTCGTCAATGACCTGGATGAGGGGACAGAGTGCACCCTCAGCAAGTCTGCTGATGATGCAAAACTGGGAGGAGTGGCTGATACACCAGAACGCTGCGCTGCCATTCAGCGAGACCTGGACAGGCTGGAGAGTTGGGCAGAGAGGAACCTAATGGAGTTCAACAAAGGCAAGGGTCCTGCACCGAGGGAGGAATAACCCCATGCACCAGTTCCGGTTAGGGGTTGACCTGCTGGAAAGCAGCTCTGCGGAGAAGGACCTGGGAGTCCTGGTGGACAAGTCAGCCATGAGCCAGCAGTGTGCCCTGGCAGCCAAGAAGGCCAATGGTATCCTGGGGTGCGTTAGGAAGAGCATGGCCAGCAGGTTGGGGGAGGTTATCCTCCCCCTCTGCTCTGCCCTGGTGAGGCCACATGTGGAGTACTGTGTTCAGTTCTAGGCTCCCCAGTTCAAGAAAGACAAGGAACTACTGGAGAGAGTCCAGTGGAGGGCTATGCAGATGATTAGGGGACTGGAGCATCTCTCTCTCAGAAGGAAAGTCTGAGAGAGCTGGGTCTGTTTAGCCTGGAGAAGACGGAGAGGGGATCTTATCAATGCTTACAAATAGCTTAAGGATGCATGTCAGGAGGATGCGGCCAGACTCTTTTCAGTGGTGCCCAGCAACAGGGTAAGGGGCAATGGGCACAAACTGAAACACAGGCAGTTCCAGCTGAAAATGAGGAAAAACTTTACTTTGAGGGTGACAGAGCACTGGAACAGGCTGCCCAGAGAGGTTGTAGAGTCTCCTTCTCCAGAGATATTCAAAACCCGCATGGACGCAAACCTCTGCAACCTGCTCTAGGTGAACCTGCTTTAGCAGGGGGTTGGAGTAGATGTTCTCCAGAGGTCCCTTCCAACCCCAAACATTCCGTGATTTGGTGATAATTAAAGAAAACTTAGTTTGTATACCACTGTCTTCTGCTTTGCAGCCTTCCCAATACTACACTTTAGGAGGATTGTGGGTATTTTCCTTGCTATTTCCTTTTCAGGATCCTGTTGCAGCCCCAAAAGAAGATGATGATTTATGCCAATGTTGCCTTAGGTGGGATATTACCAAAAAAGATGCATGGGCCATTGCATGCAGTGTGGAGGCACAATGGTTCTACTATTCTAATCTTAAACTGATTGCAAACCTGTGATTGATGACTAGCTTTTTTTTCTCCCCCAACATAACATGCACAAATATGCAGAGATTTTTTTTAAGTGACCATTTTATACATTGCCTTTTAAGGTCTTTGAGATCAGATGCAGCCCACAGAATATAGGCTGAGAAACATATGATTAAACTTCCTGTCACATAAGCTAATCTAACTTTTTCTGACTGTTCTCATTAGACAAGCCCTATTTACAGCTTCAGTGTACACCAATACTATGTTGCTGGTGATTGATACAGCAGAATATGGACTTTTTTTTTTAGTGATTCATGTTACAAGATAGTTACAAAGACAAACACAACAAGTAAGTTAGATCTCGGCAGTGCGTTGGTTTTTACTGCATTTGAGATGATCAGTGCTTTAATATACATCGGTCAGAAGCTCAAGTCTGCTGTAGGTTTCCACTCATGTTGATCCCTGTGGGTACAGTTGGACAGACTGAGCTACAACTATTAGAAATAGATGCAAGATTAGATACGAGAATCTGCAGTACACAGAAATTAATAGTACATATTCTTGTGGTTTTAAGACCTGTGAATTAGTCCCCTTGTCAGAGCAGAGATTACAGTCCAAATGCTGGGAAAGGAGGGCACTTCAATGCTGGGAAACTGGATGTACCTCCACAGAGGACCACACTGGACCAACAGATACAGACAGGCGAAGTTCTCGGTCAAGCGCAGATTACAGCTACCACCTAAAACTGTGCAATAAATGACTGCAATTTGAATACCCGTGGCAAAAACCTAGGACAGATCTGCTGTTTTTCAGTATAAAAATACCTCACTTCAGAGCTATTTTATTTTACCATTTCCTACTGAGGTTTTTTTTCCAGCTGGTAAGAAGCCTTACCTATTTCTTTCTTGTTTTGTCTTAACCAAGAAACCAGTGACACACACTATGAACTACCAATGTCTTGCATGCAAATGTTTGTTTCAGCTTACAGAGCATAAACTATTCCTCCTAAGAAAACTGGTCTGTTACCCAGTGCTTTGACTTTTACACCAGGCACTGGTAGAGCTCTTGAAGAAACAGTATAAAATCTTTACTTGCCTTCTCCTCACGAGGCAAAGCATACACATCAAGGCATCCCAAGTAATTACCACCACCACCTACATTCACAATTCAGGTTCCTCAACTTGTAGACCAGAATGCATTAAAAATGTCAGCTCCACTGCCCCAACACTGAAGTGAAAGCAGCCATGAGTTCCCAGCATTTTTTGAACCTTTCAAATTAAGGAAAGCTCCTTCTGGCCTCACACTGGTTTTCTCTGCCACTTGGACAGCTGTCCAAGTTGTGCATATCTTGTTTGGTTAAATGGTGAAAGCAACCCAGCTCCCTTCCCAAAAGAAAGCATTAAAGGCGTATGAGTAAGAAAGTAACTGCATAAAATGAAAGGAACTTCAATAGCATAAACTTTATGAACTTTCATTATCCATTTGCACCACACTTGTTCACTGAAATACACATCATTTGTAAAACTGCAGAAACAAGTCCTCACACAAGAGATTCTTGAAACCATACAGAAAAACTACGTGACCCTATGGGACTTGGTTCCTTATTTGCTGTATTGGTAACAAAAGGCATCCAAGATAACTGAACCCTGTTACCAGGCAAAGTCAATGCCTGTTTAGGCTTCTGTAAATCTCTCGTTGCTGGTGAGCCATGCCCGTACTGGGGAGGCATGCCAGTACTAGAAGACAGACAGAGGTACCTCTGTAGGTCCAGGGAGGCTGGGAGGAGGCAGGATAACTGTCTCTTCTGGGACTTGTAGGGATGTGTCTTAGCACATTAAGAGCTGCCAAGACGTATTTGTCCAATTAGCTTCATGATTAGTCCATCCCTTCTAAAATTTCTCCCTCGTTCAATTACCTTCCCTCAGTTTTGCTCTCCAAACCAGCCTGAGTTCAGACCCAGGGCAAGCTCAGAGCTCCCGAGCAGCCGTCTCACCAACACTGAGGTTTTCAGACCATATATCCTCCAAGTGCTGGCAAGCTGTTTTTCATTACTCCTGGACCTAATTATAATGTATTTTGCTTGGAATTTTAAAGTAAGTGCTGTTTACTAATAACCGTGCTGGTTGCCATGCAGAAGTAGGCCCTTCAGCACACAATCACAACAGCAGCTGTAGGCAAGACTGACTCACTGAATCTCAGAAAATACAACTGGGAGAAGCCTCAGAAGTTGGTCCCTACCCCAAAAGTCCCAAGGGAGAGAAGCTCAACAGTAACGCTGCCTTCTGTAGCATGGGCAGTATAGAGCCTAAAGAGCTTCTCAAATCTGCAACTTTGAAGGCAATGTCTGCTTCCCCCTCCAATGATTTAGGACATCCCATCTTTTAAAACAAGCCTTAAATGATGCCTCAAGATTAAGTGCTCAGTAATAATAAAACCGACGACAAGAATAAAATTTTTTCAAGAAGCAGATACCTATGCTCTATGGTATTTTTTTTAAACTTCCATTTCCTGTGGCTTCGTTGCATGTGTATATATAGAAAGCAAGGGAAATTCCAAACAAGATGCCACACCGTTGTACTCAGAACAGCAGTGCTTCTCATTCTAAAAAAGAGAAGTCTCAAATTCTTTTTCTACAAAATCTATGTGAATTCAAAGTATGCTGTAGTAATATTTCCTAGTACCATGCTTCAGTAGCTATCAGCTGGGTGAGGTTCAGCTAAAAATCTAAGGCGTAAGAAATACTTACAAAGCCCTAGGTCAGCCCGGCAGGACCTCAGCAGAGGGATGGGGTATCAGGTTAAGCACTCCTGCCTTCTCACCCAATGCCTCAAATTGCTCACTAAGGGCAAAGCACAGCCCGGCACCCTCACTGAAGCTTTCCCTGCTGCGGGGTGTCCTCGCTGCGGGGTCAGAGCTGCAGCAAGGTTGGGCGGGGGTTTACAGGGTGCTGCAGCAACTGCTGAAACAGGGGCTCCTGAGAGGCACCCAACCAACCCCAAGTGGCACAGCCTCCACTCCTCCTGCTGCTCAGTGCATTCTTCCCCTTTCTCTTTAGCACGTTCACTTTTTCCTCCTTTTTTTGCATTTAGTGGTAAGAAGCTGTTGGTGCAGGAACTCTTCACAGCATGCACTGGATGTACGGCATCTATAGTGGCCGATAACCTCCCTCAGGAGCTTGAGGTATTTCCACAGCACACGGAGCTCCATTGTGAACAGCAGTGAACCAGATGGCGGGTTACAAGACTGCTTATTTCTAGAAGGCACCAAAAAAACCCCATTTGAAGCGTGTACTTGGCTTAACCACGCTTATTACCCTGACCATCCTTACCTGGGCCAGCCCTCCAGCATGCCTTCTAGAGACCTGGTTGATGGATGGGCCGAGCACCCACGAGCAAGGCAGCTCTGGCTGCTCGTGCTGATGCCCACCTCCCCGGTGTCACATGAACTCACCTTGCCTGAGGCTTTCACACTCTAATTTCTCAAGGAGTGGGAGGGAGGAAAGAGCAGTGGGACCCAGTTCTGCAGCACTTGCAGATCCACCTCCATGCCCTCCCTGTCACCACTGCAACCCTCTCTCTCCCCTCCTCCCCCATCATGGACTCACCCAATCTCTTTGTCAAATCTGTCTTCATACAAAAAGCGTTTGGTTTTTGTTTTGCTTTTTTAATTGCTGATAGACACCTTGCTTATGTGCAAAGATCACAGGCAGTTTTTACAGGAGGGGCACATGTGTTACCAGGCAAGCCTGGTGTCTGCCCCACCAGCTCTTTGACCAGCACTAGCACACCCCATGCTTCGCTGAGCTTCTTGGTTCCTGCTGCAGCCAGACTTCCTCTAGCCAGCTCCCAAACCTCTCCTGCACAGCCCAAAATGGCACGGCTGAATGGGACAGTGGGTTTCACAGCTCTGTGTCCTGCTCCGCAGCAGTCCGCACTTGGGCGATGCTCAGGGTTACCTTCTCTGCCAAGACAGGAGCCCATGCCTTGCTGGCATGGAGGCCAAGGTGCCAACCTGTGGTCTCCCTCCAGCTGTGCCCCCGCAGCCCTCCGTGGGCCGGGCCAGCTGCAGTTTGTGCAAGCCAGCCACCTGCGCCTGCCACCTGGGCCCCAGGCTGGGAGGAGAACCACAGGCACACGTACCAGCGCTGGGAGCAGCCCCACCGTGACCAGTCCCACTCACAAAGCCCTGGGGTTTTTCCTGCCCAGTGTGAAGCAGGAAGCGGGTCTCAGACCACAGTACAGGGCAGGGTCTCCACCTCTCTCGGGACACACAGTGGGGGAGATGAGAGGAGCTCAGATGTCCTTGGACTGAGCGATCCCAGGTCATATGACGGGGAAAAGGAGTAAAGAAAGGAGCTCAGACACCCACAGAAGAATCAGCCCTCATTCTGACCATCACCACCACATCTCAAGGAAGCTCAGGCATCCAGAGAGGCATGCAAAGGTCCACAGACATTCAAGGAAGAACATCATCTACCAAGAGAAAGGGGGACTTGGTGGGATGTGAAGTGACTCATGCACACCACAGCTGAGCACAGTGTAAAAGAGCATCCTACTCCTCTTTCCCACCCTCTGAACTTGCTCTCAGTGATGCAGATCTAATTTAGTGGTTCTCAGCTCCTCTTCTGACCTCAGCACTGAGCACCTGCTCCATCTTCTGCAAGGCCTGTTCTTACCTCCCCAGGCGGAAGGACAGAGCTTTCCCGTGTGCCACCCCCAACGACAGCTGACAGACGGGAACCAGACATCTCTGGATGGAAAGGAATCTTCCTTTGATCCTGGCTGCTGTGATAAGGGGCCTTTCTGCCCTCCACCAAAACCAGTCCCAATCTGAGCCCTAAACTTGACTTGTGGTTGATCCTTACCAGCAGGAACATCTGTCACCTATGACACACACCTACTGGATGCATTTCTGGAACTGCTCCTTGAGCATTGACTGCTCTGCACTGCCAGAGCCATCAAGCAAGCCCCACAAGAGATCTGGTGTAGGGTCCCTAGAAAACAAGAGCTAGAGTGGTTCCCATCCTTAATGGCATCCGAGACTTGTTCAAGCGCTTTGCAAAAGCCCACCCCTGCCCCCCACATACCACAGCAGGACAAAGCAAAGAGCCAGAAGAGCAACAGCAGCACAGATAGGCGAGTGGGGCAGAAGTCCACCAGCAGCCTGCATCTTCCAGACCCCTCCTTCCTCACAACATGGCATGACCCCTAAAACACATCATATTTTCCAGGCAGTTAAGTGATGCACTGAAACAGCACCTGTTACACACACATGTGGTGGGGCACAAGAAAGGATGTGTTTTTAAGGGGGGCATCTTTCCCCATGTTTGGGTACCTGGGTGCAGGGCCACCTGGGCACAGCAGTGGGGAAGGTCTCCTTCCCAGTGACAGCTTTCCAGCAACACATGTCCTCTGCTACGAGGCCAGCAAACCTTCACCTGGGAGGGACAAGCTGTACCTGTAGTTAAGGGTCAAACAGATGCCAACTGTGAATGTACATGAGATGATTCTTAGGATGAGGGACATGTGCCCTGTCACACCAGCAATGAAGCAGAGAGGTACAGGAAGTCTGCCTGTCTTGTGCTTCGCTGCCGCACAACGCAGAGGAGGGGCATCACACCAAATGCAACTGTCCAGAGAGAGCATGGGGTCTAAATGTTGTTAAAACTTACTTCTGTCACTGGCAGGAGGGGGAAGATATAAAAGTCTCTTCATTTACTGCAATTAAAAAATTCATTAATAAGGTCCATGGTGATCTACTCTAATGCTCTTAATTGCTCTTAAAACAACAGCCTCCCAGTTACCTGTATTCATTTGTCCAGGATGCTCTTTGCTGGGTGAGCATGTTGAGAGGGGAAGAAATCTGAGAGTCCAGAGCATGTGAAGATCCTACAGAGCAGTGGCTACAGCCTGCAGGGAGAGCAAGTGAAATCCAGGAGACTAACCTCGTCACGACAGAGCCATGTCCTGAGAGCAGCTTTTAAACAGGAAGCTGAAGCTCACAGTACCAGTAATTGCAAGGTCAGGCCTAAAATTAGCTGTGAAAAGCAATGGTCTGAAGAGAAGCTGAAGGGGTACAGATGAAGATAACATGGCATCACTGGGGAGTGATCGAGGAATGCAGCGGTTTGCAGGGAATTTGAAACTTGGGTATAGCAGGCAATAGGCATGCATGTGCAGGTACACACGCTTCTCGTGCTAAAAAAAGAAAGGATTTTAGCCTTTATTAGAGAGTGAATGATGCAAAATAAGCTCTGCCTCTGAGCTTGCACCTCTTTTTTTATAAAGCAGAATTTTGACAGCTCCCCATGACTCTAAACCAGCTTTAAAACCACAAGTAATCTCTTGTAAAAGGACTGAGGCAGCCAGGCCCTCTCTCTCTCCTGAGCAGTCCACTTACTGATCATCAGAGCCCACTTTTGCCCTGTTCAAATAACACTCAAACACAAAAACAGTTCTTGGGGCAGGACCCAGAGCCCGGCGTCACTGGCCACCCCAGCCGAGTGCCTCTAATCACCAAGACACACAGCTTGGCCCCAAAAGCACCATATGATTGCCCCTCTTGCTTCTTCAAGTACCTCTTGTATTACAGAGAAGAGTGCTCATCAAAAGGCACTTCATCTCCAGAGGCAGTATCACCACATTCCCACGTGGCACCTGTGAGGTTTTACACCTTTTCAGGGCCAGCCTTCTTGCAAGAAAGAGATTCCAAAATATACAGGGGACAGATTGTGCCTGCCGGTGTGCTGGGGCTGATGGGAGGTCTCTGACAGCCCAAAAGATTTGTGCTACATGCAAACCAGGAATTCATCTCCCAGGAAAGGGGACGGCTCTGCAGCACTCGCCACCAAGCAGAGAGGGGAGTAAGGGGGAATTTGTTTGAAAGATACACCAAAGCAAAGAGGTAGACTAGACCAGGGTGTTTTAGAGACAGTTATGTGCACTAAGTCATCTTTTTAGATGAATCTCTGCGGCCGAGACTAGGAGCCAGTGTGGGGTGCAGGCAGGCTTTCCCCTCCCACACAAGATCCATCCTTTGATAACCAGACGCGGAATCCCCTAAACTCTCTGCATGGTGACAGCTCCTGGGGAGGCACAACGTGCAGTGGAAAAAATTGATGAGCACAACCACCTCATCACCGTCACCCAAAGAATGGGCGACAACTTATTTTGTGAACTGTTTTGAGGCTTCATTTTGTTGCACCTACACACACCAGTCGCACGGCACCGCACCCCCTCCTACAAAATGTCAAAGTCTTCAACTCCTAAGAATAACCATTGTGGGGAGAAATAGTGTGTGCTGACCAGTGTAACTCCTGTGCGGCAGGGATTGCACTGGTCTTGCCTTTCTCCTCAACTCAGGGTTTGCGCTCACTTTGTCCTAAGTTTCCTCCTGGTGGCATCTCCATTGGCAGGCAGTGGGCATATATTAATTTTTACCTCTGTGGTTTCCAGGTGACTCTCTCAGGCAAAGTTTACTGGAGCTTTATCCTTGCTGAAATGGCAGCAAAGCCGAATAACCACTTCCTCTTAGCACAGCTCAGGAACTTCAAATGTGCAGTGTTGCAAAACAGCATGAGGACACTCTCCCTCCTGCCTCTGCTGTACTTTCTTGTGGGCATTAATATCAGTTGTTACACACACTGGGCAGTAAACAAGGTTGGGAAATACTTGAGCAGTAAAAGCCACTCTCACAGCCTGGAAAGGCAGGCAAGTGCTACCTTTTACTCTTCCCTGCAGTCAGCTTGTGCCTTTGCGTTCCCAGCAGCTGTAAACAACCTACATCCTGCAGTCACCAAAATTTACACCTGGACCTCTTTTAGCGTCTGGGCAACTGAATGATTTTGAGCCAAGCCCAAAATGATGCCTGCACTGAATGTACTTGCAAGTATTTCTGTTTTGCTGCATAGTGCAAAAACAAATAGTGAGAACAGATAGTAACTTCTAACAGTTTTTCACAGAATTGATCTCTTAGGCTGCTTCCTTAACCAGAGGGGCACGTAATGTCCCCAGCATCTACAGAAGAGGACCCCAATGTCTGTAAGTAAGAAGCTGGGCTTGTGTACCTCTTCAGCGATTCTTCTGAATCTTTGAGCAGTTTGTCTAAAGCTGGTGTTAATATTGTTATAAGGCTTAATATTAAGTGGCTAATGTTTGACTGGACTTTAAAAGTCAAGTTCCAGTCTCCCCTATGCAGCTTTCAACTCAGGGAAGACAGAGGGCTGTGACTCATTTACGTGCTGTGCTTTGTGGCACTGCACACAACACAGGGGCATCCCTGCAGTTTTTCTAGAGATGGTGCTAACACAAACCAGAACAAGCATTTTGCAAACAGTGCAACTGTTTTGACATTGTTTCAATGAGAAAAACCCCATGATTTCATGGAGAAAGCCCTGGGCTGGGTATGCTAAAACTCCCAGCCTAAGGTCACCTGTACAGCCACTGTACAGTCACAGGCTACAGACTCCATTGGGGCTCTTCTTTCCATAGTTTTCCACATTATTTAAATGTTTTTCCTCCCTGTGGTTGACAAAGAACGAGCAAGCAGAAAGGCCTGGTTCTGTACCCGAGTCGTCTCAACTGTTTTTTGCAAGGACCAGCAAGTTCCAGCCAACTGCGCTTTTAGGCAGTCACCAATTTGACACGCCTGGGTTGAAGAGGCTAACTCTGAGGCCTGATGCGCTGCTACAGTTTAAGGCTGTGCCCACATTTGGGGGTTATGTACTTAATTACAATGACCATGCAACTTTTAAAATGCATTAAAAAAACCCTGCAACTTTGAAAACTATATTGACTAAAAATCCCAGCTATTGAACAATGAGCAAGTTTCCAGCACATCCAATCCCATCCCGTTCCTTGATGTCCGTGAACAGGCTGTGGTCCAAAACCTGCCTTACTCAATACATCCACACATCATTAATGCCTATTTCCAAACAGGCATGGTTTGAATAGTGAAAGTTCAGCCACTAACGAGTTCAGGGAGCACTTGTACTATCAACACAACCTGCAGCAGCCATTCAGGTCTTCAGTGCATCAAACCAGTACAACCTGTAGCTACACAGTGGTTTATATGGGTGCAATTACTCCAATCACTGATGCAATTGCTCCTGAGTCAAGATGAGTGTGATCTACACAAGAGGCTGACAGCTGAGGCAGGTAACAAACTCAAACCGCAGTGCAAGCAGTGCAGGATCCTTCACATTTGGAAAGCCAGAGTCTCTTTGAAGCAAGAGCTGTGGACTACAGGTTCAGAAAATGTCAACTTGTGTTTGTGTGTCTGGAGTTTGGCATTTTCACTCCAGCTCTTTGCAAGTGAGAGATCAAATATGAAAGAGGATAATATAAACACATCAAAAGGCTGTAAAAGCTTACTGATTCGGAAGCCAAGACTGACCACGAAGGGATTTTTAGGAAATAAACAGAGTAGCTTTTAAGCATGCATTAAATGAATAATGGAAAGTTCTGTATGCATGCAAGAATACTGATAGGAACTAAACTTCACAGAAAAGGACATGGGCATGGAGCCAGTACCTAAGGGAAACACAGAAAGAAACTTACTGGAACTTCTGAATTAAGACAGCAGGTCTAGGCATGAATTACTTGTGTAAATCAAATTTATGACTGTCATAATCAATGCCGAGTTTGCAAAAATCACTGAAGAGTTGAGCTTGGGAAGAGGAAGGTCTGAAGATTGTCTAGTCTGCTCCCCGCCCCCCCCCACTCACAGCAGGGTCAGCTAGAGCAGGCTGCCTGGGGCTGTGGCCAGTCAGGTTTTGACCATGTCCAAGGATGAAGAGTCCACAACCTCGCTACGCAACCTGCTCCTGGGTTCAATCACCCTCACAGTAGAAAAGTTTTTGATTATGTTTAAATGTAATTTCATTTATTTCAGGTTTTGCCCATTGCCTCTTGTCCTGTCACTGGGCACCACTGAGAAAAGTCTGGATCAGTCTTCTGTTACTGCCCACACATCAGGTGTTTATACACATTGGGAAGACCCCCCCAAGCCTTCTCTTCTCCAGGTTGGACAGTCCCAGCTCTCACCTCTCCTTGTCTGACAGATGCTCCAAGGCCTGAATCATCCTTGTGGCCCTTATGCTGGACTCTCACCAGTATGTCCATGTCTCTCTCATACTGGGGAGCCCAGAACCAGACTCACTGCTCCAGATGTGGCCTCACCAGTGCTGAGCAGAGGGGAAGGATCATTTCCCTTGACCTGCTGGCAACACTCTGCCTAACAGCAGCTACCTTTAGTACAAGAGGCACCCTGATGGCTCATGTTCAACTTGCCTGCCAGGACCCCCAGGTTAACCTCAGCTTGAGCTATTTGATACCAGTCAAGCAAAAAAAACCCCAAACCAAACAAAAACCAAAACACTTGTTGATTTTGATGAATGATTATTGTTAAAACATAGATCTATTTCTCCCTTTCTCCTGCCCCCACCTCTGACCCTAAACCCAAGAGGGATTTTGTGTATTTATTTATTAACTGTCACGTTCAAAGTATTCAAGATCCACAGGTAAATAAATACCCTACGGAGATACAGAGGAGAGACCTAAAACCGCAGCTAAAACACTAGACAAAGAAGTGACACACTTATCTCAGGAACCAGTGTTGAATATTCAGAAAACCGCCGTGTTTGGCATGGCTTCTAAAGCAAACACTTCTTGAAGTGTTTATAAGAAAAAAAAACACAGTCTGTTGTTGGCAGGGATGGAGGGTGAAGAGGAAGGAAAGAAATGCTGCACTTTTTTTTCGGCAGACTCTAGAAATTCCTTAATTCAAATGCAGAGGCTTGTTTTGAAAACTTGGCTAACAGACTGGTAGAAAGCAAGACAGCCTTGAAAACCTGGGAGGTCTAATGCAGGGACCTCTTTTATAACTAAGTTCCCTAAATCACAGCAACTTAAAATCCTGATGGTATAGTTTCACTATACATACATTAGACCCTTCTCCCTCTCCTGGCTGGATATTGATCAGAGTTATCCCTTCTTTCCCGACTTCACAGTCCATGATGTTTGTATTTTTTTGCAACTTGTGAAGGTTTTATGGTAAGCCTGGGGTACAGAAACTGTTTCCATTCTTTTATTACATCCGATTTCCTTATGGCTCAAATTGGATGAGATTTCTAAATCGCTCTCTTTGTAGCTGCTCTCCCATTTTGTGAATATGATGAATCACACCAGACCATGTGCACACTAGTGGGCGATAACATAAAAATCCCTCACATTTATTGTCAGCGCTTGTAGTATTCCCTCCTCTGTATTACAACGCTGATGTGGCTCCATTGCTCACAAAGGCGAGGAAATAGCAGCGTTGACTAAAACCAAGCAGTCATTTTGGAAACATGAGTTCGCGAGTGCATCATGAATGTGACCTGCAACCTCTGTGCTTTCCTAGGCTGCATGAAGGCAGCCCTGAGATGTTGATCTACATCTACTGAAGAACTAGAGCAAGACCAAGCACAAAACACTTCCGTTGTTTTCTAAGCCAGGATCTGAATTGCTGGTACTTACAGTGAAGAAAAGAAGGGCATTGCTCACTACCGATGGTACTGAATCTTAGTACGACAGTCAGTCTACATGTAATTACACTGAACTTCGGCATGTCCATCTGAATGTCACTTGCGTGCATACCGCATTCAGGACCCTGATATTGAACTGAAAGAGGAAGACAAAGAAGGAGTTAGACTCTGACGGAGAGAAAAGGATTGAAATCTGATACAAGAAGTGCGCAGTTCCTGCTGTCTCTGTGAAAGTCAGCTGTAACAGGGTGGTTAACACAACAAACGAGTGATAACAAAGGAGCATGAACTTAAACTAGGGATTCGTTCGAAACATTAGGTTTTTCAAAGTGACTGGGCTGATGCTAATCATCACAAAGTTTATAATAAAAATAATTGGTTGAATTTTTTGAATTCCCAGAGATACTCAGTCTCTTTAGGGAAGTCATGGGAGAAACTCCAGAAGCCTGGAAAGGACAAACACCTCTAAAATGAAAACAAACTAACTTCAATCCCCCCTGAAAGGAACAAGCAGATGATTTTCAAGTGCCTACCTGACAGCAAGGAGGTGATTTATCCTTGATAAATCCATGTTGGCTGTCACTCATGGTCAAACTGATTGTTTCCTCCTTTTTCAGGATAACAGCTCTTAGGGACAGAAGAAAAACAGTAGATATCATGAGAGACTGAGAGTTTCAATGCCATTTTCACATGACATTTCAATAAGCAAACTCTGAAAAACATTATCTCAAGGGGTGCAAAAATCAGTCTGGGAGAATATAACAACGAGGTTCCTCAAAGGTTGATCTTGGACCTAATCATCAAGTATTTTCATTACCACTTGGGGGATGGGACAGAGCAGATGTACTAGATACACATGCAGATCCCAAACGAAAAGAAGGTGCCAGTGCATTGGTGAAAGAAATCAGAACGACTTTGGCGAACTGGGTAGGTGGTTTGGAGAACGCTGGCAATTCAGCAAGGACAAATGCAAAGTTATGTAGTTTCAGGACTAACGAATTGCACAAATACATGATGAGGAATCACTAATGGGGTAATTCCTTAAAAAGGTTCAGAGGCTGGATGGAGTCATAGGCTGCTGCGAGTAAGCCAGACACCAAAGTGCAGAGGATAAACAGGACAGGTGTCTGCTGAATGTGAAGAAATCCCTCTGCTGGCATTAATAAAGTGCAGCTGAAGTACTGCACCATGCTTTGAGAACTGTACATCAAGAAAAACACGGGGGGCGGGAGGGGGAAGTGGGACAAAACACCATAGGACTTTCTAACAAAATATAAAATATGACAACAGAGCAGAAGATTGAGGGAAGTCCAGCTACATCCTTGCAGAAGGCAAGGAAATCACACAGCCTGCCTTCCAGTCTTTCCAGTACAGCAAAGTTCATTAGTTTCCCTGATTGGAAAACTCTATGCAGTCCCCACTTGGTCCCTACAAGAAGTTTACCCTCTTTTTCTGCCACTGTGCTATGTATTTTCCTCCTACACGGAGCCGCTGCAGCTCTCTGCCAGCTGGCAGCCCTACCCTGCTCTGTGGGAGCATCTCCAGGCCCAGCACAGGCACTCCCAGGGAAGGAGCAATCCCTCCCTCCCTCCCTCCACAGCACTTAACTTGACCCCGAGGACCACCCACACGAACTAGCAGCCGCCTCCTGCCATCCTACCCTTTTGAGACCGGACATGCGTCATGCAGTACTTCTGCAACAAACTGGAAAGAAATGACGCTGTGCACCACCTCCCATGGCCGCTCACTACATTGCCTGCAAAAGAATCACCAAAATCCATGTATGCATATAGCAGAACCGTGTATATTTGATTACATCACACGCATGTGTGCATCTACATCTGGTGGCAAGGCAGGAACCTTTCCTGCTGTAGGACAGTGCTCTAAGCAGCAAGTTGTTGAGGGATGCCTCTTGCATTCTGTCCTGATGAAGTTTTTCCACTACACATTCAAATGCTGACGGGCACAGACAGACTGTCTGGAAGGAGACTTGAGGCTGACTCTCCTGACCTGCAGACAGGCCCACTCTTCACCTCGGCCTTCTAGTTCATAGGGGCTCTTTATTTCTGCATCTCCCCTGGAACAGTCAACAGTTCAACTGAGGTTAAATTTCAATGAAAGTTTTGGTTCCGCTAAGTTAGCTTTCTCCCAAAACAAAAACAGCTTTTCAAAACTGCCCAAGTATCTCCAGGCCTGGTATTTCCAATTATTTCAAACATCTCACCCTGTTCTCATTGATTCCTCAAATACTGCAATTTGGACGTGACTGGGTTCCATGTTCTGTAAAGTGCATGTCTGGGAGCTGCATCATTTGCACGCTTCCTCCAATCCAAGGACACCAAATACACACAAAAACTTTGCATCCCCATTGCACTAGTCAGGACTAGAGAAATTGTAAAAAACAAGAGATTTTGTTCTTCCAGCCTCCAAGAACCTTCAGCTATGCAGATCCAAGTCACGTTTTCATGAAGCTGCATGTTTACAAGAAGCTGAATCCCCCCTGCCAGCTCTTCAGTTCCTCTTTGCACCCACCTCTTCCCTTCTCCACCCTTCCAGGCTTAACCTTTCGTTCCTTTTTTCTTGGCTCTTGCACAAGCCTTTCCACTAACCACCACCACCTTAGGGATGACTGACATACGGACATCTATTGTACACGCAGGGTCGGACTCAGCGATTGCATCTGTCTATCAGTTTATACCTTCCTGTTCCTTGACACAGTGGGAATGGAGTCAGCTTAATATATTTAATCTGGGCTGGGCTTTAATCAGCACCAGTGACTAATGCAAAACAATTGGAGACTAGGAGGGGAAAAAAGAGTACACTCCAAGTTCCTGGATTTTTAATGCCTTGATCCAATTTCTCACGCTCCTCTTTCTAGATCTCAGCCTCACAGCAGTGAAGCAGTCCTGCTCTTAATAACAGAGACTTGTAGTGGTTAAGGCTCCTACAGTTGCCTTAAAACGCAGCCAAGACTGGAGTGACTTAACACCCAAGTGTGACTCCAAGAAGCCTCCACTGCCAGGGACTGCTCGGTGCCTGCGACGGGTGGGGAAGGCGCGGAGCAGGAGGCTGCTGCAGTCTCAGCAGAGCAGCGATGGGGTTTCACCGCCCACGGCGTGGGTGAAATGGGTCAGCACACAGCAAGATGCAGGCAGGTCTGCAGTGGCAGAACATAGGTCAGCCTCAGAGCTTCCCAGTAACCCCAACTCATCCAGTTTGGTGTTGCTAAAGGAACGCCCAGCGCTGCTGCAAAAAAGGACAGCATAGAAAGGCTCTAAATTTATGGACGAGCAGATGATGAGTGGAAGGGCTGACATGGAAAAACGCCGAGAAAGCAATCCTGCCTTCAGCAGCGCTGGTGAAAACTGCACATCTGGCTTCACCTCCTGCTTCCCTGCAATGTACCCCTGCACAGGTGGAGGGTGGCTGTCGGAGCAGGGAAGAGACAGGGTGCTGCGTTCATGCTGCCACAGCTGCCTCCCAGCTAAGGGGAGGTCTCTCGGGGTGCTCTGGCTTCGTGAGCAGAGGTACCACGTACCCGAAACTGAGACACATCTGCCACAGGGCTGCCTCTTCTGTTAGAAAGGAGAGCACTTGAGGGCTGAGAAAATTAAATAAAAGGGGCTGGGGATCAAAATAAAAGGTGGGAAACCAAAGGGGATTCTGCCTGATAAAGATGAGAAGAATGCCCAGCAAGATCATCCAGAAAAGAATAAAAATCAGGTGAAACAGAAGAAAACATGATGCATACTTAACGCTGGCTTTGCATTGCAGCTCTGGTACAACACGACTTCACACAGAGACACGGCAGAGAGGTTGGAAGGTTACAGTCCTGCAGAAATGGAAGTTAAACACTGGAGACTAAGGTCTGATGTCATCTTTGATGTGCTTGTTATTTCAGGACAAGCGTTTGTAGAAAGATGATATCTTTCACTAGACCAGCTAATACCGTGGAAGAAGACAGATAAGCCTCTATCTCAGCTTGGTCTGAAATAATATATTTCATCCTTTTCCACATAATAAATGCAGCCTGTCCCATCTTTTTGAGACAGCAGGACCCCAGCATTGGCCTTACTTGTGGTAAGGCTGAAAAATTAGTTAAATTTTTCCTCCAATTTTTCCAAAAAAGAAAAAGATTAATAGTTTCAGAATAAGACTACTCCCACAAAAATGAGTAGTTCACATCAGTAAATCCAATGACAAAATTTCTCAGTTGCTGCAAAACCCACAGCACTTTCCATCCCTTAAGTCTGAATTTGGGAAGGCTTCTGAAATCAAATTCCTCGCCTGCAAGCACAGGTCAGACTGTCAGGATCAGCTTCCTGTTTTCTTCTCAGCTCCTCTTCTTATAATCCAAAGAAGAAAGTGATTTGCTTTTATAATCCTGAGAATTATTGGTATTCTGAAGCATGACTCGGGTGTTTTCCTCTGGAATCAGAAGCGGAACCAGAACAGTTTTACGGAAGATTTTCCTTTCCGTTTCTCAGAGCTGTGTCATTTGGGAGGGGAGAAAGGAATGGAGGGAAACAGGCATGGAACTCTGAGAGGATCAATGACTATAACTTATAACAACATAAAGCCATTCTCTCCCTCTCTAGCAAGTCAGCTTTTGCAAAAATCACAAGTCTATGTCTTCACTGATATGTATTGGCATGTCCTTCCACAGCAAGTCTAAACTAGCGCTTATAGGCAGAGTACCTTTTGTGAGTCATTCAGGAAACATTACGTCCTTTGCCATTTCAAGGTTAGTTTTAAGCTCCCTACACATACCAGGGCAGGGATCAGGTGCCACGAAAAAGACAAAAAGAAGTTGGGAATTAGAGATAGAATCTGAAGACATTGTGCTAACTTATAAATCCCTTTCTCATCACCACCGTACAGCTTGGGTGGCCTTCCAATAAAGGAGATGCAGACAACATACAAAATACACAGAAAGGGAACCAGATACAGAGTTACAGAAAGGCTTCCACACAAGGAAAGATTAAGCTCAAACTTCTTAAGTAGGAATAGAGATGACTGATGTCTGAGGTTTATAAAATCATGAGCGAACAAGGTGGTGAATGGAGGATTAGTACTTGCTGGCTTTCGTAATGCAGGAATTCAGTATTAAGTGGGACACCACCACCACCACCCCACCCCGCCCCAAACCAAAAAGTTATTGCATAAAAAAAGGTATAATCAGATTTGGGAACTCATTGCCATGGGATATTTTGGATGACGAAAGGATAAATGGTTTCAAAAATGATCAGATAAATTGAAGGAAGAGAGTTCTATTGGCTTTTAAGCACAAGTGTGGATGCAGCATCTGGCTCAGGAAGTCCCTAAATCACTAGCTGACGAAAGCCAGCAGGGAATCCTTGGGGAAATAAGATTAGAAACAGAGCAAATATACAGTCATCACTATATTATTCATTACTGGCCTCTGTCAGAAGCCGTTTTAGCAAGGCCTGTTGTGACAGGACAAGGAATAATGGATTTAAACTAAAGAAGAATAGATTTAGACTAGACATAAGAAAGGAATTATTTTTCCCTTATAGGGACAATCTTTTTAGCAAGGCCTGTTGTGACAGGACAAGGAGTAATAGACTTAAACTAAAGGAGGGTAGATTTAGACTGGATATAAGGAAGAAATTTTTTACAATGAGGGTGGTGAGGCACTGGAACAGGTTGCCCAGAGAGGTAGTGGAGGCCCCATCCCTGGAAACATTCCAGATCAGTTTGGACGGGGCTCTGAGCACCCTGAATTAAAGTTAAAGAGTTAAAGCTGTCCCTGCTCACTGCAGGGGGGTTGGGCTAGGTGACCTCTAAAGGTCCCTTCCAACCCAAAGCATTCTGTGATTCTATGATCTGAGACTCTTTACCAAGGACTGCAGTTTTCACATTCTTGTATTAGCATGTAGAGTAAAGGGAACAAAGCTCTGTACCTCTTCTTGTTTCTGGAAGATTCCTACAGAAAGTCCATATTGGTCTGGAGGTTTGTATAATCTATTTTAGTCTTGTTCATTCTAGCTGTCTCTGAAGATCTGGAAAACTGACATATCAAAGAAAAGAAATCAGATTAGTAGATGATGTCATTAATTTTGAAGACTGTAAATTATCTGCTGGTGCACGTGTAACACCACTATACATTAACTACCCGTAGGACATACCAAAATTACTAAGTGTCTGACATTGCGTAATGCCTTTGTGGATCGATACCTCTTCACCCAATTTATTTCTGTAAAACACACCCAAAAGAGCCAATCCAGGTAGCAATCCAACTCCAAAAGATAGTCATCCCTATGGTACAAAGCAAGCAGAAATAGTTGGTTTTTGGGTTTCTACCTTGCCTCCTTCCCTTAAAATCCCTGTAAGAATTTTTTTTTTTTTTTTAAATTTAAAAAAAAAAACCTAAACCATCACCAGGTAGATTTTATTTTCAGGCCACCTTCAGCTACTGCATTCAGCAGAAGAAACAACATTTTGCTTAGTGTTTACCATTCAGTAAGAGTGGACCCCCGTATCATCAGCACAAAGCAAATAGTCTAAAACCTCCAGTTTTCTATTGTTTCTTTTAAAAGGGACTTTTTGAGGAATCCATTTTAATAACCTTACTATAAATGCATCATTTGGTGAAGGTACGTGGAAGTAGTGCCCTTTACAACAGATATAGTTGACTACAGTCTGATTACACATCTTGACGCCACTAACAAAAGACAGAAGAGCTATTAAAGGTATCTGTGGCACGACACATCCCTCTCCACCCACCCCACAGACCTGTTACCGAGTCTCTGAATGGACTAGAATAACCTAAACTTCAAATTTTTAGTATCTTCCCCACATCCTCCACCCCCAGGATTTTTTTCTCTGAATGCCCACTGAATAACCTGGAGGAAGACACACGTATTGTGGTTTCCCATCTCCGCAGTAAAGTGAAATTCCCTTTGGTTAACCACCTGCTAGCTGCATAACATGGCATTTGCTTCAGCTAACCTTAACCAAAAGGCACACAGACACCACAGCTGTGTCAGGTTCACAAAACTCCACCGCTGGAGATTTTTACTTTTGAAAATCCAGGGACATTGCATCTATTTGCTTGAGAAAAGGTATTGCTTCTCACAGTTCTTTAAACATGCCCCTCTCCACCCCCCCAGCTTTACCCGTGTACTTTTGACCACGACCACGCAAGAGGACAGAACATTCACTTCCTTCTCCGGCTCGCTGAAATTCCCTGATTTCACCACGCGCATCACGCTGCGGCGCCCCAGGATGCGGCACAGGAAGCCAAGACGCTCGCTTCTTAACGAGAGCCGGAGGACAACACAGCTGCCTGGGAAAGCATAATAGACACTTCACTTGAATTTATTCAGCCAAGTTTTGCAAGTAGCCATGACCGGGGGCACGTGCATACGCATAGGAACACAGAGATTTATCATGAAACCTGGGGTGACAGCTAGAAGAAGTGTTTACTACCACGCTACAAACTTTTCCTAGAACTTTCTGTTTTTAAACTTATGTCACAAAAACTTGCTGCAATAGGGAACACTCATCACATCCAGCTTAATTTTTATTTGACCAGGAGTTTTCAAACCATCCCGGGAAGGAAACAGCAGGACTAGAGTCCCATTAGTCACTGCAATACCATAATGCCTCTACGGTACTTAAAGCGGAACGTATTTTATGCCTATAATAAATCGGTTAAAAAGTCCTCCTAGAAGTTAGAATAATAATTACCTCAGGTGACCTATCTCAGTATTGACCTGGTGAAACTAGCAATAACATCAGGAACTGAAATCCTGAAATTAGGGCTTTTTTTTTTTTTTTTTTTTCATTTACACGACTTTAAACACATCCGCACAGCGCATCAGAAGAGCAGGAGCGAGTCTTGATGTGTCCACCTTGAAAGCAAACTATCAGCTAGACAAACCTCTTGCAGAAATGTCAGCTGCTTGTGTTATTACCCTGCTACCTACTGCTGAGCAGCTCAGCTCACGTCTCCTCAGAGGAATCAGAAGCAAAGTCACAGCAGCATTACGGGGAACTGTGTACACAGAGGGTCATATACAGCTCTACACTCCTGCAAGATAAAGCCCCTCTCTGGAAGTGCTCCAAAGAGCATCTCTAAACACACCAGGCAACGTGACATTGCAGAGGCAGTTTCATTCATTCAGAGAGCTAAGCAAGCCCTCTCCTCTCCCCAGCCTCTTCTGACCATACAGGAACAGGAGAGGATTTCTCACATTTCCTGGACAGGAATGTGGAAACGTCACTCAAATCCACTCCCGAGATAGGAGTGCTGATGTCCGAAATAAAATCCCTGTGCGTTAAAGGTTGTTACAAAACCATCAGCGTTCAAGTAACCCCGAAGGGCTGGCGTCACTGCATAACCAAGAGGACCCAGAAGCAATGTGGAAATTCCATCCTTAAGACATCAACTGCGACATCCTCCGGCAGTTTTCATCACTGGTACCTCATATCAAAAAAAAAAAAAAAAAAAAGAAATCTTTCATCTCACAGTGTGGCCTCTTTTATGGCTTATTACTTGAACTGTTACGTGTGCAGTTTTTTTCTGGTTCAGCATGCAGCCAGAGGGCCAAGAGGTTGGTTTTTTTGTTTCTTCAAGCAGATTTTTAAATTTTTCTGGGTTTCCCCCCCGTCTCCCCATCCAGCGACTGAATTATGTACCTGTGGTCGGAGCTGCTGTGTGCCAGACGTTATCTCGCAGTCATGCAGCTAGTCTGCCATATCACACAGCCACGTGGGTTGTGTCACCCCTCCTGAACAGGCTCCTGGTGCTGCCTGCCCCCACTCTGTGACCAGGGGACTGCTTTTCCAAAAATGCAGGACCACATACAGCAGAGGTATGAACCATGAATGGGCTTCAGATGTTATCACGAACAGGTTCATGGTATGAACCATGAACAAGCTTCAGATCATCTTTCTGAGCCTCAGAGACAGAGATGTGAAGGCTTTGAGATGCAGGACAGTGTTGAAGCAACGCATGGACCAAAGAAAGACCACAGCTGCTACATTCACTACATCACCTTTCTCCCACACAAATCTCTCCTTTCTTCTGCCCCAGGATGCTCCTCATACTTTTAAACTGTTTCCTTTTTCACTCTGGCACGAACCGCCAGTCAAAGACAAAGATGTTAGCTCAGTTGGTTCGAACATGGTGCTAATAACACCAAGTTCACAGGTTCACTCCCTGCTTACTGCAGGGGGGTTGGGCTCGATGATCTCTCAAGGTCCCTTCCAATCTAAAGCATTCTATGATTCTATGTACATGGCAACAACCATCAACTCTGCAAAAACTCAAGGGGAAGGATGAGGGAGAGAATAACAGAAAAGATCATGTGTTACCTCTCCTTACATGCATCATAGCACTTAGGCTTCTTCACTCTGTAAGTGTTAAATCCAACTGGTTTTGGTCCTTTTCCTTGCCAGCAGAAGAAAGGACAAGACTTTGGAGCTTGTGGAAGATGCTGACTGATTACTGCGGTGGAGACCACAGAGCAGGTCTGACACATGGGTGAGCTCCCACCTGCAGCCATGGTGACTCAAGGGCAAGGGGAGGCTGCAGTCGATGTGTGTAGAGAACAACCATCTCCAAACCTGCCCCAGCCCTCAAGTGGTGAGGGCTGAGAAGGGTCCTCCAGGTCAGGAAGGTCTGTCCATAGGCTCACCACTTATTACTGCTTATTACTGCTCATTACTGCCCTGTGAAGGCAAACGGAATAACCACCCCATCCGAGATTCTGCCTGCAGCAAGCACCAGCAGGGCATCTGTAGGAAAGGCAACTGTGCCATACTGGCTCAGCTTCTTTCCCATCTCCTGGAACAAGAGGAAAAAGGTTGTACTTCAAGAAAGGTATGAACAAACACAGAAAAGACACTGGGGAAAAGAAAAAAAACCAACCCCTTAATGCAAATATGCTACAAAAAATGCAGTATAGTGACCAGACCTAGAGATTATAAGAAAGGTATTATTTATTATAGGAAATAAATACTAATTTAAAAAGGGTAGAAAAAATAATTTCTTATGTGGACAACCAACACTAGATGCAGAATTTGGCCTTCCACTAACTTGTTACAAATCTTGAGAATAAAGGAGAGAGGTGAAATTAGTCCAGACAATGAACTGTCAAAGTTGGATAAATCAGAGGGAAGTTGGAAAATTCAGATAAACCTGAAAATTCTAAGACCAAATTAAACAAAAGGAACCGCACAGGAAGAGAGCCTTCCAACAGATGACCTGGAGTGTCACACAAGCCTATGGTTTCTTATTTATCTGAAAGGCCTCATTGTTTTAGCAAAAAAAAGTTATGTTATTGTTCTGTGAGGATGTTGTAACTTCTGTGCAAATATTCCTGGATGTGAGAGAGAAAACAGGAACAGCTTCAGGTGCTCGTTAACTTCTGGACAAGACAGGGTTGAGACTTTTCAACATAAATTCCAAGTTTCAGTTTGACTTGGTGCTAACATACTATGGTACCTCTTTTGGGTTTTGTTCAAATGATTCCGTGTACCATGAAAAGGAGCCAATGAGTGATTACCATCGTTTAACAGCCCCAAAAGTGAATACAATACAACTTGTGATTTTTTTCATGCTCATAAAATAGGCTATGGCACAGGGATGGAATAGAATTTTTTTTCTCGTGATCCCATGGAGAGTTACCAAACAGCAGTGATACTACTTTTTAACAAAAAGACATTTATTTAAAAACTAAAGAGTTCAATCAAATATGAACACCATTATCGCGAAGGATATTTTCGATGATCTTTTGTTTGTGCTCAGTACATTACTAGCCAATATAACAGCGTTATCTAAAATCAGAGACAGCATGTTGAAAGAATGCCTGACAGGTAGCATTAACTTCTAGCAGGAAAAAACCAAACCCAACCATAAAGGCTTGTGGAGGACAAAGATGAATAGAGAACACAGCTATGGATAACTGGCACACACCCAAAACAGGGCATCGCTAGTATAAGTAAAGGAATACCTGATTCTGTACTGATGCTAAGTCAGCTTACATCTTGGTAAAAATAAAAAACCATGAGGCCCAGGGAAGAAACAGATCATTATGGTTGGCAACAAACAGCAGCTTCAAAAAGGTTCCAGCTAGTGTCTGAATTTTCATTTGCTCTAGTCAAAACCCAGCATGACCTTGACATGTGACCTCTTCAGCACACACACAACCTGAAAAAGAACTCCTGCTGTTTTGAAGTTCACTGTGATGAAGGTAGAAGCCATGTTTCTCCTCCCCTCACCCCAGCAAAAAACCCCACCCCAAAACCCTAAGAGGAATTGATATGAGCCTAACGAGAGCTGGCCCTTTGAGGCAGAGACAGTGGAACGTCTTGGGCTTTCCTACCCAGTGTGTGCATTCCCATTGCAAAGCAGTGAAATTCTTAGGGCTGTGAAACTGTGCCACCTCTGTGATCTTTCAGACAGTTTTGGGGAGGGGGTAAATGTGATAATTCTGTTGCTGTGGCTTGGTTAAAGATGGTTTCCTGTGAGGCTGGGCCTTCAGCATATAAGTTTCAAAAGAGAGGGGAAAAAAAAAAAAAAAAAGGACTGACAAGCAAGCTAGACGCAAGCTTAGACTCTCCAGGAAACCACAAAATAACCCCTCTGAAGGCTGCAGAAAGTGCTATTTCTGTGCCTCTATCATCTTTTAAGGAGACAAGAGTGGAGGAGGAAGGGCTAGAGAAGAGCTGAGCATGATACCAGAGCTGAACACGTGCTGAATGAACGTAGGCATGAAGGAAGGAACAGCTGGGAAATGCCAAACCCTACTGAAGTCAATTGGAATTTCATCAGCAGCTTCATGGAGCTGGGGCTGCACCCAAAAATGAAAATCCTTCTAGACAGGAACAAAGACAGACACCCACTATCAGCATGGGAGCCATGCATGGGAATGTCCCTGTCGAGATGAGCAAGCTACACATGAACGGTGGGCTGGAATTACCAAGCTGGCTAGAGCTATTGCAAGGTTAAGCCACCACAACCAGACTGTGGTTGAGGGATGCTGATATTTTAAGCAGGTCTTCTGCATAGCAGGGAAGACAAATGAGGTGTGGAAATTGTTAGTGGGATACGGTTTGTACATCATTAGCAGTACTAGCCTTCACCACACGGGTTTGGAAACCTCATGGTCAAGAGCAGAGGTTAGCCTCAATGATGCCTGTAGCAGAGGTGCTCTGTATTTGCTCCGGCTCAAAAGCTGTAATTGAGAAACGCATAGTTTGCAGAAATAATGCAGGAGTATGGTTCGACTGCTTCATTTGGTTTTGACACTTAAAACCGAGCAACATTTCAAAAAGAAATCAGCTTCAAGAGGGAAAGCATTTATATCAGATTAATGGCTCTTAAATGACAACGAACTAGTCTTCCACTCTTGCTGTGCCTCATGGCTCAAATTCATTTTCTAGCAGTGAAAAAAACCCATGGAACACTGCATTCATTAGGCTAAACTCCAGTTTTACATTACACTTGCACTGCTGGAAACCATAGGCACATAACAAGCTTCAAATTATGATTGCTCTGCTAAGAACTAGAGCAGAATCAAACACTACAAACGGAGAAATATCAGTTGGTTGAAAGACCTTCATCTGACCAAGGCAAAACAGTGCTTTGCAGGAAATTATGAGAAAGCATTTCCCCATACTATCATTTTTCGAAATACTAAGAAAAGCTAACTTAGATATTAAAATCAAAATATTAAGTGAGAAAGTCTTCCGTAGCAGGTGAAAAATCTACCCTGTAAGAAATAAGGTACAGAGCATTTTTCAGCCTAATTAACACATTTCTTAAACATCTTTTTTGAACATTACAGTCTTTCAATCAAGTGACAGATCCTGTTTGACTGTAGTTCCAAATATATTAACATTTTGCATTTGAATCGCATGAAGTTTTTTTTTTTTTTAAACTTGTATTTGCAACTGTATTGCTGTAGCAAGGTGAAGTTTGCTTTCAAAAAATCTTTTGTTCCAAGTGCAACAATAAAGCTATGGGGGGAAAGAAGGAAAAGTACCTTTTTTTCTCATAACAGGAAAACCCTTCTTAGCAATAATGATGAGCCCGTACTAACACACACAGATGCTACTAGCTTGATGCATGAGCAACTTTATGTTTCACTATCGCTATGTTATTTAGTCCATATTTAAATGGGTCTCTGGTTCGAACACAAAGAGGATCCCATGGACAAGGTAGGGATGCTCCATGCTCTCACAGTGACTTACTGTATTGCTTTCATTTGACTCCACAGGTTCACGCTCCTGTTGACCTTACGAATGCCATGCATGTCCTCAGCGTGAACATATTACAAGTGCAATCTAAGGGCAAAATAATCTTATCGGAGCACTTTTTTTTGTTACTTGTTTACTAGCATGAACTCCAGTGAAAGGTTATTGGGGTTGCAAGTGTAAGCACACTCAAAGTTAAGAAATTATTCTTTCCAGCAAAGCATCAGTTCAGCTCCTTCACGTACGTGCTATGGCTGCATATTTGTAATGATACCATCACCAGGAGACTCTTGCTTCACTGAAATCATAAGTGGACTTAGCTGGGGGCAAGATCACTGCAGTGAAGGAGCCGCTGGTACACCAGGCATTCTCTGCGTGGAGGCATGAGGCATGCTGCAGAGAAATAAGAAACCCTAAGAAAAGTTCTTCCTCCTTTGCTGGTACTCCCTACCTTTCATCTCCTCAAATACAGGAGCTCTGTATTTGCTTCAACTGAGGATGAGCTGAACCTCAGGTGTATTGTGCCTGCAGCAGAGAGGCCATCGGGGTTTGGGCTGCCTCTTTATTCCTTCAGCCTTCCACTGTGGCTTAGGCCTACTTTCCACGGCACAGATATGCTCTCTGGCAGCTGTGTTTCCTTCTCCCCCCAAAGGGGGGTCATAAGACAGGACAAAGCAGCAACGCGCTGAGAGGCAAGGCCCTTCCTCTGTGCACCTCCTCGGAGACCGACGTGCCAGCAGCGGAGGTATGCAGCTGATGCCCTGGGGACTCAGAGAGCGCAGGGTAGCTCAGAGGTTGAAGCTGGTTTGGCAGTGGAGGGGGATAAAGCTTAACTTAGCGGTGGGTGCGGAAGGGTAAACACGCACATGAGACTGAATGGAGCCAGAGCTTGCTGTGACAGACCTTGGTATTTAAAGTTACTTTGGACCAAATACCCTGTTACTGCAATATGGTCACCATTAATGTACATGACGACTTGTTAGGTTATATTTTAAGGAGCCTACAAGTGGGAAGAAGCCAGAAGTTTGATAAAACAGATGAAAAACATTAATCAAAGAAGAGGAAAGGAAACAAATCCCTGCTTACTGCAGGGGGGTTGGGCTCGATGATCTCTCAAGGTCCCTTCCAACCCAAAGCATTCTATGATTCTATGATTAACAATTGTTTGCGTGTAAAGTCTCGATGCCTCTATTGAACATGGGACAAGTAGACAAGGACAGAGTGTCACTACATTGCAGCTCAGAAAAGGAAGTTACCCAAAACACTAGCCCGGTAATCTTTAACAACAGAAACAAGAAAAAACACATTACTATGATTTCATCAAAACATACATGCTCCCAGATAAGTGGTAAGCTGAGGAAGTTACAGTAAGATATTCTTGTACTGTCAAAGCACGTGAAAAGGTCTACTCCTTCTTGAAAAGGAGCCCACTAATAACAGGCTGTTTCCATTTTTACATCTGTCTAGTGACAGGCTGCATGCAATAAAGTGACACAGCAAGGCACTCATCCCAAGGTTTTACAGTCTCCGGTCTACTTCATTGCAATGTTTTCGTCACAACCAAGCCTTGCAAGACACGCTCTCCTGGCTATAGGAAGGTACAGTAAGGAGAGCACAAAACTGAGCAATCTGCTCACAGCAGCTGTATAGCACAGGGAACACAGCACAGCTATAGGTGTGACAAAGTAGACAATTACTGGGCTATAGAAGCACAGAGTTCAAAATATGTTACCAAACATGGAGACATCTCTTGAGTTTTAACCAGCGTAAGAGAAATCCATTTGACAGTGGACAGAATTTTTTTTTGAGGGGGACAGATGGACACATGACACCACAAGGACTGGCTAGTTTCTCTTGAAAGAATCTCTCAAGCTATGTACAGCAGAACACTCTCAAAGAGAAAGGCCAAAGAGAAGTTACTAAGATACTACAGCCATTGAGCACATTGTAACTTCCACAGCTATGGAGAAGTGCTCAGGGGAAGTGTGTACTGAGGTCCTAGCAATTGTTCTAAGATGGTTCCTCTTCAGATAGTCAAGGCACAGTTTAGGAGCTATCACAGCCTGGGTGGAATTCACCTGAAGAACCCTGAACATGAGAAAAAAAAAAAGACTTCTAATCATCAATAGTTGCACACATCTGAGTAGAGATGAGGATGTGGGAGGAGGGAACTGCAGTCTTCCAGCTTCTGAGAAGAGGAGGAGGAAGTATGGGACTGACACCCGCTGATTCTGCTCCCTTACACCAGAGAAGGGAAGAAAAAGTTTTCCTCTGTTCTTCCTCATTGGGGACTAATTCACAAATCCACTGTGGGACAATCAGAGTCCACCATATGGAAAAACACTGAAGAAAAGCAAAATCTGCTTGAAGAAGTCTGAACAGAAGTTATCAGAGACAGAGTACACACGTGTTTGTGCAAGTGCGTTAAGTAGGTGAAAGAGTGTATTAAAAGTAAAGCATCTGGGATTTAGCATATTTGCAAACTGTCCTAAACAATGACCAAACCATACGAGGTAGACCAGCATCATTCTACAGGTACACAAACATGCCCTATGTAATAGAAGTTGCATACGAAAGAGCCAGATTAGAAACGATTAGAAATTATCTCCGACTATGTGCTCACTCACCTCGTCCTGGAAAGGTTTTTTCCCAGGATGTAACAGTACCTAGGGGCAACATTCCTGACATTTCCTACACAAGTGGAGCAGCTCCTTTCCTTCACAAAAAGATTAAGACTGTGACACCAGAACCAGGAAAAGGAAAATTAAGGCACAAATAGTAGCCAGTGTCCCTAATCTTTTGCCAAGACTCTCACCCTCCCACTCTCAAGATGTATCACAGGGGGCCTCTCTGAAGGGCCTGTACACAAACAAATGCTGCAAAACATAAGAAATTGGAAGTCCACATGCAGACCCAAAGCTATAATATCTCAAGGATTAGAGATGCAGAGGGGTAGTTTACACGACTGCAGTGCTGTGATGGATGGATGGATGATGGCTCTTCAGGAAGATAAAAAGAGAAAAACAGAGAACTTGGGGTTGTGTTCTGTGCAAAGTGACCTGAACATGCAGAGCTCTGCAAGGCAATAGAATCATAGAACCATAGAATGCTTTGGGTTGGAAGGGACCTTTAGAGATCACCCAGCCCAACCCCCTGCAGTGAGCAGGGACAGCTTTAACCAGATCAGGGTGCTCAGAGCCCTGTCCAACCTGACCTGGAATGTTTCCAGGGATGGGGCCTCCACCGCCTCTCTGGGCAACCTGTGCCAGTGCCTCACCACCCTCACTGTAAAAAATTTCTTTTTTATGTCTAGTCTAAATCTATTCTTCTTTAGTTTAAATCCATTACTCCTTGTCTTGCCACAACAGGCCTTGCTAAAAAGATTGTCCCCATCCTTCCTATAGGCCCCCTTTAAGTACTGAAAGGTTGCAATAAGGTCTCCCTGGAGCCTTCTCTTCTCCAGGCTGAACAACCCCAACTCTCTCAGCCTGGCCTCATAGGAGAGGTGCTCCAGCCCTCGGATCATTTTGGTGGCCCTCCTCTGGACCCACTCCACCAAGTCCATGTCCTTCTTGTGCTGAGGGCCCCAGAGCTGGACGCAGTACTCCAGATGAGGTCTCACCTCATAGGTGACAAACTGGTCAAAAGCTCATGGGTCAAGACAAGAGAGGAGGCCAATGAGCATAATAGTGTGATGAGTGTCTCTGCAGACCACCAAAATCAAGAGAAAGTGGATGAAATCAGCCATAATCAGCTGGGAGAAGCCTTTTGATTGCAGGCCCTGTTTCTCCCTCGGGGTTTTCACCACTGCAGTACCTGCTGGGAGGGCAACAAGAAAGGATGCAAGCAATCCAAGAGAGCAATCCTGGAGGACAACTTTTTGAAAAAACTGATAGACAAGTCAACTAGGAGAGGCACTCTACAACTACCTGAAAGGAGGTTGTAGTGAGGTGGGTGTTGGACTCTTCTCCCAAGTAGTTAGTGATAGGACAAGAGGAAATGGCCTCAAGCTGCGTCAGGGGAGGTTTAGATTGGATATTAGGAAAAATTTCTTCACAGAAAGGTAGTCAAGCATTGGAACAGGCTGCCCAGAGGTGGTGGAGTCACCATCCCTGGAGGTGTGTGGACATGGCACTTTGGGACATGGCTTAGTGGGCATGGTGGTGTTGGCTTGATGGTTGGACTTGATGATCTTAGAGATCCTTTCCAACCTTAATGATTCCTAGTTTTTACTTTCATTAAAAATAATCCAGCCACCAAGCCAGGAAACATGAAATTACTACTCTACCCTTAATTGGTTTAGTGGCGGACTTGGTAGTGTTAGGTTAATGGCTGGACTGGATGATCTTAAAGGTCTTTTCCAACCTAAACGATTCTATGATTCAATCTGTTACTTATTAATAAAGATGAGCTAGTTGATGCTGTGAAGATTGATCACAGCCTTGGCTGCAGCAATCATAAGATGGCGATACAAAAATCCTGAAAGAAGTGAGATAGGCAGGTAGCAGAATAGAGATTTTGAACTTTGGAAGAGCAGATCTAGGCTTGTTCAGGGAACTGGTAGGCATGATCCCATCGGAGGCTGAAGCAAAGGGACCTAGGAGGGACAGTTGATCTCCAAGAACAACCACTCAAAGCAGAACAGCCTGTTCTGATGGGCAGGAAGTCAAGCAAACATGGCAGGGGGCCAGCTCTGCCCAAGGGGGAACTCCTGACTGAGCTCAAACAGCAAAAGGAAGTGTATGGGAGGTGGAAGTGGGGGCAGGCTAGGTGGAATATGGAGACAATGCCTGAGCATATAAGAGGACAGGAAAATAAAAGCTTGGCTGGAGTTGAAACATGAAAGGGGTGCAGAAGGCAACAAGAAGTATCTCAGCAGCAAGGAAAATGTTGGTCCATGGACAAAGGGTGCAAAAAAAGGCCAAGGTATAAAATGTCTGCTTGACTGGGAAGGTCTGCTCCCAGACCTCCCTGAGGCAGTGGCCGTGTCTGTGCAAGTGAAGCATGACTCAGAGTAGAGAAAGAGCGGACTAGGGACCACTTCAGCAAATTAGACATCATGAAAAACAGAAGGAGGCTGGACCAGATGACCTGCAAAGGTCCCTTCTAACCTGAACTAGTCTTGATTATAAATTCCCAGGGATCACCATAAACTCTCTTGCTATCTAAAGAAAAATCAAGGTAGAAGCGTCATCGCAGCCATTCATCTTAACCACAGCTGTGACAAAGCTGAAAAGCTGCTATATTTAAAGACAGAATACACAATATAACAATGCATACTAGAAACAGTCATTTTAAGTTCACTAACAGTTCCTATCCATATACACTATACTGTCAGATGCTGACATCCCTAAAGTTATGTTTTCAGAGACCAGTATCTCAGGTGAGAACAAGATGGGGCCAAACATAGTGCTGCCCTCTAAACCGTATCAGAAAAGCTGTTAACACCATTGCTTCCTCCTGTTACCAAGGGGTGACATCAGAGATTTGGTGGCTGAATAGTTAATGCTATAATACTCTAATAATAAAAGCCCCCAAGCCCTTAGAGAAAGCATGTCCATTGCTTCAGCAGTAAACTCATTTAGGATGTGTGCTGGTTTTGGCTGGGATAGAATTAATTTTCTCCGTAGTAGCTAGTATGGGGCTATGGTTTGGATTTGTGCTGGAAACAGTGTTGACAATACAGGGATGTTTTAGTTCCTGCTAAGCAGTGCTTACGCAGAGTCAAGGCCTTTTCTCCTCACCTCACCTCACCCCACCAGTGAGTAGGCTGGGCAGCACAAGAAGTTAGGATGGGACACAGCTGGGACAGCTGCACCAACTGACCAAAGGGATATTCCAACCATATGATGTCATGCTCAGCACATATAAAGCTGGGAGAAGAAGGAAGGCGGGGGGACATTTGGAGCGATAGCGTTTGTCTTCCCAAGTAACTGTTATGCATAATGGAGCCCTGCTTTCCTGGAGATGGCTGAACACCTGCCTGCCAATGGGGAGTCGGGAACGAATTCCTTGTTCTGCTTTGTTTGCGTGTGTGGCTTTTGCTTTACCTATTAAACCATCTTTATCTCAACCCACGAGTTTTCTCATTTTTACTCTTCTGATTCTTTCCACCATCCCACCAGGGGGGAGCGAGCGAAAGGCTGGGTGGTGCCAAGTTGCCAGCTGGGGTTAAACCATGTCAGTCCATTTTGGCACCCAACGTGGGGCTCAAAGGGTTTGAGATAACTACAGGTTTGATTGGAATGCGCTAGATTGAATTTACAGCTGTTATTGCTGTTTAGCTATTAATCGACATGCTCCTGCACTTGCCATTGTGCTTGCTTGCCTAACTGTACATTAGAGTCTAGCACTCATTAGCAGCTGCTTTTTGCTTTCACTGCTTGCTGTACTGCTTATCATATTACTCTGCCATGCCTGGGAACATTTTGATAACGGCAATGGCCATATGCCTGGGCATCGCTGCTGTTGCTGTGCTGCTGTACTGGACAGGCTGGAACTCCCATGTGAACTCGAGTCAAAGGGACCGTGACCTGTGGATGAGTCTGCACGGGAGCAGGACACCCTGAAGTGTCTGTGGCTAAGTCCACGCCAGAGCAGGTTCATCTCAAAGTGTCTGTGGCTGTGGTTATGTCTGTGTCACAGCAGGTATGCCTCTGAAGGGACTGTGGCCCAAGGGTACGTCCATGCTGCAGCAGGTACACCTTGAAGCATCAGCAGCTGTGCATAAGGTCATGCTGGAGCACCTCAAACTGTGTGGCCATGGATAAGCCCATGCCAGAGCAGGTACAACCCTGGAGAGACTGCAGGGTGAGGCCATGTTGGAGCAGGTTTACTTCTGCAGGGACTGTGGCTGTGGGTAAGGCCATGCTGGAGCAGGTCTATCTCTGAAGGCATTGTGGTCCACGGAGAAGGCCATGCTGGAACAGGCACACCTCAGAGTGACTGTGGCTGTGGGTAAGTCTATGCTGCAGCAGGTGTACCCTTGGAGAGTGTGGCTCATAGATAAGGCTCCACTTGGAGCAGGTACACCCCTAAGGGACTGCGGTCTGTGGATAAGTCCAAGCTGGAGCAGGGGCAAGGGGCAGAGTTCATTGCAACGTTAAACCCAATAGTCTGGTCCAAAGGGATCAGGGGTGGAGATTGTAATGGAAATACCTTTAAATTGTTGTAACCCAGGATTTGAGTTGCATGTTATAGGAATTACTACAGCAGGAACCACCTGAACCAATGGAGGACAAGCCTTACAAGAAGCAGTGCAAGTGCAGCAGTGACCTGACCTGAGCTGGCTTTGGTGCCCAGTAACTCCACACAACACACCACCTCTCCTGCCCTGAGTGTCCACCATAACAAATGGAGCCCAAAGTCATGGACTAAATGAAGTCAATGGACATTTATGGACATTTTACAGACATTTCACAGGGGTGGTCCCTAGACTAAAGGAATGATATCTGCGTATTATATCAAAGGACGGGAAGGGGGGTGGTGGTTAATGAAGATGCATTGGATAGTGTGGCACCTGAACATGATGTAAATGGTATGGAAAAAGGGGTGGAGAATGTGCTGGGTTTGGCTGGGATAGAGTTAATTTTCTTCATAGTAGCTAGTATGGAGCTGTGGTTTGGATTTCTGCTGGAAACAGTGTTGATAATACAGGGATGTTTTCCTTACTGCTGAGCAGTGCTGACACAGACTCAAGGCCTTTTCTGCTCCTCACCCCACCCGACCCCACCAGCGAGCAGGCTGGGGGTGCACAAGGAGTTGGGAAGGGACACAGCTGGGACAGCTGACCCCAACTGACCAAAGGGATATTCCAACCATATGATGTCATGCTCAGCGTATATAAAGCTGGGGGAAGAAGAAGGAAGGAGGGGGGACGACATTTGGAGCGATGGCGTTTGTCTTCCCAAGTAACTGTTATGCATAATGGAGCCCTGCTTTCCTGGAGATGGCTGAACACCTGCCTGCCAATGGGGACTCGGGAACGAATTCCTTGTTCTGCTTTGTTTGCATGTGTGGCTTTTGCTTTACCTATTAAACCATCTTTATCTCAACCCACGAGTTTTCTCATTTTTACTCTTCTGATTCTTTCCGCCATCCCACCGGGGGGAGCAAACAAGCGGCTGGGTGGTGCCGAGTTGCCAGCTGGGGTTAAACCACAACAGCATAGAAAAGGCAATAACAACTTCCATGAGGAAGATGCCCTATCCTGCTGTTTGTGTTTGCTAACTTCTCCATGAGTATCTGAGCTCCCTTTAAATCTGGTCTGTAGGATACGATTGCTAATGTATTAAGAAACCTTTCCCAGAGGTCATCAGTATCCTGCTGCATTGTCAAGTGGCATTATTTTGATGTAATGTCAAAGCAACCATTAGAGCAAAACAGGGAAAAAGAGCCCCTACAGGGCCACCTTCCAGAACTACTTGGATCACAGTAATAACCAATTTGAAGCCTCTAGTCTGCAAATTCAGACAGGGAGATTAGCTCTGCAAAGAGAACAAACCAGACAAGTATTAGGAAAATGAGTAAAACATGAGTATATCCTGAGTTCTCTCTAAAGGCCCCTTCACTGAACCATCAGCCAGGTAACAATGAATTTGGAACGCATAAAAAGTTATCTTGCAAACACAGAAAGAAACGGGGGTTTTTTGTTTTTTTAAAATAAAGCAAGGTCAAGCAATAAAGAAAGGCTGCTGTACCAGCAAATAGCAACCACACTCTTAGTCCCAGTGCTACAGCAGGAGAGAGCTGAGCTAGAACAGCCTGTGCCTTCAGACAATGGAAGCTTTTGAAGTTCAAGCCTTTTTCAGACCCTTCTTAGAGGCTGAAACATTCTCAGCTGAGTACATACACTCATAGATGCTGGCTTTAATGAACTGAAAGTGTCGACTTCCCATTGGTGCGTCAGATGGACTTTTTCTCAAGCAGTGGAAACAGTTGTCTAGGCAGCACTTGCGTGGGGCTGTATATACCACTGAGCTGCTAAAGTACCTTTTATAATAAAATTGAAACTATGAGGAGAGACCATTCATTCTTTACCTCTGAATCAGGAAGTCCACTCATTCAAGCAATCATCAGCTTGTGTAGCAAAACACGTAACATTCACACCATCCCCGCCACTCCTCCTCCAAACATTAACTCACAAAAAGCCGCTCAGAGGCTTCCTCAAGCCCATCAGGAAGATCAGGGGGCGCTTTTTGTAGATACAGCTTATGGTAGCCTAAGGTCAACAGCTTATTTCAGCCAGGGAAAGCCCATTGCCATTTATTTATTATTTCCTTCATGTAACTTACACAGAGTGAGCAGGATAAAAAGGGAAAGGCCTGAGACGACCATGGTGTAGCCAAAATGAAACAAGGCTCCTCATCAACAAAACCAGCCTGAAACAATATTAACAAACATATCACACCACATGTCAGAGCTAATACACTATTCCACCATGAACAAACACAAATGCCATTGCAATGCTCATACCATTAGTCACACAGTGAAACAACCTGCACAAGAACATGATGCCTACCTCAAGGCTGCTGTAAACCAGGCACTTCACTATCCAGTGTTCAACATTTGAAATATATTACGTGAACACAAATTGTCAGGAGAAGCTGCTTACTGCAGCACCTAGAAACAGGAGATCTGGATCCTGTTCTCCACTCACTGGCCCCATCCTTCAGTTCCTCAGCAATTGAGGTAATACCTAGCTTACTAGAAGCAGCATCAAATGGTTTGAGATAACTAAAGATACTACAAAGGTTCTAGCAGCAGCCCAAGATACATGGAAAACAGAGTCCCTCCTCCTCTACCACTATCATAGGGGTGGGTGGGGAACCATGTAAGGAGAAAGCAGGAAAAGACAGTGGGGGTTTTAAACAAAGGGGCGAGGGAACATACTTAAAGAAAATGGAAGATTGGGAATGGCAATGCTGTTTCACTTGCAAATTCTTGAAATGCATGGGTTAGTCCCCACTCTTTCCTCAGAACTTGCTTAGAAGCCATGACATTGCTTTTACCAATACAGACAGAAAGCTTAGAGACATGAAAAAATGAGGCTAAAGGCTAGAAAATAAATTAACAGTAATGATAATAATAATAAATAAAATGCCGATTTATTACAACCAATAAATCAGTGAATAGATTGCCCAGAGAGGTTGCACTCTTTGTCGTAAAAGGTTTCCAAGGCCAAATAGGATAAAGACCCAAGTAACCTGATGTGATCTCAAAGCTGACCCTGCTTAGAGCAGGAGGCTGGACTGGAGACTTTCATAAGTCCCTTCCAACCTGAATTATCCCGTCCTGCATTCCTGTTCTGCAGCCTTCCTGGGTTCAGCCTCTGACTAAAGAGACTATCAAACTCTTCAAGTCTGTCAATAAAGACATGTTCATGTGCCACCTTCAGTACTAAAATTCCCCTTGCAGGCTTTCCAGCCTTGCAATACTAAAGTGAGGAAGTCATTAACCCTCCTGCCCAATAAAATGGGAACATCAACTCTGTGATCATCTATTGCCAGGGAGTGCAGCAGCTTTGAGAAAGCACCAGAGAGCTGGGCAACAACCCTGGAGGTGGCACAGGGAGGGTGCTAGAGAGCATCTAAAAGGACACCCAGGCTGTAACATGTGTTAGACTTCACTACCCTACCAGATTTCAGGGCTCACTAGAAACCACAATCACAGTGAAAACTGCAGCCCAGACTTCATGTCTAATCAGGCTGGTGTACGAGCGCAGCAGGCAGGGTGGCAGAGAGGCGGCATCTTGCAACAGACATGTCCCGAGCCTGTCTCCTTGAAGTGTCAAACCAGACCGAGTCACACAGAATTGAGTCAAGTTCAAAATTTGAAAGGGAAGCCAAAACCCCTGCAAAATGCCCATTTCCTGATTATCGGTGGCCAACTGTCTGCTGGGTGCAGACTTTCCCCGACTGCCACCTCGTGTCTCCGGACAGCACTGCCAGCAGGGGCAGGAAGCTGCACCGGGGTTCTCTCTAGAGCATGCTACCGGTCTTCACTGGTCTGTGCTAAACATTAATTTTCTTAATTAACACAGGAAGAAATACAATTAAAATTCCAGCCAAACTTGTAAAATGAATGTCTGTTTCTGTCATCTGTTTTTCTTGTCTGTTCCTGGCTAGCAGCACCCCTGGATAATTGCCTTAAGAAACCAGATAGAATTTATAGCACTCTTTTTGATGCCCCATTGGTTGTCCCATTTATTTTGACAGAAATACCACCAAACTGCATTTGCAGCTTTATTGTTACCTGAAAATTCACCACTTCTTTTCCCCCTGGAGAGTGCAGCTGCTAAGTTCTGCTCAAAGAACTCATTTGTCCTTTGAGGTATGTCCACTGAGAACCACTCATAGGGTAATAGGGACAAAGAACTGGAAATTATTTAAAATTTGGATAAAATTTAAGACATTCCTGATGCTGATCCCTAAACATGAAAAAGCACCTAGTGTTGGCAATGGAAAACGGCAGGGGAAGATGACTGTGAACATAAAAAGGAAGCTGGCTTGGCCACGAAGCACATGAACTTCTGTACTGGCCACACCACTCTCACTATGGCCAGCACATTTCCCTTCCTGGGTGGCTTCTCCCACAATGGACTGCCAGAACACCACTATAAAAGGGAGCAGAAGAATTTCAGCAACTCATCCTAGAGGAAAACCATGACATAAGCTCCACACTCCAAAAGGACAGGATCCACACAAATTATTTTTGTGTTTCCAACAGGTGAAATCCAGATCTACTATGTTTTGAAACCCCAGGTTCCAGTGTAACCAAGCTTCTGCCTTGGTTACACAGACCAAAAGGCAAACCAAATTGCATCTGAGTGAACATTACCCTGACAAGGCACTTTAACCTTTCAGGTTAACTTTTGGGTCTCATCACCACCAAAAAAGTTACAGCTTTTGCAATCCTGGCAAGTCCACTTTGGCTGAAACACCGCAACTGATACGTTTTAATCTTCTGCACAGGTTATGACAACTCTTAAGTGATCTAAAAGCATCACACACTCCTTCCAGAAATCTAGCATCCTGTATCCTGTCTTTCTGGTTAAAGGGAAGATTATTGTCTCACCGGAAGACCAAGACACTGGAAAACTATTTTTTTTAAAACAAAGCGTCAAATTTCATAGTGAATTCTCAATAAAAAGCTTTAAGAGGCAACTTTTCATTCTGTCGGAATAAAGCTATCCCAGCAGACCAAGATGCTTCAAACACACTTGGCCCAAGCTCTTTGCATATACCTGGTCTCCTTTCCCTGTGTTTGCACAGCAGTAGATGATTTCAACTCTCTCTACACTTCTCAGCGGGAAATGGCAGATTTAGTAGCCGAATTAGACAAACCCGTTCTGAGCTGATCATTGGAAATTAGCTCACTCCCATGCAAATGAGTACATCTGCTATGTGACAAGGATCCTCACTCAATGCAAAACTTGCTGCTGCTGCTGAAAGCTCTCAGTTTCTTTCTATTAGCAAAAGCAAGGTGAACAAAGTCAGTCATGTGCTTTCCTGGAAATTCATTGCCATTCTACACAGTAGACAATCACTGCTGGAGATCACATTTATGCCATCACTGACCTACATGAGGTCCTGTATCTTTAGAGTTTCTTAAGCATTAAACATGTAAGCCAGCTGATTCACTGCCTCATACATAGGATGGCAATACTGCAGCAGGTAGCCAGTCCATGCAATACTGATCTCAGAATGTAACCTACACCATTAATTAGCATTTAATGTTCCCATCTCCTCACTTAATAGTTGCTGCTAAACATCTGCATGACACCATTCAGATGAAAATTCCCCCCATACACCTGTTCCACACCCTAAAGACCAAGCACCCTTCAGGGGTATAAAAGAAGCATTTAATAACAACTAAGCCATCTTTCAGAAGTACAAAAGTGATACTTAGTTTTAGGGTCACTTCACAGTTCCTGTTCCCACAAGGAAATGTGGTCACGTGTGATGGAAAACAGCAACCAGATTAACCTGATATCCTGACATGGTAAGACAAAAGTTGAATTTACTAAAGCCAGGAGCAAGAGGTGAAACCGACCCATAGAAAAACTGAGCACTAAGGGTTTGGACTGCAATCTGGCCACAACTGTGAGGTATGTGCTTCCTGATTTATGAGAATCTACCAAGAGAGATTACAAGAGACCAGGAAATCCACAGCTCCTATCCATCCCAGCAACTGCCTCCTCCAGCACAGGACATGCCGTTACTATGCCAGGAATGAGTGAGCTAAGAAAGAAACACCAGACCCCTCCTCTTTCTCTCATCCAATGCTGTTTAGAGAACAACTAGGAGTTTTACTTCATTCTGACCCCACCGAGCTTACTCACAACACGGTCTGACTACAGCATGGGGCACTCCATCCATTTGCAGCCACGCAGCTGTCCACACACAATAAGAAACACTACAGTGTGACGGTGGCATTTCAGGTGTGCATGAGATAGCAGTTTAACTGAATAAACTAAAACCCATACCTTTAATTCCTAAGTTCTGCTGTAAAAAGCCTCAGGAGCACATTACCAATTACACAACCCAACCGCTTCTCGGGTATTTCCAGGGAACCTCAGCCACAAGGTCTGTAGGAGCAAGACTGATTGATGAGATGGTCTGGGAGGTGGTGTGAGTAAACAGATGAGGAAGAGAACATTTAGTGCAAAAATCGCCATGAAGCAAGAGGCTAGTGCTTCACAGTGCTTCTCCTCTTTTTTATCCAGTGATAGTTCTTCTATAAATCCTCACGATAAGACAGGCTTGCAATTCAGCCACAGACTCAGGCCTCTGGATAACTGGGTTCAGTTTCCAACTCTGTTTCAGACTTGCACTGTAGCTGGGGCAAAGCTGCTTCATCCCTGCGCTGATGCTTCTTCTGTAAAATGCAGCGCAGTCATTGTTGCCTCATGTCTTTCCTGACTCATTATTCCAGTTGTACACCAGTGTGGGACACCAGTGTCAGCTTGGAGACATCTTTACCACAGTTCAGATATTCATTATTAATCCTCCTAAGGAAAGACCAATTCTCAGTGCAGTGATGAGCTACTGAATCGCATGGGAAACTATAAACCAGAAATCCTGTCAGCAGGTCAAGGCAAAAGCTATTTAAGAAAGTAAGTGGATTAAATCAGAGTTCTTTACCAAAGGAAACTAACACATTTCCAAAGAGTTGCAGGACACAAAAGCCTGCACTGAAGATTTACAACAATCATCCTTTACATGCTTTACAAATCAAGTTAAAACACAAAAAAGAATTGCTAAAGACCTTAGGATGAAGAAAAAAATACCTTTTTTTTTTTTTAAGAACAAGTACTTAAAAATAGCTATTTTTCCCTTCTTCATTTACCCACAGCTACCTAATTTTGGTTATGATACAAGATACAATGACTGAAATTGTGTAGAGCACAATACTTGCTCAGCATGGCCGTGAAATCACACATCTTATAAAGTTTAGGCCTATAAAAATGTTATCACAACCAAAAAAAATAAGTATTAAAGAGGAAGTAGGATTTCAAGTCATCTCTGTGCAACATTTAAGCCTTACACATTTAAAACGTTACCTTCAAGACCAATACCATCTTAGACCATTACACATTAAAACGTCCATATTTACACAGATAACTGAAATAAGTAACATGCTTGTTTTTCATACTCATGCTGCATTATCTCCTGCAGTCTAACACACAGAATGCATTCCAGGCTATACCCAAAAAGAATTAGGTTTTGTGTTGGGTGGTTTTTTTTTTTCCTCCCAGTCATTTCAAAACACTATCACTTCCACAATTTCTCAACCAGCTGCACTGTTTCCTCATTAGGCTACTTTTGTTTGGGTGATTCTGTAATACAGCAACATTCAAGATTGCTTAAATTGCCAACGGCTAAACATTACAAAGTGTCAACTGGCATCAAAACCAAGTCCAGAGTATAGATGATAATCTCCCAGTTTAAATACATAAGTGTTTTGGGGTTTGGTTTTTGTGGTTGTTTTTTTTTTTAAAAAAAAGAAACTGGGCAATAAGCAAAATCAGCCAGCCAGCCTGCAGATTGTGATCTAAAACTGTATTTGGGTTCCAGCCGTTTTTAATAAATGCTTCTCCCACAGCATCATACCATGTCATGCTGACATATCGCTGGTATGAGAAAAGGGAACTGGCAGCAGGTCATGCCAGACCTTATCTGTCCCTACACCACATCATTTAAAGGATTCCAACCCAAGGACAAACATACCTTTGTATGGGTAATGACTTCAACATTTTAAGACTTCTCTTCCATGTTTAATCTACTTGACATGCATCACAGATTATCATGTCGTAGTTCAAGGCATTGCCAAAAACTACGTCTCTGCCAATGCCTAATCCATTCAAGCCCCTGACTCCTACGCCTAAGATGTTCCAAGGCATGTAGAGATGACGCTCCTATTGCACAAGTGTAGATTAGTCTCCAAAAAAGGCATCTGCATGAAGAAAGAGAAAAACAATCAGGCTATACTGGCTAACACTGACAAAAGCAACAGATTGAAAGTTCAGACCACATGAGAACATGCCAACTCTCTCCGGTAACTCAGCTGTGACCAGTCTGGATTGCCCAATTGTTAAGATGGGTTAAAAATGGATTTCAGAAGAGCAGTTACCATAATGATCACAATTGGTGGTCTTTAAATGAACTGAAATGAAGAAATATTTTGGGAGAGAGTAACGGTTCTGATGTGGCGAGATGATTGTTTCTTACACCGCATAATCAGTACACCGACCTGCTTAATTCTTGCATTGCCACTTGTTCGCCTCACTATCTAGCATTACATCCCCAGCTGTAGCTCAGCAGAGATTTCAGAAACATCTGAAGCCTCTTACAATTTTACATGTGCATTTACATAACTCTTTCACCAGCACTCAACTACAAATGTTTTTGTACCACTTTATGATGCAGCAAAACACAGTATGGAGAAGTTGAGTGATGTACTTACAACTTTCTCTGGCAGGTTGCTCGATGAACTGCTGTGCTAGGTGTTAAACAACATGAATAAGTATGGATAAGGAGCAACACATCACATAACAGGCTTAAGCCTTTTGCCTTACAATTCTGTTCTTACCCATTCAGTTTATCTTCACTAACATTATGCCAGCTCCTCCCAGAATTACACTTGAAGACCACAGGCAGTCCCAGATTTTTTTTTGTTTTTTAAATTAAAAAAACCCAGTCAATACACAATTTCATGCCTCTTGACTCAAACAGCGTAAACTCATGATACAGAAAGGATAGGATTTTCTGCAAGACAGCCTTCAGAAAGTTTCCCCACCTGGTGAAATATGTAAAGTATGACCAATGTAAATGACACAAAGGCTTAGAGGCAGCTGGGGAGAATGACTGACTGAAACAATTTCACTATAGACCACAAAATGGCTTGGGCAAGTGACATGCACCACAGTCACATTGCTGAAAAGGTTCATTAATTCTTTAAATGGACTTTTCAGACATGCACTCTGAGACTAAGAAGGAAAGAGATGTTACCTTTTAAAGCTTATAAGATAGACTGATGGCACAGAAAGGAGTAAGCAGAAGCCTCCTACAAGATAAATGGTAGCAAACTGCATTTTCATTACTCTCTTCAAATGGAAAAGTTTGTTTACTTGCTAACTAGAAGACAAAGACTTTATCTGCAGACTGTTACAGAAAGTAAGAGTATACCCAATTAAGAAGTCCAAGAGGTGACCTTGCATAAAAGAATAAAGGCAATAGTATTGTTGCTACTTTAGATACTAGTGTACTAGGGCACTCTCTCTTCCCCTCCCACTTTCAAGAAACAGTTCCAGTAATCACATCTTTCACAGTCAGCCAGACTACACAACTATGGTCCTGCTTCCAGCCACTCACTAGAGCAAAGAGCTCATACTGTGATATAATCAACATATGTAAGTGAAGAGACTGATGTAATGTTACTTAAAACTTGTCTTTCCCTGTTAGTCTGTTAAAATTGTTCCAAGAGGACCTCTCACAAACTGGCTACCTCTAATTCGCCCTCAACTTAATAGAAAACAAACCAACCAAAACCACCTGAAAACCTCAACTTAACTGCCCTTAGCAATACTGTAGAATCCATTTAGTTGTCAAGCAATAGGTGGACAAAAACTTGTATAAGGTCTTGAAGACAGAGTGCATGAGAAAAGGTATATATGCTCAAATATCTGACTTCAAGTGACTTCATTCCTGCTTTTTCCCCCTTTTGGAAGAAGTGAGCTTTGCTGATTATGTATTTCCAGTTTATATAGAACCACTCTCCCGTGAGCTGATGCAGATGAGTGTTTTGCAGCATTTAGTCTGTTGAAGCAACGACACTGGTCTGGTGAGTTCAGCACTCCAGCTTTTTCACTCCAGACCCTGGATTCAAATCTTGTATTTCAGTCACAAGCAAAACAACCTTAGACAATATCATGCTGCTTGTATGCAAACCTCCTCCCGCCCCAAACCAGCGCAAACCATTGTACTACCTTGATTTGAGTCAACAGCCTGTTTAAAGGAAACCATAATGGGAAAACAAGTCTAGACATCTTTCCATCAGAAAAATCAAACTTGTATAAGCTGGTTGAGTGACATAGTTGGTGTGGAATGCATGCTAGTTTATACAATATAAGTGACATAATCCTTTGTTGAGTACATCAGTATAGATTTTTATTTATTCTTCCATTTAATACTAGGCGCCACTTTTTCTTCACAGATATTACATCTGTCCACTGCCTCCTCTCTTCGTAGATGGCAAGCTGGACATAAGTATTATCTGCAGCAAAAAGATTACCTTCCTCATATGTTCCTTGCCAGTTAACAAATCAGAAATTGTCAGCTTATGAGTATTACAGCATTGTCAAACAGATGTTGCTATTACTTTTCTGTTCAGCTTCCAGAAAAACCGGTGAAGAAAATAGAGGTTACGAGTTGACATGAGATTCCCAAATGCTCATCACTGGCAGAGGTTTGTCTTTGGGCGATTTCTAGAAAAGAACTGTCCAGTAAATCCCTCTTGACACACTGCGTCTATGCAGATCTATGGATTGCTGTACTTCTGCAACACAGATGTACCGGAAAGAACATTTAGTTTAAACAAACATCCAGACTACATTCAGTCCCCTCTCCTGGAAACTTTGCCTAAAGAGCCGCTAATGACACAATAAAACTACATATTTCTGATCAAATAACACCTGGTGAGTCAGCAATGTTAAAGGCTATGGACCTGTGGCTGAAGTGTGAAAACATGCTTCAAGCCATCCTAAAACAAGACATTCAAACTACTAGAGGTTTTAAAAAAAAAAACAAAAAACCAACCCAAACCAAAATCACTGAGAAAAACATAACAGAGAAGACACAATCAATATATACCTTCTCTCCTTTTTTTTTAAGTCTTCCACAGAGATAGAAATTGGACACCATCCACTTCAAAATCCCATTTGTACCTATCAACTTTATAAGCAAACCAGTAAAAACCCACCAGTACAGTTACAGGAAAACACAGGTTTACCTGGCATGTTTTTCAACAGTTTATGTAGGTCCAGAGTGCGTCAATAGGTAAGTTTCTTCCACATCTCTAAGCACTGAGCTGGGAAAGGCCCAACTGTACAGCTAAAAGGAGCAGAAAAGCTGAAACTAAACACACAGACCTGTGAAGAATAGAAATGAGGCCCAAAGGTTTGGTATTGGTACTTCTTTGTTGGGGAGAGGGGCAGAGGGGGAGATCCTCATTTCAACAACAGTTCACTTATATCAGCTGCCTATAGCAGCAGTACAACATTTTTATGATGTTTAACATTTTCAGTTAATGACGAACGGGGTAACAGGAGGACAGATAAGTTGTTCATGATTAGCAAGGCATTTAAAATTCGGAAACCTGGAATTTTTTTTGAAAAGTTCTTTCTGATGGACAGGAAGAGGAAGGGAAGACATCCCAAATCAACACTTCTGTGACTTCACTTCAGAGAATTCCCCTACCAAAAGTTTCAGTCTTCAGATTTCCTGGAGTTTTAAATACAGAGAGGGAGCCAAAGACAACAAAGATACTACACACCTAATCTTGCTCAGATGTATGTTATAACATAGCAAGCAGAGATTTTTTTTTTTTTTTAATATAATAGCTTCTTCAATTACAAGTTGCACACCTTCGTTTGTACTGGGAGATGTTTGAAATTGTGAATATTAGTAAACATTAAGCATTAATTTCTCCATCATGATACTACAGATCCACACTAAAGTAAAGGTGAGCTAACCTTTCACTGGAACAGAAAGCAACTTGCAAAGCCTTTTTGAGCAGCAGTGAGCCCAAACACCTATGCACTCAACAGTCACTATGTGAATTCATTTTTAACACATCAATCTTCTTCTCAGGCTATGGTGACATTCGCGTTGTCAGCATGCTGAACCTCAGCTACACAGTTTTAAGTACCAATGACACCACACCAAAAAAGTGTGCTGAAGACTTCTGAACTCTCAGTTACATTACCTCAGAAAGCAGCAACAGTGAAGGCCAAGCAGAGATGAGACATCCCTGTGTAAGAGCTGTCTTACAGCATCCAGTATCAACACTGTTCAAGATATAAACATTTTGTGCAATTATGCCCTCTTCCATCAAGGAAATGCCTGAAAAAGTACCACACCCTCAGATTCAGCAGCACTGACAGCAGGAGACAGGCCTAAAATACATATGCCACCAGTCAGCTCCAGAGCTTAGATATTCATCTTTCATACATACATATGATGAGTAAGGAATAGGGGGACAAGTTACACTACAGTTATCAAAGTAGCCCACTCTCAAAGGTGGAATTTTTCTCCCTTCCAACTCTCATGAAGAACTCAAATTTACTCAGTCATAGCGGAGGTCTTCTCTACTCAAAGGTACCTTTGAACATATTTTATCTGGATTGAATGCATCTGAACTACCCAAATACCAGCACAGGACACTTGTGCTTCCAGTAGGAGGTTCTGGTGCTGCACCTAAACAGACTTCACAGTGCTACTTATTTAGGGATTAAGAAACTTGCTCATAATTCAGCAAAGTCTTAATAAAACCATTTAATGAATGGAGTAACAGTAACTAACTCATTTGCCCAAGGCCACAAAAGTAGTAGAATTGGAGCCAGTACTTTCAAATCTCCTGGGTCCCAGACTGGTCCATGTTTATCTTCACTTAATTATGAATTTAGAAAAATATGACTTGCCTTTAAGTTCTCATCAAGGTGCAACAACAGCAGATCCATGGAGACCCATTCTTCATGCTTTCTGTGTAGTGCATGAAATCACATCAGCTGTATTGATATACCGTGACGGAGCATAAGGAAAGTATCTTTGAAGGATATTACAAATACATACATATATTCCTCAAATGCAAAAGGACTTCTTCTGTTGTCTTAACCAAGGATTTCAAAATAGAGAGAAGCATGTCATATTCATGTAACACTCTTTGAACAGCTTTGTTAGTAGCAAATAAAGCCAACTTTCTTCCCCATTTACTAGTGAAAACAAATGCTATGAAATGAGTTTTCTAGCACCATTAAAAAAATCTCAGTACTTTCACAGTGTTCCTACTCTAGAGACGCTGGGATCTGCACCAATATTTGCCAGTGTGACATCAACTAGTTTTTCCATCCCATGCCTCAATTTGTTGAGATCACTGGTTTAGAAATTACTAGTGATGACATACACTGCCACCTTGTGTTACTGTTTAGAACTGAAAAGGCCTGAAAAGCTGGATCTCACACAAACATCCAGCTTCAGCTGTTTTAACTGCATTTTTTTTTCCACAGCCACTGTCCCACATGAGCAGCCTCTCCACTTTTACATAACTAAGATCTAACTCAGACTGCAACAGATTTAAGCCTCCATGATCTCAAGAAACAAAGTTCATTCTTCTCCACTAACTGATGCAAGTACTTTCAACAGTACATAGTTTTGCAGAGACGGTGCTAAGTGGCATAGATATTACCTTTTAGGTTTGAGATGCTATTCCTCCAGCACAAGCAAATAAATACATATGTTACAATACTGCATTGACAAAAAAGTGAGGCTAAGCTATTAATCCCTTCCACAACCTGAATCTGAAGAAGAATAATAGAAGTTGTCCCCTTTGCATCCCTGGACTACATTTTGAGAACAAGTATTGTGTCACGTCATGCCCTCCTCTACAAGAGGAGACTGAGGGCTCATTTACCTACAATGGCTGGGTACAAGCTGAGCAACCATATTCTGTACCAGCAGCACACACTGGGATAGGAGCACCAGGACCAACAAGAGAGATGGGACATTGTAGATATCTCAGTGGTCTGCAGCCAGCCCAATAGTCCTGCTACGTCTGGGCCTCACAGGGGACATGGAAGCAATCAACCATTACAGCTTCTCAAGTCTAAAGCCAAGTGTAATTACACTGTGTCTTGCAAAGCAGTCCCAAGCCCAGCAGGTGTATCACAGAAAAATATGTGTTAACAAGTAGAAGAAAGAAAAATGTGGAATGGTTCTGGAAAAAGATGTTTGTGAACTTTGAACCTGTATTGTCCTTTTAAATACATGCTGAGTGGAAGTCCTATTTTCTTTAAAAAAAAAAAAAAAAAAAAAAAGGAAGGCTGCCTTATAATTTGGGTAAGTATTGCTATCTAGAGGTAAAAAGAAAGCTTCTGTTGTCTCTATTCTGAATAAATAGCACAGTATCAGAAAAACTTCTACAAGTGCAATATCTTTAGACAGATCAAAGTCTTAGGTTACCAGTTTTCCTCCATGCTGGGCAATACTATGCAACCTGTAAAACATTACTATATTGTTAACTATTTACATGACAGTAGCATTGAGCCTACCTACTTAATTTCTGCTCTGACATGAAATTGGAAATTTTTGTATTACCTTGTTTCTCACAAATTATTGAAATAGAAGCATTACAGTAATTCACAGAATTCACAAGCTTAATTGTAGCATTCAGCGGGAGTCTTTCTTGCTCTAGCAGAGAGCAGTTTTTCCCATCAGGTGAGCTGGCAAACAAGGGTTCATAGAGGAATATGCTAAAGTTAAATAGCATTCACTGACCAATTCTGACACAAGATGAAATTTAGTTTAGAAGCCTTTTTTTTTTTTTTTTGAGTTATGTTTCTTTCTTCCCTTCCCCCACCCAAGCAGAAAAAAGCAAGACACAAGTCTTCTGCCATACTAATGTATTCCATCTTTCAAAAAGAAAGACATGATTTTAATATTACTTAACAATATGTTAAAAAAGTAGCCAGTTAGGCTTCAGTGTTAATACAATTATACACTCTATAACAGATTTGATAGTGTGAGTACTGTTCTTTTTTAAATTTTCTCATTCTGCAAGTATTCTTACACAAGCCGGCTACAAGTCAGGAAAAAAAAAATCAAAACACAAATAGCGTAACTTGTACACTCTTAAACAGTAGATTGTGAAAGAACTGAGGAAATACTTGTCCCATAAGAGCCTCTTTTTCATGAAGTCATGTCAGGAGAATTCTGGAGCAGATGAAAGCACAACTGACTAGGTCCATTCCTTTGTCAGGAGTCAGAATGACAAAACATAGCTAGATGCAGAAGTGACAGGAGCCACTGCAGATGATGCAAACTAGTATTTTGGCCTCCACCCAAGCCTAAGCAATTTAAAGTCTTTGAGGCCAAGGCATTCAGAAGGAGATGGAAAAGAGCTATTGTTCCAACTCCAACGGCATACAGCTACAATCAAGTAAGTCTCACTCACAGACTACAAGCACACAAGCTAACAAATTCAGGTAGAAAGTGGCAATTTTTCAGTCCGCAAGAATTATCAGGCCAAAGGGTTCAGTGCAGATCCACACAGCACTGGGGACAAGGCAAGGCAGCACTGGCTCAAGACCAGATAAGCTCTCAGCACAGCAGGACATATAAATGGAGTTGTCGTTCATTGATTCCTGCAGGGTTCCCTCCCCATATTGTGTCATTTCAATGTGCAGCAAATGTGGTTTTTTTCAAGCTAAAATTGGACCAGTTGATGGAAAGTCTCTGCCTTGTCTGTCTGGCAGAATCCAAGCAGAATCTGAAAAGAAAGAAGTGATAAAGTGAAACCAATATACTTAAAATCAAACCACAGGTGTTACCCTCTTTTGAAGGGCAGCTCTCATTCAGAAAGACAAAACCTCTTAAAAAAATCATACCTAAAGAAAAAAAAAATCACTTGTCCATCACTCAAATACATCACAAACCAGTTATTTTAAACACCACTGCATTATCAAGAGTAAGTGAATGAAGTAGCAAAGAACACTGCATATTTAACAGCACAGAAGCTGGCTGTATGTTAACTAGAAACAGAGCTGGCATTGCTGTATTTACCAAAAACTTTGTAGCAGTAAGAATGAGCAGTAGGTAATATGTAAAGCAGAAGCACCAATAGCATGGGACACTGGTGCTTCTCTTCTGGATACAGGAAAGTTATGTTTGAGACAAAGACCCAGGGAAAGGAGGTTTGTTTATAATAACAGCAGATAAGTAGCTCACATGCCTGGAAAAAGCACCTTCAGAACAAAACCCTACTTATTTGCTTTCACTGAACACAATTTACAGAAGAGCTTTTGAAAAAGGTTGCCATATGCAGGTATGTCAGTGACAGTTAATTCACGCTGAAGTCTTTTACTGAGGCAAGCTGTAGCTTGTTTAGGCTAAAGGCTGCATGACAGCATCAAGGTAGCACATACCCCTCTCTAGAAGGCTATACAGCTTTTCTAACAACTGAAAGCCAAAAAAGGGGAGCAGACAGAAGCGGCGAAATAGAAAGGTACAGTAGAAGGTTAGAAGAACTAAGCTTATTTTGTTATTTTCATGCTAAAGTTAGAAGTAGCTTGCAAAATTAATTCTGAAGTCAGGGTGTAAATAAATTAATGTATCCATCTATTATGCCACTACAAAGCAAGAAGAAAAGATGATGAATTAACAAACTATCAGTAAAAAGTATGAATTCAGTAGGCCTGTGCAGCTCATTGCCATGGAGGGTTATTAAAACAAGCAATGTTGCTAGCCTTCTAAGTATTATATTGGAAATTATAAAATTATAGAAAACATAGGCATTATAAGTGTTTTCACAGCATAAAGTAGCTGTTTTTCTCCCCTAGAACAGCACCTATCAGGGCATTTCAGACACCTTTTCTAAACAGGTATACATAAAAAAACTGGACACTTCCTAACAGATGACAGTAAAGGAATAGATTACACCAGTTACTGAATTGATTATAAAACGGTACAGTTAAAAGTTTTAACTCTTCATTTGGAACCACATTTGACAAGTTTATCTCCAAACTTCAGCTGCACTTCCACAAATATAAGACACTGCTTCATTTGTCTTATTGAGAGTAGAGAATTGGTGAAAAGAACTTTTCTATTTTCTTGTTACAGATACTGCAAAATTGAATGAAGCTAAGAATATTCCATGAAACCTATAACAAAGGCTTATGCTATACCAACACTAGCACTATCTAATATATGCCACATCTCACCTATAAAACCTACACTTCGATTTAAAAAAAAAATCTTTTAATTGGCACCACTCAAAAATAATTTTTAAGAATAGAGAGTATGTACTTTTGAAAATTTCATCTTCTAGCACATCGTAACCCCATAAATAATCACAGACATATGCATTTTGTGTAGTAATAATAAGCAGCACCAAAGAGCAATTGTACTCTGTCATTTGCAAGACCCAGATCTACATTACATCCCAGGCACATAGATTATCAAAACTATATAAATTTAGAAAAGAACTTGAAATCCATACTGGAAGCCCTTTCTTAAAAAAAACCCACCCTTTACACAAGTGGATTTAGTTGTTTATGAAATACTACTATTGATTCCTAAATTATTCAATTGCAGGAAACTGATTTATTTGTAACATTTCAGATTTGGCTATCATGATGGAAGGCTTACTAGATGTATTGATAGGAAACTAGCACACCCAGCCACCATTAAAGAACATAAATTTGAGCAGATTTCAGTATTATGGAAGAATATGTGCTACATTATTTAAACATGAGCTGTCTGCTCATATTTGAGGAATTTAAAGGTTACTAATGTGATGCATAAATGCCAAAAGCAACCAAAGTGCACAGAAGAAAAAACTTTCATAAGCATAGGTTCACATTATTCTTTTACTGTCACTGCACTAGCATAAGCATCCCCTCTTTATGATTGGCATAAGCTAATATCCCACAGTTATACTATCTTAACTTCATGTACAGTATAAAATTCCAAACTAATAGCTCCTATAAACAAGGACAAAAACATCATGAACAAACATTTTTTTAAAGTATCTGTTCTGAAATTTAAAACGTAAAGTTTTATTTGTTCAACACTTAACACGGCATTTTTCATATTTTTATTTTAAACACTAATCGGTATTTAGTCTGTGAGGATAATAAAAGAAATATTCATGCAAACTTTGTTTATAGAAAAAAAATAGTCACTGAGGATATTCTGAAAGCCTTGATGAGAACCTGGGGGACACACAGATGATTCTGGCACTCATTTCTGTATTTATGTTACTCAGCGATGATATGTGTCCATAAATTTACAGCTTTGGTGATTGTTACAGCATTCAGAATGTCAGCTGTAACAGGATTTGCTACATTACAACACAGCACAACACAGGATTTTCTGGTAGGAGTTAGTTATGAAGTTGTGGGGGGGTTTTTTGGTGGTTTTTTTGTTTTTTGTTTTTTTTTAAAACCACAGCATATGGGAGGAGGCACAACAGCTTTATGCGTAGGGATTACAGTGCTTTACCTTTTAAAATACTCCACTTCTCGCTCTGTTTCATCCATTTCCACGCTGTCTAGATCAATGTCTTTGGGTAGAAACACATCATCTACAAAGGAAAAAGGATGAGACTACATTAAGTTCCATGGGGAGGGGGGAAAGAGAGGAAGAAGCTTGAAGACGCTGCATTAAAGATGTTTTTGGAGAACTGCCTGAACTTTGTAGACTATTGATTATTCATGTCTAGACTGAATTAATACAAACTTATAATTAGAAAGACACTTCTTAAAAACCCTGTACTAGTACCTCTGCTCAGTCTTTAAGGAGTTACACTGGGAACAAGGAGGAGATGAATCAACAGTAAATTTACTGATCACACGGGTTGCAACAGATGCCATAAACCTGGACCACACATAAGAACGGTCAAGTTATACAAAGGGCTCAATGAATCAGATAGCTAATGAATAGCATTCGACTGCCTGAAATTTGTTGTCCTTCCTACTTAAAAGGTAGCTTTAGAAACATTTTAAAAATGGTATTTACAAAGAAAAATATTTCAAGAATTCCAGGTTTGTAGACCTGCTGTACTCTGTCTGGGACATGATCACCAGACTGTGTCTGCAAGAGTCTAAGTCATGCTACCTACAATTAGGAATTTTTTTTTTTAAAACAACATTTTTTAACATATTAAAATATGGCCTGAATTTAGGCCTCAGCTATAGCAACAAAGTCTCTTTAAAAGTCTGTTGGTATATTGTACTGTCTCAGTGTATGGTTCTCTTTTGTACTTTAAAAAAAAAAAAATGCTTCAGAAAGTACACATTTTTGTAGAAACCAATTTCAGCATTTTCTCCTTAAAGTCTCTTTTCTTACTACATATATACTCCAATCTCGTTTCTGAGGCAGCTTCAGAACCCATTCCAAAAAGGGTGAGACAAAGAAACTAACCGAAAACACCCAGTACACATCAGGACTCTCTAGAATCCTTAAGATTATGAGAACAAACAACTCTCTTCTAAAGGCATTCCTGGAAGTTCAAAAGTTACACTTTTTTGTTGTGCAACTTACTTCTAAAGAACCAGAAAGCCCTATAAACACAGGGCTTCCCTATACCCCTAGTTTTCTTCAGCCTCTTCACAACAAGGAGTTAAAATACCCTGCCAAAATAAATTTAAGAAACAGAGATCACACCAAAACCAACAATATTCACTGCCTTAACACTTCATTTTAAAACTCAGTTAAAAAAAACCCCAAACTTTGTTAGCCTCTTTTCATGTTCTTTCAATTACCCTAGTTCTGATCTTTTTTTCTTAGTTCGTTGTTTTTTTGCCTTCGCTAATTTGGTACATCAAACCTATGTCTTTAAGAAATTACAGCTGAATGAAAAACTGTATACTGTAGTATCTTTCTGGTAGTTCTAAAGTCAGAACTAAAGTGGCGATCCAGTCCCAACTCTTCAGAGAGCAGCACAATTATTTCTTTATAAATTCAGAAACATGTCCCTATGTTTTTTCACATTTAAACATTAGTTTTCAGAAATTGGAACTATACTTGATTTACACAGCAGAAAACAATGGTGAGGGGCAAGGAGGAGGAGAAGATACAGGAAGCTACCCAAATTCTCCTACAGTAAACACACTCCACCCACCACCACCCCCTTCAATAGTTTCTCCTTCAAATGTCTCCAGTCTTCTCTTTCTGCTCCTAGTTCTAGAGTTTTGTCTCACTGCAATGACTGGAGTACATTCTTCTCAGTAAATTAAAACCCAAACCACACCACACCACAGTACACACAAGAACTAAGGTATCAGAGAAAAGGGTTCAGTGCTGTTATCGCTGCTCAGTTGACACAGAATGGAAACACTGAACGTAAGAAGAGTTAAAAAGAAAGACTGGTGGGCTGAGTCAACCCAACCATGAAACCACAAAAACAAAGTTGAGCTCTACACCTAGCACTTGCAACAAACATGAATTTGATTTAAATTTTTGTAACAAAGCTTAATAAACATAAGTATTCAGAAACAAACAGACGTATTCTGAAACACTGGCAGAGACCGCCAAAGGATTAAGGTCTCGTATCTCAACGTGCTAACCGGACAGAACGGCAGCGAGAAGTACAGTATTAAGTCTGGTGAACGGACATTTAATTTATGCACTGTTGCCACTCAGCTACTGGGTGATACCAGGGGAATGGCCAGCTGCTCTGGGCAGACAGATGTCCGTACCACAAAACTGCCATCCCAGCTGGCAGTCCCAGTAGGGACCGAGCATGTGCCCATAAATTGGTGCCCAAGCATGGCAGTGAGATTAGCATGCTGACAAAGCAAACCAGCTAGCACTGCATGCGCTTCTCAGCTCTGGTATTAGGCGTTAGATATTTTCAAGGAAAAAAAAAAAGTCGGGAAGAAAATGAATGCAAGTGCAACCTGTTTGAGTCAACTCAATCTTCTATAGTTTTATTATTTCTATCAGATAAATAAAAAAATCTGTTTACTAGCACAAACTAATATTCACGTGGAGAAAACAATATTACCAAGTAATTAACATCCCACTAAGTTTTCAGTCTGGCAAATAAAAACCAGCAAATTAGGTTTTGTATTTACTTCACCTGTTAATGTAATTAATACATGAAAAGAATTATTTCCACTGAGAAAATGCATATTTATGCATGAATGATCATTCTTTGCTGCAGAAACCCCCTATTTTCCTTGCTCAAAGAGTAAGACCAACTTTAGACCATAGTCTTAATGCCGTATGAGAAACAACCTTGCTTTTAAAGAAGTTCAAAATGGATTTCAGCATACTATTGAATTATTTTAAATATTTATTTTAAGCAAGATAGGCTTTACAGAAGAGACTGGCTTTCTTAACTGACAAAAAACCCATACAAAATCAGCAGCATATGCTAATTTTTTCATTCTTTAAAGTATCCTACACCTCTTTAGTAAAACTGTATGCATTTCCAAATCGTTGTAATTACAATTACTTGAGTTTTCCTGACACCAGTTTTTCTGTTTCTCTAATTTACATTGGCAGGAATGAATGAAGATAAATATTTCAAGCTTCTGGACTCTAAATGGTAACAATAAAAAAATCACCCAAGTTCTTCAGCTTTCTTATACACTTACCAATGGAATTGTTGACTTTGTCCCCTTTTTTCTTCTTGTTTTTCTTGTTCTTGCCTTTTGGTTGAGGAGAATCTGCAAGTATTAGTTTATTATTTTGCTGCTGTTCACTTGGTGAAGGGGATTCACTTGTTACGGGTGCTTTCTCTTCCTTTACATGGTTCAACTGTTTTTTGTTGTTTAATTTCTTCTCCTCCTTTTTAGGTTCTGCAAGTGTTGGGAGCTCTGCTGCTTTTGCTTTGGATTCTATTTGGTTTCTGGTTTTAGTCTGAATCTCAGCTGCTTTGGGGGATTCAACAGGCTTTTTCATTTGTTCAGCACATGGTTTGTTTACCTGCTTTAGTTTCTGTTTGTTGTTTCCTTCTTTATGTTGATGCATAATATCAAGCAGAAAAGAGAGGGGCTCATGCTGCTTTACACTCCCCTCTTTCTGATAAAGCAGCTTTGAGTCTCTAGTGTTTACAGGATTGGATAGTTCACAGCCTGCCTCCGAAACCGGCCTCTGTTCTGTATGATTCACATGTCTTGACAGTGAACCAGAGGAGGTTTCTATCTTTTCTGATTGCTCAAGTGTACCATTCTGAATGTCTTCGGGTGTGTTTGGGACAGATTCCTTCACTGCCTGGCAGTTTTGAGTAAGCATGTCCACCTTCTGACAGTCTTTACTTGTTCGTTCTTTCTTCTTTTTCTTTACAGCCCGCAACTGCTGAAGTTCTTGAAGCCGCTGTAATTCTTGTTTCAGCCTCTCTTCTTCTTCTTCCTCTCGCCGTCTCTGTTCCTCAAGCAACTGGTGATGCTCCCTCTCCCTGGCTTCTGCTTCAAGTCGAGCTTTTTCTTCAAGCTACAACATAACGATAGGTTTATTGAAAGTGACATATATTTTGGAAATTAGAGTCCTAGGGATTATTACTACTTTTCTCTATGAATGTTATAAACCCTAGGATGTTAACATACTTAAATCCAGATGCTGGCGCAGCAAGCAAATAGCTATCTACACAAAAGCTGCCCTTTAAAGTACATTAAAATCCTTTCTATATTTCCATTTTTTATGTTTCTGTAATGTATTTGACTGTTGTTAATACCAACTGTTGATCTTCTCTTTGCTACTGCTAAGCCTAACTGCATATCAAAGTTCTCTACAACCACAAAAACCTGTTGAAAACAAGACATTCAGCTTCATTCTCAACAACTGTGTGTATTAATTACTAAGGTAACTCAGGTTTGCATCATGTTGCATTGTTTACCTGTTCTCTTGCTGTGGTGGCAGAGTTGCTCTGTTTCAGTGTTCATAAACATTAGGAAGAGCAATCGTTAAAAACATTTTACAGCAAAACACTAAGCACATTAAAGCTACACTAGAAGTTGTTAAAAATAATAAGGATGGTAAAGTTTTCTGTTGTCAGCCATAAGTTCATTGCCCACATGAAGCAAAGACGCAAGGGAGTTTCTCCAGCCATTACCGTAAATGCCTAAAACTTTGCTGTGCAGCATCGATCTTGTATCATTAGGAAAATGAAAGAAAAAGTTGTACGCTGAGAACAATCATGTCCATTTATTTTCTTGCACATTTAGAAGTGCCTGTGTGGGATTACCTTTTCACAGTTATAGAAATCACACAAAAACACCTATGAGAATATTCCACTACTTATGTTCAAACTGCATTCCAAGAGCAAAGTGAATTTTATTTATAAATAACTCACTAAGTCCTCAAGTTGCTGAATAGTGCAGCAACATGAACGTAAAGAATATGATTTGTGAACATCAGGTCTTCCAAACCCATGGAAGCATTTAAAGAATGCAGAATTAGTGCCAGCAAACAAATTCACAAACAAAAAATATTTACAATGCAGAAGAAATATTCACAACATGCTTACCAGAATTCAAAAACATTCAGCTATCAATCTCATTGCACCTTGAACTTTATACCTAAGGCTGACACTTGAACTGCAGTAAGAAAAGCCAATTTCCTGCTTGTTCAACTTAAAAGAATAAAAAAAAATTCCTCTAGTAGCTCAGCAAATATTGTTTAAAAAAAAATTCACTGTTACACTTTAGATTTTTTTAGAAGTGTTTTTGCCAATTTCCATTTGAAAGCAACCTGTAATTGTTTCTTCTCTGCCACCTCTCTGCAGCTTGCCACTTCTCTCTAGCTTGGGATAGCCCTTTGTGTCATCCTGTGGCACAGTGCTTAACCTCATTCAATCAGTACAGCAAGGTGCCTAGTGCAATCATTCTAAATATATGAAATCTTGACTTTTCCACTCTCATAAAAACACTGACCTTATGTTTCCTGGCTTCCTACAGAGACACTTTATCATAACCATTATCCCAATAAAGAAACATTAGTTTTCTAATTTCCTTGACTTTTAAATGTCAATTCTACAAACCAAGCAAATTCTTAACATCTCTGACACTTAGAAATAGCTTTCTAAAGCATAAAAAATTCCAATATAAAGCCGACTTGCAACAAAACACATGACAATGACATTGTGAGGAATCTTCCCAGTCTACTACATAACTCCTTAGGCAGCCTCAGAACAGGTAAGCCAGCTGTGTACATACAAACAGGCAGCGTACCACAAACTACACAGAAAACAATTATACCATTATTATAAAGCCAGTATACAGTGGTATACTTACAGAGAGTGCACAGATTCAAAAACATGAGGTCTAGGACAAACATACTTTTATGTCTTACCTTTCTTTGCTTATGTCTGGCTCTCTTGGCTGCCCGAGAACTGCTTACTGGTTTGGTTTCAGAGCTGTTTATAAATTGTAGCAAATCTTCCACCTTTCGGTGGTCAACAACACTTTCCCTTTCAGAGATTTGATCTGGTTTCTTCGGCTGTTCCTCCTTCCTTTTTGTTAGACGTAAACGAAGCTTTTCTCGCATCTCTGCGTAATTTCTACTGGTTGGTGCAGCTGGAGGCTGAAGGACACGAGACAAAAATTTAGGGACTAAATGTAAATATTTCACTGACCTAATACTTGTGAGATTTTGACATTTTAGAGACCTTCAAATAACTTGGAAGGTCCAAACCTGAATATCAAACTCCTTATTTATGTTTATCAAACTCCTTAGGTATGTGTACCTAAAGGTGTATTTAACAGGCAAACAGACCTGTCAGACTTGTTGCTAGCTTGTGAACTCTATTTTCCAACTGAAACAATGACTGATCTTGTGGAGGAATGCACAAGTAAGAAGACAAAAAAATGCTTTTAAAAGCAAGAAAGGAGATTTCCATGTTCTCTTGTGATCAGTTTACCACATTTGAACATTTGAAAGGAGCAGACATTTGCTGCTGTTTCCATTTTCTGTGAAGTCTGTTTCAGAGTTTGGGCTACATGGGCCTCTGGGCTGCAGCTGTGAAGGCTTGATTATCCTGCACTGAAGTGTGCCAGCATAACTCCAGCAGAGTTGCATCATTAACTTGTTAACACTGCTGCAAGTTGAATCCTTGCGTCATGTTTCATATCTGTATTCCCACCCACTGCTCCTGCCTCTGAACTCCTCATTCTTCCTCCCCTCCTGCTGCCTTACCCTCTCCCCTCCTGCACCAGATTCAGTGCCCAGCTGTTTGGAGCTACACCAGTTCAACTCATTAAACCAGCAAAACAAAGCCTAGTAACTTAAAAATCCTGTAGTGTTCTGCCACTTCAGCAAAATGAATAATTTATTGTGCAGTCAGATGACTATCAAAGACAGATCAATCACGGACACGGTAGGAACATGCAAAGAGAAACGGGATCTCCTGCCCGTCCCCTTCAGCCACAGGGCAGGGGCTTTTAATTCACTTCAAGCCCTAAGACGAAACTGCATTCGATCAAACACATGGCCAGTAAACTGAGCTTTCACTTCAAATCGGAAAAAAATGCCAGAGACTCAAATTCTACTAGTTAACTGATTATTAAAACAGACTATACACAGATTTGCAAATGAGGCCAACAGGAAAAGGAAATTTTAAGTTAAGAAAATTAATTTTAAGAAAAATTTGGAACTTGAAAAAGCTTTTAGCATTTCATTTGTGCAAATGAAAAGATACGATTACAAGAATTCACTAGACATGTTACTGGTATGAAGTTAACTTAAGGATGCTTCAAAAGTGTTACATCTTAAAATAAAGATGATAAAGGAAAAGACCCTGTATAACCTGCGTGCTTTAGAACTTCGTAATTTCTTCAAAACACCCTTTAAATACAAATACAAGTCAGTGTCTATCAAAATGCACCAGTAAAGAAAGTTGTTTGTCATACTGAAAACAGGGGAAATGCAGTTTGGGTTTTCCTTTGATACAAGTATAACTTAGACTTACAGTGCCTAAGTTCTAGGTAAGAAAAGTTTCTTTTTTTTTTTTTTTTTTTTTGTTAAAATCAAGTTAAAGTGAATACTTTGAGGATCACTATTTTTACAGATGGGAGAATGGCTTATAAATTGCCACAAACATTTTAAAAAATATCCCATATTAAGTGTAGTTTTACCCAAACTCATCACATTATTTATAGTTACACTACTACAAATGAGTGCATAAATTTTGTAAAGTTATTTAAAAGGCTCAACACCCGTTTGCAGTTTCAGTCAAACAGTGTATCTATTATCCAACTCAGTTGCTTCCTAAATCTTTTAGTCTTTTTTTATTGCTCTTGAATTGCTTTCAACTAGAAAGATTTGTTTCAAATCCTTCATTTCAAGAAGGAAAATTACTTTCTAACCATGCTCCTTTTACTACTTCTCTTGAGCAAGCTCCAATGCCACCCCGAGTTGCAGTCTGATAAATCACATGCAATCAATGATGAGTAAGTGACAAAAAAGCAAATACAAAAAAAAAAAATTGAAATCCAACAACTTACTCCTCCATGGCCGAAGAACTCACAGTAACAGCAGTCACAGTATTTTCCTTCCTTCTGATTTGTGGATGTTGAGGTACTGGAGCTATGCTCTGAACAGCTGTCCTCATCTTGGCTCTCCTCTCCATCATACTGTTGATGATCATACGTGTTACTGTTCTCACAGCGATGGCCCTCACAATCAGGATCACTACGTTAAATTAAGAAAAAGCTTATAAAAACTCCAGGTATTTGAAAAAAAAAAAACATATATAGTTATATGTATACCAGGAACAATGACTCAAACCGGGCTATCAACCATCAGTGATGCATCAAATCCTAAAGCCTTCATGCAGTAGCTTTCAGAGATGCTCAAAACCAAGCAGCAAGATAAGATGATACATGGGAAAGCTATCTATGAGAAACTCATTTAGTGACTCACTGAATGAGCAGCCTAGAAAATGAGTTTTGGAACTGTTCTTCCTGGCTTTAAACAGGTAAAATAGTTTCAGAAATAGTGATTTTAGCTTTTTAAATGGAATGGTTTTGAAACTGCTGCTCATCTCATCACTTGTGGTCTGAAGAGAGCTGTGCAGCTGCAAAGTACTCAACTTATTTCTAAAACCCCCTGGTTTTAGATAGATTTTCAAACTCTTGACTTAAAAAATTCAAGGTCAGCTAAAAACAGAATGTTCCCATTACCCTATTTGCACCTTTATTTTCAAGAGGAAATACTAGCATGTCTCTTCAGTAAGCAGGTACATAGCAGTTTATTCCCTCCAGAGCTCTGCATAACTGTGCACCCAACTACTGTCCAGTTCTTCTAAAACTGATGTGATCTTGCTTCAAATGTAGAAAGTACTTTAAAAAAATCCACTCATCTAGCATTAGTATTTCTTTGTTCTTATATTAGAAAGGTGAAAACAGGCTATAATCTGTCTTACCTGCAAAATATACGTGAATCTTCTTTCTAACCTCACTTCCTCCCCCCCTCCGCCGTAAGTTTTTCAAGAATTAGTGACCAGGACAGAATGAAAAATTGTTCAACTTCAGTATCCTACTTGGGGAAAAGGCATGCAAAATTGTTGCACATAACAGCAGATACTGCCAGTCAGTGCAAACATTGACTTGTCAGTTTGAGCAGCCTTGGCATCACTGTTTCTTGCCTGTTGCGAGTTAGCATTACAGCGCCCAGCAGCATGGTGGGATACCATGTGCTATGGGTAACAGATACAATTCCGTAGAAATCAAGGCTTCATTAGTTCTGTCGCTCAGTCACTAAATCGAAAGACTAGAGCATAAAGCAGTTTTTCCCATTATAGCACATCACTGATTCATACAGACTGCAATAATTGTTGCTGGGTTCTCTCCCAGTTTGTTCCTTATGAACTAAAATTACTTTATCATGTTAGCACGTGGAGATGATGATAAAAGTTGGATTTCTATTGCATTAAATAGCCTATATTCAATTCTCTCCCTGCACTAGGTAAGAAAGTTTCTTTACAAAATTGCAATAATTTCTTGAGCATGAAAGAACAATTACTTATTTTGTGATACCATTAAAAAAAAACAGTTGATAACAGAAATAAGGGCATTTTTAGAAGCTTCGGTATGCAGTTATCTAACTCTTGTCTAAATCTCACATCATCTTCTGAAAACCACTGCTGTAGCCAGGAGACTACATTCATAGCAACCATGACCACAGCCCTACAGGTCAGAGTACTCAGAGCAATGACTCAACTGCTTTTCTGTTATGCCTGCACTCTTCAGACATATCAAAGAGTTGGCACCATTGTCAGTCTGCCACAAGACATAACACTACCAGAAGATAGCTCCCCCAAATTCCTCCCAACCTCCAAGACCTTTGAAAGCCTTTGGAAATCAGAACATCCTTCCACACTACAACCACTGTATAAATGGTGGTACTGACACCTAAGAAGTCTAAGTGCAGTCGGGAAAATGTGTTACTGTGTGGCAGGTTTCAAGACCACGTATGACCTTCTTATAGTTTGAACTAAATCTGTCTACAGAGTCCTTAAGTTTTCACAGCTTTTCATTCCTGCTTGCCATGTAAGGCCAAACCGACAGAAAACAGATATATTATACAACAGGTTTGTGTGTCAGCAGCAGCAATCACTACTGTCAATGACAGAGTAAGAAAGAATACAGCTTGACTTATTTATCCCAGGCCACGTTTCTAAAAGTGAGCAAACATTTGTTTTCAAGCCTCTAAACTCAGTAACTAGATTCTGCAATGGAAATCATATCTGCAAAGTCTCACACCAAGTTATGTATTAAGTATCAGAACTCAGTCTCATTTGCTGACCACACAGACAGCTCTTCTTTCAGGCTACAACCACTGGCAAAGGAGAAAAGGTGTCTGTATTTTAATTCCCCTTCCACTGTAAAAAAGAATGACAAGAATAACAACAAACTTACCTGCAGACACTTGGTGGGGCACTTACAGAGCTATCTGTGGTTGAAGTAGGAGGTGCAACTGTAGTAGGACAAAGACCTGAATGAGGATCCACAAATCCAGGGGCTGTTGCAGCAGTTTTGGGGAAAGAAGGAGCAGCAAGATTTGGAAGATGCGGTGTAGAGGCTGGAGACAGTGCAGCAGGAGACAGTGAAGGAAGGGATGCTAAACTGGTAGGACTATTTCGTGGTGCAACTGGTGCAGAATGTCTATGGTCCTCTTTATTAATATTGTGGAACACTTCACCTAAATTGGGGAAAAAAGAAACCACTTAAAATTAAAAATATTAATAAGTCTCATCACAATCATGCAAAGTGCTGGATATTCTCAGCTTCTGTAAAAATGGGGTAGTATTTCAATATCTTTCTATTCAGTCCCAATAACACCAAGGTCTTTTACAAAGTTCTTTAATTCAGGAGTACAGAGACTACAACTCAAGACTAGTAAGAACAGCAATTAACGAAAATCATCAAGATCCATAGTATTACTAAAATAAACACATATAAGTCTTTATGGTTAGCTAAACGTACTTGAGTCAGTTACTAAGCTGTATGTGAATGACAAATCCTTACCTATTGATGAAGGTCTCTTGGATGATACTTTGAATTGGTTGCTGCTTGACTGCACTGTAGTAGCAGTGCAGGAGACAGAAGAAGTGGCAGAAGAGGTTGCCATGACAACTTTATTAGCTTCCATAAAGGCATCCTGGAAATTGTACAGACATTTCTTCTTTGCAGCGTTTTTTTTCTCTTTGCTGTCAGTAACTGCTGTTGCTTCATTGCTAGATGTAGTAGGAAGTGCTTCAGGTCTTATTTCTGAGAGTGCTGGTGCTAATATATCACTCCCTTCAATTGAAACACACACAGTAATTAAGAATCACAGAATTACAGAATTGTCTTTATGGTATTTAGAATTAAACAAGCAATAATTTAGATGCAGACAAGCAAGGATATATTGTTAGTGTTGGCTTGGTAGGATTAGTGAAGTGTTCCTCCTCTCTCTTCCCTCCCCCCCAAATAATATAGCTGTAACAAAAAGTGCTAAGAAGTCTCGGAGCAGAAGTCACAAACATTAACGTTACAATTTTAAGAACACTACTAAATGTGTGTTAACAAGTGGCAAAGATGCTACAGATATCTTTATCCACTTAAAATTTAAAAATTAAAATTGGACCCCATTTTACATGCTAAGTATAGAAGCTTCAATATCTGAAGCCCAGGTTAGCCATGCAACAGTTATAAGCAGGAACATATCCTTCTATCAATATAACATCACAAATCCTATCTTTACTTACTGATAATTCCAGCTAAATACAGTAACACCTTTGTGATAGACCTTCCACACAAGCTTGACACTAACCATCTGTTGGAACAGCTACCCATAACTACATTTGTAAATGGATGAGCTATGCTACCAGGGAAGTTTTCTGGAGGTTTTTAATGCCTTTTCTTTTAAATATCCCTGTAGTAGCTTGACACAAGTTAGCAGCAGATCAGTCTGAAAAAAGCCAAGACACAAAACCAAGCTTCCTTTTTCATACACGTCAAATAAAATAAAAAAGGCATTTTAGTATTTGCTGTGATGTGAATGGAAAGATATATATCTGTATCTAGATCTACAGATGTTGTTATTTCTCTTCTATTCTCTTTCACTTTAACCATTAGTATTTCCAAAGGCTTCCTGGCTTAAATTAATCTTTTGCTCTGTCTTTTTGAATGACAATGCAGTTATCTGCTCATTATAAGAAGTAGGATGTAGTATCACTTTACCAGTACTCTTACGACCTTGTAGAAAGAGAGCAGGCCTTTGCGGCAGAAGACCAAAAATTATTTAAGTTTCCCCTTAATTCTCATTTCTTTGCAACCCTAAACTTCTGAAGGCAAAAATACCTCTACAATGACTGTAGGTGAAAAACAGCGTGCTATTCTTTTGCCTTTAGGATCCTCTCCCCAGTACATAAGAATTTATTTTTTCAATTTTCAGCCCCACTGGAGTAGAAATGGCAGCAAATCTCTGCCAGAATCCTGTCTTATAAAACCACGATGATGAAACCTACCATTCCTGGAAAAAAGTGCCACACTCCATTTCAAAACATAAGGTTTTTAACCACTCAGTGTGAAGTAGTAACAAACCCTCACCAGGAATTGTATCAGGCAAAAATGTAGCAGGATTCCAGTTCTTGTCATTCATCATCTCTGATCCCCAAAGACTTATAAATTTAGAGCTATTCCAATCTGGAGTGCTCCCAAAACAGCTTGGATAAATATGATCTTGGAGAGATGCATTGAATACTTGATGCTTGTTTGTATGATTCTGAACTGGAGCTGGCGGTAATGCCTACAAAAATAAAGAGTATTTTCCTCATTAATATTCTGTTTGCTTACACAGTCAACTCCAACAGCAATATTCAAATCATAGTGTTTCAATTGTGAAAGGCATTATAAAAAGCATAATAAACAATATTTCCCAGAATGATAAAAAGACTGGTTTGTTGATTTTTAATACAGATAATATGTTACACAGATTGTATGTATATATTTTATAATCACAAACATTGCTTTTAGATTCAGCTAACTGATGAATACAAAAAAGCATTCTCCAGAAATACTTGGGTTAATATATATTGGTAGGCCCTCATTTTTAATTAAAACCAGTATTTGTATGAGTGTAGAACTTGTTAGGAATTATTACCTTTCAAAGCCCAAGCTGCCAAAACCAATCCTCTGTGACATGATAATCATTACCACATGAGACAATTGTGATAAAGGGATTACATACACTTCAGGATTGAAAATAAGCACAGTAGAAAAAGAAATAAAACACATATTATTTGAGAACATAATTTTAAAGTTGATTATATTCTGCTTTTTTCATCTCCAAGTATTACCAGCTTCCTGACTTAAAACTTAACAAGGCAAGGAATACACCCTTTTATTCTAAAAGGCAACTGCGGAGACAAAGGGACCACACATTTTTTTTCTTGTTTTAGAGAGGCAAGTTTTTCTGGCTCACCCCATTTCTTCTAGCTGAAATTGTTTACTCACATTCTAAAATGTAACTTTCTCCCAGAGACCTTGTACAATGCAAGCATTATATTAAATTACTTGAAAAGAGCCAAGGAAAAGTGAGCTTGTTCTATTTTTGCACTAGATTTGATGCAATGAAAAGCTATGAAGAAGTAGATATAGATATTAAAAATATCAGCCAAGTGCAATGACATTTCAGACATGAAAGTCTAAACATTCATGGCCAAACAAACTACTTATATATCCAGTCTCCTTTTTCTACACAGAAGAATTTTCACCACCTGACTAAGGTGAATGTGGGAGGGGCTAGAATGTCCTGCATAAAAGAAAACTCATAAACAAACAAACACTTCACAGGGCAGAACAGCCTATCCATGATGAACCAAGCCTGATCCAGGAGGGCTTATTAGCTCATTCACTACCAGCTCTGCTGAATTCAGCTGGCTCTTCAAAGGCGAAAGCTCCCTAAAGCTTCAGCTTCCACATATGTCTTTCTAGCTCCAGCACAACATAGATACATGGATCCCAGCTGGTTCAGGTGCTGTGCCAGAGCTAGTAGATCTGGCCTGCATTACAAAGCCACTCAGTGCTAGCAGCCTGCTACTCTGCATGGGGCTTCTGGTGTAGCCTTGACAGTCCACTGCAAATGTTCCACTACACAAAGGTCTTCTGAAAGGGAAGACAGCAGAGATCAGGGATGGGAGCTTGAGTAGACTGCTCTAAGGGATATAAAAAGAGCTCTGGAAGGATGGCAGAAGGTGGGGTACAACAATCAGAGGTTTCAGAAGAACAGCAGTGGGCTATTGAGAAACAGCAGGCTGGCACGCTGCCGTTAAGGAACTGGCACACTGCAACAAAGATAAGGAAGGGACACCGATAAGACGGGAAAAAACAAAGCAGATATTACGAAGGACGGTAAGAGTAGTTCACTAAGATGACTATTACTTAATCTACTCTCCTTGCAACCACAGGATCACAGGAGCAGATGAAAGCCAGAGGACAGAAATATGGACCTAATGACAAAGTCTTTGCCCCTTTCAGAAGCACCCACAGTTCAACTGATTTAAATACTACGTGAAATGCCACCACATTAACAGTAATTCTTGCTTTTGACTCATACTTCTGAAAAGCAGTCACCTGGTCCCAATCCTTGTTCCACAACTTTCTCTTGTTTATTACTTACAAGTTTTGGGTCAGAAGAATTTTGCAGAATCTGCAAAAAAGCAAGTTCTCTCAAAGCAAAAAAACACTTAAAAATAGATTCCTATGCTTCAATTGTCTCAAAAAAAAATTTAAATCACTAATATTTTGAACTAGAAACCCCAGGATATTATTGCCAAAATGGAATATTAAATTTTGACCTTCGATATATAGGAAGCGAAGATTTAATTAGTCCTGTCACACTTACTAAAGCCCCATTACTGTTTCCACCACTGAAGACTCATTTGACTCCACGTTCTTTCTAATCTAATCACAGTAAGGAAGTTATCAGCCTTCCTGACAAAAGCTACCCTTAGCCCTGCTGTATGAACCTCCCACCAGTTCTGAATCTGTCCTATTCCCTACCCCTCACTATTCCCTCCAAAAGGACTACAATGAACAGACCACAATTTAAAGCAACTTTCATGGTTTCATTGATACTCAGTCATGCTGGTTTATACAGGTGTACAGTATTTTTCCTGGGACCAGGATACATCCATCTCCTTCATCAGGCTTACCTTATTGTGTGTAAAGGGAGAGGCTGTATACAAGGTGGGATGGATAAGTGGACGAGGCAGATGAGGAATTGTATGCAATGGTATATGTCCATGGATGTGAGGATAAAGATGAAGTGCAGGATGTGCAGGTTTTTCAGGATTCATAAACTGGTGGCCAGCAGGCAAGCGTCCAGTTGCAAGTGCAGAGGCCGTTAGACCTGAGGCTTCTTGTTTGCAAACGTGACATTCACAAGCATTTGGACCTTGGTCAGCCTGGTAGAAAATTAAAAAAAAAAAAAAAAAAAAAAGAAATTTTTCAAATCTACTCAACAGACAGTAAAATCAGCTATTTCCCCCGTCCTTTTTCCTTAGTAATCATTAATATTATTTCATTTTGCATACATCAATATTTTCAGAGCATCCACAAAATTCTTTCATCTAATACCAGTGGAAAAACCTTGTAGTGAAGTAAAAGCACTCAGTTAAGAAAAGAATGCCTTAAAAATTGACAGCATTTCATACGATACAGGTATTTAATGTCCACTATCAGTAACCACAAGTGAGATATTGATACAAATAATCAAGAACAGACAGGAACAGGAACCTTGACAGCATTTGATCATTTCTAGGCAATTAAGTACCCCACTATATACATTAAAAAAAAAATCAAATTGGATTATTATTTTCCACAATTTTCCAAGCATACAGAAAAACAGCATGTGTAGAAAGTAGTAATAAGGGTTGATTAGCTGACAAAGTTGGTAGTCCTGAGCTGCGTTAGGCAGAGCACTGCCAGCATGTCAAGGGAGGTGATCTTTCCACTCTGCTCAGCACTAGTGAGACACATCTGGAGCGCTGGGTCCAGTTCTAGGCTCCCCAGTACAAGAGAGACATGGACATATTGCAGTGAGTCCAATGAAGGACCACAAAGATGATTGAGGCCTTGGAGCATTCATCATACAAGGAGAGGCTGAAAGAGCTGGGACTGTTCAGCCTCAAGAGGGAAGACTTGGAGGATCTTACCAATGTGCGTTCCCCAACTGGGCGGGGAAGAGGAGAGTAAAGAGGACAGAGCCAGTGGTATCCCATGAAAGGACAGGAGGAAATGGGCACAGACTAAAATACAGAAATTCCACTCAAGCTTAAAGCATTTATTTATTTGTGAGAGTGGTTGAACACGTTACCCATAGCAGTTCTGGAGTCTCCCATCCTCAGCGATACTGAAAAACTGACTGGACACAGTGCTGAGCAACCTTCTCTAGATGACCTTGCTTTGAGCAAGAGGGCTGGACTAGACTATCTGCAGATGTCCCTTCCAAACACAGCTATTCTGTGATTATGTGAAACAGACATTTCTCACAAAACATTTCATAATTGCATCAACCATGAGAAATCCATGCCTTGTTAGAACCTTTTACTGAGCTCAAGGTATCATTAGCCTCTGTTGTCTCAAAAGGCTTCAAGATTTTGAAAGAAAAGCAGCCCAGGAAAGAGTAGATCCATCTCCCCCTCTCAGCTCAGTACTTTTTCCTGCCACTGTCACCTGACATTGCACTGGAAGATAATTTTACCAGAAGCAATACGAGGAACACTTCCCAATTGCTGTTCTTCCCAGCAATGAGGCATGTCGTGGTTTAGCCCCAGCCAGCAACTAAGCACCACGCAGCCACTCGCTCACTCCCCCGACCCCGATGGGATGGGGGAGAGAATTGGAGGAGTAAGAGTGAGAAACACTCCTGGGTTGAGATAAGAACAGTTTAATAATTGAAATAAAGTAAAATGGTACTGATAATAATAACAATATAATAACAAAATAATAATAATAATAATATACAAAGGAAGTGATGCACAATGCAATTGCTCACCACCCGCTGACCGATACCCAGACAGTTCCCGAGCAGCGATCGCTGCTCCCCAGCCAACCCCCCCCAGTTTATATACTGAGCATGACGTCATGTAGTATGGAATAGCCCTTTGGTCGGTTTGGATCAACTATTCTGGCTGTGCCCCCTCCCACTTTCTTGTGTACCTGGCAGAGCATGGGAAACTGAGAAGTCCTTGACTAGCATAAGCAGTACTTAGCAACAACTAAAACATCAGCATGTTATCAACATTCTTCTCCTACTAAATCCAAAACACAGCACTATGCCTGCTACTAGGAAGAAAATTAACTCTATCCCAGCTGAAACCAGGACACGGCAGTACACTTTTTCCAAAAAGCAACATTAGCTAACTCAGCTCTCTAGAAAAGAATTGACAGTTGGTATTCTTCTTCAATATGCCTTCCTCTTGGAAACAAATAACTCTTCCTTATCGCTTAAATGCATTACAGCCTTTGACACAAGGTATATTTTAACAACCAAAGATTTCATAAACCAAATAAAATGATTGAATTAATTAGGTGTATAGAGATGAACAAACAACTTCCTCATAAAAAAATAATCAGTATTATCAAGAAACCAATACTAACCTACTAACAAACGAAAATGGAAAAAAGATGTCAAACAGCATGGTGAGATTCAAAATCCAGTTCTGACCAACCTTTGGGTACTGAGTATGAAAAGGAATCCGAAGAGGAATGAAGATACAGAGTAAATGAGCAATCCCAACAGGTAATGCCAAAAAAAATCTCAAATGCACATGACATGTACCAGTGAAATCAATCACTTGAATGCAGCGTTACTCAGCTCCAATTAGAAAATCAGGCTAAAAAAAGTCATTAAGAGTTCCTCAGAATAACCCTCAGAAAATTCTTTTTCCTCAAAGAAAAAAAAAAGAAAATAAGGTTAAATCCACCTTTTTATCCTGCATTTTAGTTTGCTTCCCTAAAGCAAGTAGATAGATTTACATAATCTCATTTGATTTTCCACAACAAATGCTGAATCTGTTCATCGGTTTCAAACTAGTTTGACAGAGGTCTCATCCTATGTAAGTATTATGCCATTGGTCAGCCATACACAGAAAAGAATCTCAACATACTTGTTGAAAGAAAAGTAGCTTAATACATGAGAAAATACTTCCAGTGGAAGGCCTTACAAACATCCTAACCAAAGGGGAACATCTAATGGGAGTTCCCACCTGACTGTCGTCTAAGCTCTCAAAGGTGCCCCCTCCGATGCGGATTCTTTTGTACAATAAGCAATGAAAGCGACTGGCACATTCTCTCTCAAAGCAGAGAGCCCGTGCTGTGGCCACAGGGTAGCTCAGATTAAAAGCCATACAGGCACAAAGACAAGTCCATTGGATGCTTTGCTTTGGTGCTCAGCTGCTAAACCAAACACCACTACCTGCTCAGCAGATACTCCAGGCTTCGTTCTCTGGGTGGTTTGGCAACCTTACAATAAAGGGCTTAATAATCTTAAACTATTAAAACAAAAAAATACCCCTAACCATCAACTAGCCCAAGACCCATGCCATAAGTCATGCAATCGATTTAACTACACAGGGTTTCAACAGGGAAAGTTAGTCCTCAGATGTAATATTAAGAAGTGCCTGTTAATTAAGTACCTGCATCATTTCCCCGTTCTCCCCCGAACTGATTTCGAATAACTTAACATTTAACAAATAGCAAGCTCAAACTTCCAGGCAGAAATGCTTCTTAGTTTCTGTTTCTCATCCCTACAGGCAGGAATAAACTTTTTTCCCCTTTTACTGAAACCACCTTTAATATAACTAACATATTTCAGATTTAGCTATAGGAAGATATTAGCCATGACAGTATAAAATCAGGTATCATAGCTGCCTACTGATATCTTAATACATGAAAAGTTAAATATTTAATTGAAGATGTAAATGTATTGTCATTCAAGCAGCCACATTTCAAGAAGTTAATTTACTGAAAGAGTTTCTTTTAGATTACTATACCTGTTGACTGGGGTAAGAAGGTGGCGGACTATCCATTTTTGCTTCATCTTTCCTTAATGCCCTTTTTCCTAGAGCCATTTCCTCCTTTTGAGTCCCTGGTGGTTCACCACTGCTCTCCCCATCCGCTTCTTCATCATCTGCTTCTGAGGAACTGCTGCTAGTACTGCTCACCTGAGGAGACTAGACAACATTAACTCATTAACAAAGGGGTGAAGGACAGGCCTTTCTCCAGCGAGCACATCCAACTGCCAGAAAAAGATACGACACTGTAAATACTGTACCTCATCTTTCAATGCCATGTTTTCACCTCCGCCATTTAGCTCACTATGAATTCCATTCATGTTGGCTACCACCTCTGCATCATCATAATTATTCAGTGGGTAGATATCAGCAAATTTTGCTGATAACGGTGCAACATCTTCATCATCACTACCACTGAGGAGAAAAGAGGCTTAGATAAATCACAATACTCAGTAACCTCAGTTATTGTGAAAGCAGGTAGAACACCAAAATAAAATAAAGTTGAGGGCATCACTTGTATAAATGTTCCAATTAGGAGTCAAAGGATTGTCTTCCAAGTTGTTTAACTGAACTTATTTTTTCAGTTAAGTAAAATCAAGCAACTTGCCATATAATCCTACTGAATATAGTAGTTGCATGCCTGAACAGACTGGATCAAAAATAAGATTCTCTGTTATTTCTGTGTAAAATATTTTTCCACCACTGTTTTCTAATCAAGAATCTATCAAATTAATCACGACAGGATATGGATGATCTTTAATTTGATGAAAAAACCCTTATGCCAATGATTCCTTCACAGAAAGTGTGAATTGGAAAAAAGTACAATATAAAATTCAAGTTTTTCCATACATTAAACGCCAAACCAGTAACAGTAAGTAGGGAACATTGAACACATCACAGTAACTCAAATTTCTTAATAGCAATTAGTTCCTAGACAACCTCATGTCTATGTGCTTTTCAGAATCTGCTCTAAAATACTTAATGGAGATTTTTTCTGTACAGACAGCGAGTAAAAGAACATTAATGTTTAATTACCCGCTCCATGGAAGTGTTGCAAAGATTGGTTAGTTCATGTTCCTACAGCAATCCAGAGCTCTTAAAAGAGCTCTTAAACTGTGCACTTTATCTTTTTGCATTCCATGAGATGCTGCGCCAAAATTTAATTACATGGTGGCACCATTAGGCATATTTCAAATATGCAACAAGGAAATAAAACACAGCAGATATTACGAGACATACAATGGCCCTTCCCCAAGGAGCAGTGGTATTTCCCTAAAAATAGGCTTCTTACAGTAAATAATACTTGGATTCAACTGAACTAGCTTCTGAAGAGACAAATTGAACAATTGTGGACATTTCAGCACTAAAACTAATGAGAGTTTACAGAAATTGCAAACCACACATTTAAGAATACGTAGCTAAACATACCACCACATAATCTGTTTTCAAGTGCTCCCCAAATGGGTTCAGAAACTAAAGTCCTGTTATGGAAGATTAAACCAATGATAGTAGTAGGTGCAAAGATAAACATTTAAAGGAAATTGAACTTGGTGAAGTGATATTCATCAGAAACATCGCACACACATGCACTGTCCTCGTTCATCACACCATATTAACACAGAATGCTAATGCCAATTCCCTTGACTGTACTGACAACAGGTATTTAATTAGTGCTCCCACCAGTACTGAAGTTGGGATTTTTTAAATATTCCTTTAGAATACCATGACAGAGGAGACTGCTGCTTAGCTATACCCTAACCACGTACAGAAGCCAGCCTACCAAGCAGTTTTAACCCTTCAGAATTATAGAAGGGGCAGAAGCCCACCATTAGACTAATGCCTCAAATTTGACCATCATTGTGATCTGAATAAAAGAAAGAGGGTGGCAGATACTTCTCATAGGGACAGTAATTTTTGATGCAAAACTTCAGTTAACACAGGTTCAACAATCCTAAAAGCCTCCTAATAAAAGCTTTTTTGGAACTGAACTGATTCATAAGAAATGACCGTCCCTCAAAGAAAAGATCACCAGTTCCCTTCCTCAGTCTAAGAAAATGTAACATTTTAAAACAATGCTCTAAAGTAGATCAGTATCTGATGTCCTTATAATCTTAAAGCTGGAAAGTACATACTACACACACTTCTAGCAAGACTGTTAAGTCAACATCTTCAGAAATTTTTAAGAACTTTACAGGACTTTTTTTAAAATTTATGTTTGTGCAATATATAGCACTGGAGTTATGCTCTGCTGAATACAGTACTATTATTAAATAATTTTCTGAGGCAAAACTAGCATCACATAATGATAGTCAGCCAATGTAACTTGCCTGCTTAAGTTCACGTACAAAGTTTTAAAACAGGAAAAAGAACTTACAAAGTTGGTGCAGAACCATTATCTGCGAGGATCAGTCTGGGATGTTGCTGAATTGTAATAGGCGAGCTGGAACCTGATCCTGAACTTGCTGAAGACATACTGGGTGGGCGGATCTCAGATAGATAATCCGGAGCAGAATCAATTTGTAGTGGTAACTGGTTAATGTGGATATCATCCGTTATAGGGGAATCCATGATGCCACATGTTAAAATGTGTGAAAGGCTGCAGTCATCACAAGTACATCTGTTCAAGAATTAAGATTACAGATCTTTATAACCTTGTTTAAGTAGCATTCATTTAAAGTAACCACACTCTTTGTTCAAATAATGTATTTCCTTTTTCCTCAAACAAGAAATTAATGATTTATTATGATTTCATATTAAAAGCATGAGCTCACCTTCTTCTATAATTACAGTTGGGACAGTCAGGCATGCTCAAACGTGATGACAGCATGTGTCTCATTGTGTCTGTGAAGTTGTTCTCCCCAGCTAGTGCTTTCTTGTTATTAAGCTGAAGTAAATTATAAAGGCAGTGTTTTAGTAGTGCAAGTCTTCCCATTAACAATTCAATGGCACATCATGATTAACAAATTACATAATCAATAGGGTTCTTCGGGCAAAATATTTTAAAAGCAGAATAATTTCATTAAGGTGGTGTTTTCATCATTAGCGAAAAAAGGAAGAGGTTCAAAGTTACAAACAACAAATATTTGGCACTGAAACTCTTCAAAGAAAGTATGTTTCTACTCTAAAATAGCAAAGTGGGCAAGTTCATCTCTGACTCATTTGTATGTGCATCTTGCATGGCACTTCTGCTGATGCACTCTGTACTTGAGCAGTTCTTGTCTTGTTTCATGGTATGCACAAAAGGACACTGCTGACAAATGGAGAGAGAATGCAAACTCACCCTTAGCTTGCAGAAAAGAATTAGGACTAATTCTGTAGCCACAATGGGATAGATTCAAGGAACAAAGTAGCTGCCCAAACAGGACTTGACCGCATTAGTGAAAAAATACAATCCAAATAACCTCCACCTTGCAGACACCTAATCCTGAAAGCACCTGATATCATTAGATACCTACAAACCTTAGGTTAAACAAGGATGTGCCTAATACGTGCTACATCTACAGATGCCCAGATCTGATCCTTACCTAAGCAGCCATGGGCTTACAGCTCACTTAAGCCCAATTAGGATCAAGGAAAAAGAGGATTCTTCCTCAAGTCCTCTGAGGAGTCCTGTATACCAGATGTTCTAAAGACATGGTTAACCCAGGCTTATGTTCCTTAAAGGAAAAAGTACTTACTGATGACGGCTTTGAGACATTGCCAATTTAAGCTTAAGTTTAAGTTTATTAAAATATACTGTCATACTCTCTCTTTCTCTGGCTCATGACTAGCATTTCTTTCTGCACAGTGATACAAGGACAGAGAGGTTCTCCATCCAGCTTTGACTCTAGCTGAGTCACACTGTACTCTTATGGAAAGCATGATACATACTTGAACACTTCTAGGCTACAGAAGAGAGTAGTGAGTCTTAAACAGCAGGTAATTTTATAATAAGGTAGGAACTTCTACTGGCTCCTCTCTGGCTACAGGTTTAAAAAGGCAGATAGTTCTGCTCAGGCTTTTCCCCACAAAACAGATGTAGGAGCCATCTCCAGTCATAACAGATGCAAACATCTGCCCTGCTACCATTGTTCACCCTCCCCAGCCCTGCACACACAAGGAAATTTGTTAAACTCTTGAGCACAATACTCCCTATCACCTACATCAAGGCAGCTCCATGCTCAATGTATTGGCTGTTTTAGATCTAAGGCATCAAAAATTCCCCTTTCATTGTATAAAGACTTTTAACACCTGGTATTCAATCTTAAGACAATCTTAAGACTATGTTTTGACCTTGTAGTAACTGAGATTACATACTATTACATTCTCTCCTTGGATCTTGCTTTTCCATATTTTAGCTGACCAAATTTCATGCCTGGCATAGTTGCAGAATTAGATCATATAGAACTAGTACCATATACTACACTTAAGTGTTTGCATCAAATATACATGAAGCATAAGTATAACTTAGTATGGTATAAAAAAAAAAATCCTACCTGCTCTTCAATAAAACGCCTCTGTTTAAAAAATTCCCAGTCTTCCTTTAGCATGCGTTGTTTTGTTTTCATTGCCATCTAAAACAGAATTTAAGGAAAATTCATTGATTCAATCATAGAAATCCTATACTGTGGTCAATTGGTCTATCAGTTTCATTAAATCTAGCTTGTCTAAACTATTTTGAAAGTACTTATGTACTTAGTCAATGTGAACTGTATTTTATTTGCTAATCATTTGATTTGAGTCACTTAAACATAAGATTTTATATTCATTTACGCTATTTTTCAGTCTGATTTTTCCACTGTTATTCCTTATGTTAATATTTCTTTTCATTAAATATTTTCATAGCATTTTCAATAAAATGTGATTGGCATTAAATCCTCATCATCTCAGATCCACTAAAATCCATTAAAATCCAGAGATACAGGACTTTTAGCAAGGCCTCAACACAGGCTCAAGTACAACTCTGATGTACTACATGTGGAACTAACCACCCAGAGAGTCAAAAAAATTAGAAGAGTAAACAAAAGTAGTGACCTAAACTAACACTATTTACCACTTTTATTCCTCAATGTATTTCATGCCCATGATTTATGTAAGGCTGGAAAAATATTTTACAGTTACTCATCCCTCAATCACATCACCATAAATGCACATAGAGCCCCCGTAGCTTTTTTGTACATAAATGATATTTTTCTGATTTAGTCAGTAAATTCACTGACAGAACACAAAAGCTTCCATGAACTTTAACACAGCAAAACACAAGAACAAAGGTTATCCTGTTGTAGCTTACAACATTTTAAGACCAGTAGTTCCTCAGTGAGGAACAACTATCTAGGTGTCGTGGTTTAACCTGGCAGGCAGCTGAACACCACACAGCCATTTGCTCACTCCCCCTCAGTGGGATGAGGGAGAGAATCAGTTTAAAAAACAAACAAACAAAAAAAGGTAAAACTCATGGGTTGAGATAAAGACAATTTAACAGGACAGAAAAGGAAGGGAAAATAATAATAATGATAAAAGAATATACGAAACAAGTGATGCACAATGCAATTGCTCACCACCCACTGCCCGATGCCCAGCCAGTCCCATAGCAGTGGCCATGCCCGCCCAGCCAAATCGCTCCCAGGTTTTTTTGTTCAGCATGATGTCATATGGTATGGTAGTGAGCTGAAGTCCAGTAGGTTATACCACTAGCAATCTTCCCCCTCCTCCCACCCCCTTCAAAAGCATGGCTCCAGAAATTCATGCTTGATCAAAAGTTTAAAGTCTTACTATTAACCTAAGTGTACTATTGCTATTATCATTATTTAACTTGGGAAAATGAAATTCTAAGCTGGGGATTTGGAGAATTCTTAAGTGGTAAAGTTTTGCCTAATGAATTTCTGAAACAATCAGCAGCATGTAATTCTAATTATTACTGTGGATTATGCTTGCTCCAGCGAGGTTACATTAACACCAAAAAATGAGTTTACTGTGTGCTTGTGTGTTTGTTAAAAAAATAGCATGTATGAAATATTCTTGAATCATTGGTACCATTTCTTATACACACTAAAAGGTACTGCAGAGTTTGTAGCCAAAAACATCAGAGATTTCATCCCGGCTGTACTACCAGCTTCTGAGCACCCTTGAGCTATATTTAAACAGAGCAATACTCACTGGTTTAGGTGCCCTGCCCCCTAGCTGAATCCTCACCAAAGACAAGCACCTACATTGGCTATACATTGTAAGAGAAGAGTTTAATGCCAAAGAATAACTTTAAAACAGCCAGTGCATTAACTGGGAGCTGCCTACTCAAGCCTTCCAAGAAACCATCAAAGAAAACAGCATGGTTTAAGTCTTGGTACTCGAGTATTAATGGGAACAGAGGCTGAAGTGAAGTTTTCCTACTTCCAACTTCACAGCCTTTCCAATAGCCCATGTCTGCAAGTATCTGAAGTTATTAATTCCATAAATAATAGGAAAGCATTTCTCTCCCCTCTTTCTTTTCCCCAATGGATATTTATTTTAGCAGAGCAAAGCAGCTGCAATACAAACCACATGATTCATGCCCAAGAATTCTGCTAGGGAGTGGGAGATAAATTCAAATGCCACCAGAAGGAAAAATTTATACTTCACTCTTGCACATCTGCAATGAATATGCTATCACTGCTGCCCAATGGAGAAGAGAGGCACACTACCACCCTCTTCCTTCCTCCCCGTTTATTTGAGGCTAAAAAGTATTTGAGATCCATCAGACAAGACATGGTAAAGTGGGACAGGCAGGTGAACGAGTATTTTTCCATTCTGAAATAGATTAAGCATGAAACAAAACCAGCAGTTTGGTCAGAACTGACACATACCACTAGATCACCTGTGAGAGCTCTGATGTTCATACATATATCACAGGATGATGGTTGCTTCCCAGTTTTAAACTGTATGAAATGCGAATAGCACATTTGAGCATCCCAAATTCCACCTGTGAATCTAATCTATTTTCCTAGCTTGTTTCACTAGAAATAATAAAAATAATTCCTCTTATCACAAACTCTCAGCACCCCAAAGTAGCAAGTGTTTTCAATTATTTATACAGCTGCCATAAAGACAAAAAACAATTATGCCCTTACAATACTATTTTTTCTGTTAAGTTGACCAGGACTGTTAAAAAAAAAAAATCACACTGAATGTGGAGAGACAAGCAAGAAGTTCTCCTTGCGCTGTTGTGGAGCTAGGCAAAGGCATTCCTATATTCCTTTCTTCTGTGGGAGCCAGCAGTAAAAAGAAGGAAACACTTTCACACAAAGTACATATGACTATGTAGCCATTACTTACGGGAATGATATATTTAGGACCTCCTGAGTTACGTGTAGCCTAAATTTGGTAAGAAAAACAGGATCTGGAGGTATAAGGCTGCAATACATTTAAACTCCCCTGTATTCCAGATACCCTAAACATCTTTCTCAGATTTTAACATGTGACGAATACAGGTGCGGATATGAACGAATCCTTATTCTAAATTTTATTAGAGCGTACACACATGGTATAGCAGTGTATTGTTACATGTCTGTGCATGACACAGCTGTCTTACACAGTCTTTAAAAAAAAAAACAAAACAAACCAAGATGTAGTATTTGTATTGCTTACAAAAGCTATTCACTTTTTCTTCCCAAGAACAAGTAACATAACACACCGTAGTGGAGGGTCCATTAATTATCTCTGCTGATGCCCTGCCCTGTCTAAAATTTTGGGTATAGTTCCACAGGAGATAAATGAGGACCATTCTTAAGTTCTCCTCTGTGGTGGTCTGCATGTTCTAACCTTTGATATGTTAGCAATAAAACCTCACAGTTTTGTTAAGCCAAGAGGCAGCAAATAATGAATATGCCTTCACTGTTAAGATCCACAGTTTCCATAGTAGCTGGGCTTTCTGATTTCTACCCTGTGGACAAAAATATCACTGCAAATTCAGGTAAGATGATCATACTGAATGATGTATTTTTGATCAAGAGAGTATAACCACAGGTTATCACCAACACGGGGTTTAAGGCGCGACTCTGAAAATGTTCTTTCTACATATAAATACCAATATAAATATCAGTATTTCCTTTAAATTTGATGGTTAAAGTTTTAGAATTGTTTCCCCTACACACCCCCCTTGCACCTTTTTTTGGTCATTAGGAAATAAGAAGTCATCATATTTAGTTTCCCCAAATGGGAGAAAGGTTTCTGTTTGCATCAGGATGCAGGCTTCACTAAGCAGATAACAAAAAATGCTATAAGACAGTACTTGTGGCAGTTGCATGGTCACCTGATACAGAGAAATACAGAAAAATCAGTTAAGAGTTGATTTTGAAGTGGTGCAGATCTACCAGTCAGAAGCCCGGTATGAATGTGACTCTAGAAATTCCATCTTTTGGAAAAATAAGTAAATGAGAAGTGAACTGGGCTCCCTTTCTTACTGGAGAGGCCATATCAGACAGCCACAACACCCTGACACCATGGGGAAAAAAGACTTCTAGTAGCACAAAATGTGAGGTGATGAAATTTTACTGGGCTGCCATCAAATATTTAGGTGCACAAAAGCAGCCAGACCAAGAGAAAACTTCATAACTGATAGCTCACAGATGCAGACCCCAAATATAGAACAATTTCTAAAAATAAAATTATTTATGTCCTGTCTCCATCTTGAAGGTACAGGAATTAATGATAAAAGTTCACTTAAATCTTCATCACAGGGAGCAGCTTCTGAAGGACAATTACAGTGTACCATAAGATTTTAAAATATGTTTGTTATCTATAGGAGTTTACTAAATCTCAAATTGGATCTCCATATTCTTAATGCTCATAAAACTTCAAAATACAAGAAAAGTTCTATAAAATTCTGTATCTTCAATTATTTCAAGATATATTCTTCCTTCTAGTATACTTAAGATTGAACTAAACAGTATTCAAAGCCTTATCCTAAGGTGTTTTAAAAAAATTAAAGTTCTTTGAACATGACACAAAAATCATATGAACAATTTTGGGAGAGTATAAACAACCACTTGCAAAATAAACAGCTATTTTTCCAAAAATTAAGCTCTTGACAATGTAGGAGTCAGCACAACAACGTGATTATTTTCTGAAACACACCACAGACTCAGAAGAATCTGCTGTCAGAACGTATACTTAAAAAAAGGATAATTTCAGAGGTCTCAAATATTTATGTAGTGAGACTCTGGAGTTCTGGTTTTGACAGTGTACAAAGGTCATCATCACACTACGCAGCATGTAATAGTTTTTAAAAGCAATCTCTTCCTCCAAATTTCATTTAATGCAATTATTATTTTGGAAGCTTAGGGGCTTTTGTGGGGTGGGGTTGGGGTTTTTTTCCCCCTTTTCCTAGGGACATCTACAAAAGAAAGTTTCAGAGTACTGTGCTTTGGGTAATTTACAGGCTAAAGTCATTCAAAAATGTTCAAAGATCATCTCTAAATAACGGCACAACAATCTGCTTCAACAATTCGAAGATGTTTCTGTACAATCACCATTACCAATTGGTATGTTAAAGTCCTTTTCTGTTCTGAAAGACTGACATCAATGAAAAAAGTTACATTTTGTTGCTTCAAAGCTCTGGATAAAAATGCCAAAGAAACTCTTCACTGGAGGTACAGCCTTGCATGGGCTGCTCCCTACATAATCAGTCTTGAGACTGTTTACATGATTCTTACCTGTTCATCAACATAATCATCTATTCTTTTCTGGCATTCAAGCCATGCTTCAGCAACTTGACCCATTTCCTGTTCCAGCTGATGATACCTTTGTAGCAAGGTACTATACATGTCTTCACTACAGGAATCGTGTGTTGTTCCAAGCCTGTAAGTTCAAATAGTACTAGTTATGGAAGAGACATTTCACTGAAAAAATCATGCTTTTAAGTTCTGTCAGCCAAAAAAGTGTTGTTAAAGTGCAGTTATTGATACACCTAGGCCCACATAACTGTTTGTATCCCAAAATTGAGTATTTTTAGTCATTTTTCAAAAAATATCCAACAACTGCTTGTTCCAATGTTCTGTAACCAACAATAGCAAGAACGTGGGAAGTGCAACATTTCTAGAGCCTCTTTCCCACAAGCAACCAGATGTCAAGCCTACTGAGCCGTATTTGTTCAAGTTTTGTTGCTTGATATATTTATCCTTCCAAATTCTATGGCCTAAATATACATGTTGAGTATTTACTGAAGGAGCTATATAGTAAAGATACAGCCAGAAGCTTGTTCATCAGAACTCTCATGATCAATGCTAAAAAGATTACTAGACAAGTTGGAGTTCCAGCTGGGGAAAGTGCTGTAGAATGAGGCAAGCAAGATAATTTGGTTGCATGCAGTTATCTACTATCACTCGAGCAGCATCAAGTTCAAAATGTGCTTATGCTGTTCACTGATGACTGTCTCTGTAAGGAGCCCCAGAAATAGGAGACAGATTTACATCCCTTTCTACTACTACATTTTTGTACAGCAAATTCCTTTAAAAAAAAATTTATTAGAGAATCATCACAATGATTCTTAAGTAAATAAGCAAGCTCCTGAAATCTTGACTTTGGAAATAAATAAAAAGACAAAATTCTATATGATAATGTGTATTTAAAGCACATTGAATTGTAATGACCTGTGTAATTGACACAAGTAAACTGAAGCTTTTCAACATTTCTCCTACTCAGTAATTAAGAGGAAACTGCTCGGTAGTTAATTAGGCATAGAGGTTGTGTGGCAAGTCAAAGCCAGTACCAAAAAAACAAAATTCATGCATCTCTAAACTTGACATTTAAGCCCAGTTTCAGCATTTCAGAGAGGTTTGTTACAGATTTCCATTGTAACAGGATCCTACCCCAAGCTAAGAACTACATAGTCCTGCCTATCATCTGGCAAAGAACTGACACCTTAATTTTAATGTGGCCATTAAGTATAATGAGGAGCTGAGCAAACAGACAACTTGGTAAGCATTAAGTTACAGCTGTTAGCATGACTTTGCCAATAAATTCAAGTTTGTTTTGTTTTGTTGTTTTTGCCCAGAACCTGCAACACAACCACTTTAGAACAGTGCGTAAGCAATTCTGCACATTAAAAACTTGGGAAGTCCATGCTTGGTAGAGTACAAAAAGCAGTTTAAAGGGATACCGTGATTTTGGGATACAACACGTCCTCACTATCAGTACAAACACTGTCAATTCCTGTTACTAGATCACGATTTACTACTTCTCTGTACCAGTTTCATGTAAACCAATCAGACAAGTTATTCTGAGGGACCTCAGACTTCTTGCTGAGCCCATTGACAATTAAGCTTTCTTGCCTTTTCTTGCTTTCCTTTCTAGTATCTACTAGCAAAAGGAGAACTCATCAGAAATGCCTTTATTCACTGTGAGCAACATCTCTTGTGACAGACTTAATCAAACTGCTCTTGTAGCATGGAAAAATACCCAAGACAATACCTTTAAAACACATGTATACAGAGCATAAATGTCTCTTCATCAGAAACAAGATTGAGAGGTCAACATGACCCCTCCATGAGCGTACTTTAAAAGTGTTCAGACTTAGGATAAAGAATAACATTTCCATGAATTAATGCCTCTTCCCTAAAAAAAACCAAACACTTTGCAGGTACACAAATTACAAGCAGAGCAACCCTGCCAACAAAATATACATTCTAAAGCCCTAGGAAACACAATATGCCATCAGACCTACAAGTCCATAGCAAGAGATTTTGTTTCTTTTGCATTCTCCAGTGAAGAGATTGCTTAAAACTCCAAATGAAGTTATTTGTGCACTGTGGGAAGCATGAAGGCATTGAGGCTTTAAGTTGCTTGTAGAGCTGTAAAGACAGTAGCAACGCCTGACAAAGTGAAAACAGCACTATTCATCATACCATCAGCATTTTCATAGGATGCTGTCATTTTACTAGGTAACCTACAAGTAAGCAGGTAAGGGTAGTAATTCTTTTGACAAGCAAGTTATGACAGCAGCCTGCTCAATCAACAATACTGTTTTCAAGATAGATCAAAAGGATTTTTACCTATTAAACTGTAGAAGCAGCAGAGAATTTTTTTTTTTTTGTAGACACTGTGGTTGCAAACATGGGTTTTGATTTCTCCTTTAAATTACAAAAGAAAAGTTAAACTCTACCTTAGCTGTGACACCAGTGTTGGCAAGCTATTCTGCAGGATTGGCTCAGAAAACACCAGATTTTCAAACAGATGCTTATTGTGCAATTCCCATGTCACCTGAAATTTCTTCAAATGTTCATTTTCCTATAATGAGAAAAACAACCAGAAATAAGCCAGGGGTTGGGGGGGGGGGGGGGGCAGTTTCTGTCCAAGGCAAGTTTGTTTTTTTTTTTTAAATCTAGTTTCCAACCTACAGGCAGGATTATCCAGCTTGGATCTTAACTAGTTTTAACACCCAGACACTCAGAATTTAGGTAATTCTTCAATTTAAATAACCATAGTTTCATTCCTTGTTTTTATGAATTGTCATGGATTAGGAAAAAAAAAGAAAAAAAAATCAGACTATGTTGTTGAAATCTTCTATTCATTTCTGCACTGAAAGAAGTCTTTTATGACCTGAACCAGTTATTCTCAGGTTTTCTTGTCAAACAACTGTCTAACTCTGATTATTTTTCAGTTCTTTGAACACATATATGATGGCAAGCTATAATCTTTATTCAAAACTGACATAAATCAAGTAAACAGTTCTCTCCAAGTACAGCTTCAAAAATGAAGTTTTCTAAATAGACCAGAGACTAACAGCTTATTTCTCTAGTAAGCAGAATGCTTTTCTATTTGAGATTATTTAACACATAATTGTATATAATTTCAAGGTCTAAAACTTAAATCTATTATTATCAAAACATAAGAATCAAAGACAGGTGTAATGTTTTTTCAAGTCAGTAAGTTTTCCCACATGTAGCCAGCAGTAAGCAGGTTTTCTATACCAGGGCTCCCTCACACAGCAAAATTAAATGCAAGCATTTTGCTTGCATCGGATCAGCAAGTGAGCCCTATGCACTATAACCTGGGTACTACAGAGTACCCACAGGTACTTTATAAAGTACCCAGAAATACCAGAATACTCTGGAATGTCAAAGTTGTGTTAAGCATAGTGAGTTAAAAAACAAATACATATTTATATCAGACCCAAACATGAGACTATCAGTATTCAAAAAAAGAATCAAGTTGGAATTTTTATTATTATTGAAGAAACGTGGGTGGTGCAACTCAGAAAAAAACCCAAGACACACATACCCTTTCATTTTGAATATCATGTCTTTAGAATATTTAAAATTTCTGTAAATTGCTAATAATTTCCCAAGGGTCAACACTGAGAAAGGTTGATTTCCAAGCAACTGGTTGATTTTCTATGCAATTTCCATATTATGCTGTGAACAAAACAGTCACTTAGCTACAAAATCTTGTATATCAGATTGCACAGAGTATGATATTTGTCAAAGAAGTAAGTTTTCCCTTCTAGTCTGCTATACTGCATACTTGAGGACTCTTCTGTACTGACCACAGTCTTTCCAGCTTGCTCTCAGTACAATCTGTCATTCCCTGCTCTTGAACTTCACTAGTTAGCTGGATTCCTTTGAAAGGAAGAACAACTGTTCATCATTTCATTGAGAAATTAGTTCCTCACAGGTGGAGGTTCAAGGCATTATATGCCTTTGTACAGGATGCTGTGTGCAAAGGTTTTACCTTTAAAAGGAAAGCTGCACTAAGTTTAGAGATCTTGACTGCCTTTTATGTATTTCAGCTGAAAAGATTCCTTCTTCCACAGTGCACTGGTATCTTGAGAGAAAACAACCATGCACTCTGAAAAGGCTAGGGACTCTACTACCTATACTGAAAGCTGTGACATACTACTCTATTTAATAAAAAGGTTATTTAATAAATCTAAGAAACGTATGACAAGAGACAGCATCCTGCATTCTCACATTTCAGTTTCTGAATGTCACAGCTTAGTAGAAAGAAGTTTTCAGTACTTACTGGGCTGCAGAAGGAAAAGGACAAGAGAAGTCTGGGGTATTTTGTGTTGTCTTATGCTTTGTTTTTTAAGACAGTAGGAATTTTATTTTACTTTGAATTTTGTCAAAAAAGGGGTAGATTAGGGAGTTCAAGCATGTTCTGTCTCTTCATGGCCATTGTCTCAATCTTTCATACCTGTTAAGTTTTCACAATTACTAGTTCACAATAAGAACCAGGGGAAAAAAATATTAAAAGATTATTTTCTGATCAGCTATGTAATTCTGGCATTAATGGGTTCATTATTGGCACATCTGCTTTGAGAAAGCTAACATTTGTACTGTAATCCATCCACTTTTCAGCTGAACAAACTTCTAAGTTCCAATGCAAATCAAGCTGAAGAGCAATCTTCTCCCAAGCACCTTGTTAGAGACTTGATGACTATTAAAAGCAGCCAATAAACTGGAGATGGCAGTGACCTCACATCTGTATCCAAGTGATAAAGCTGGGGAAGCCAATACAGACAACAGCAAATACAGAGCACTGACACAAAAGAAAGCATCAGATATGTTTAAGTTTCTTAACAGAAACACCTCCCTGCTTTGCCAATTCAATTTTACTGTCAGCCCTACCTCAGTAACAACACTCTGCTTCCCCTCCATTTTATATCCTTCTCACCTGTGGCCATCATAGTCTTGTTACTGCCTATTTTCCTCTCTTTAGATACCTACTGTCACTTTCAACTAATTGGCAATAAAACCCAAATTTACCATTTTATCCACACATGAGAAAAGGGATGTACAGACATTAACAAAGGATGTACAGGAAAGGATTATTAACAAAACAGGATTAATAACCTTCTCAGTCCTTAAACAAATAGAATCACAGAATTTGTTTACTGTATTACGCACTCATGATGGACAGTTACTCAAGAAGAGATTTTTTAAGGCTATTGCTTATTTTCTACCTGACAATATAATCCCGTCTAACATCACAATCAGTTGACAAAAAAAAAAAAAAGCATTAAAGAAAGAACAAGAACTTTAGAAATAATAAAAAACATAGCAGATTAATTCCAAGGCAAGAGGTCATCTTTTCAAGTAGCCATTCTTGCTTATAAGTGAAAAATTGAAACAACCTAAGTTAGTGCTACACATAAAAGTTTGTGTCCTTCAAACGTGGTTGTCAAGAGACCATTAAAGATTAACAGAGAAGTGTTTCACATATTTTCAAAGGCATTATCTAAAATTTGTAGACCTGCTTAAAGATTAGTTTCAGAGTAAGTGCCACAAACAACATCCCACCTTTTTGTTTACAAACAAAAGGTACTTTCATCAATTCACTATAAGAGATGCCTAATCTACATTTCCGAAGAATTAAATTTGCATTTTCAGAATATCCCTGTCTCCAAGCATGCACACACGACAAACCTTACATTTTACAAACCACAGAAGACACCTGAATGAGCCCAGAACAGCTCTGCTAACATTAGCCCTAGCAAATAGAAGCATATAGGTTATTTTTTCAGTCTTACCAGAGTAACTAGAAAGGCGCTGATTGTACATGCTGCCTGACAGAGTGCACTGTATTCTTCAAGTAGGAGTGAGATGAACTGATGTGCCTGTGGTGGCCCTTGTACTGCTAATGTTGATGCAACTTTAGATCCCAGCGACAAGTGTCTGAGCAGACGAACCTTCATTTCAAGCACATATTCTCTAGCTTGCTGTTCCAACCGTTGGTAAAGCTGATACGGATCTCTTTCACAAAGCCTGTATTTTTAGAATATTTGTGACCAAAAAAAAACACACACATGTAATCAACAACTTTTACTTTCCTAAAAAATATTTACCAGTTACCATCATCAAAAAGAAACAATGGCTAGGGTTTACAGAACTACCTTAAATCTGGGAGAACACATTGCAGTTCCCTACTTTCACACTGCGGAACTGAGCTCCTGTGTAGCTTTAAGACTAGGATGCTTGCAAACCTAAGGAACAAATTAATTTAGGACCTCAGTATTTCACTTCAACTTGTGAGCTAAAAAAAACAAACAAACAAACAAACAAACTTTACTCAATTTGCATACAGCTCTACAGACACTTAGACTCTTCAGACAAGCTTCTTTACAACTTCTCCGTGTTCTTATATACAGCGCTAACAAATGTCCCAGTTGGAACAGGCAGACCTAGGCCCAATTAATACCCGGTAGAAGAACAGGCCTTTACTTCAAGCCATTGAAGGAGCTTGACCTGTTAGGCAGCCAGAACATGCCTAAATACGTACTAACCAGACTGGACTCAGTGACTGCTTTGGGTGACCCTTCTGTTGTTGAGCTGCACTGAAAGAAGACATTTCATACAATTACCAAACTTTTAAGACACTCATTCATGAAACTCCTTCTCACCTTCATTGTGAGTTTCTTATCCCAAATTGCAGATCTTCTGTACAAGGACATTTTTTACACCTTTTAATAAAGCTGTGCCACCGCATAGCAGAGGTGTGGGATTCACAGGGCCACAAAGAATGTCCTTCAAGGAACATGACTTAGGCCACTCTAATATGGCAGCACCTAAGCTGCAATCATTACAAATGACTGGTGTATTTATTTATTTTAAAACCTAGCATAGGGACCAGAATTTGGGACTCATTTGTTCCCGAGAAGCACACTAACACTGAAGCTCCAGAACCATACTGCCTTCCATGCACTCTATTCAGCCACTCAATACCTGCAAGACTTGTCACCGTAAGACACAGCTTCAAAGGAGGTCAGAACTTCTTGCTAAGGACAGCATACAGCTGGCTAGGTCTGATACTCTCCTGGAAGCGAGACATGGGTTTGAACCACCCCACACAGAAGAAAACTGAACACGATGGCTGCTTTGAAGCACTTTAGAGTGAAATCATACTATTTAATCCTGTGTATGGAGTTTAAGAACTTGCCTCAGGTTTTTTTACAGCACAGGGAGGTAGGGAAGAAGAAAGGGATTAGATAAGTACTTAAGAGTTCGATGAATAAAAGTCTGCTGCTATCTAGTCCCTGCTCTTCCTTCATCACTCACAAAATAGAGTACTATCATATTGCCATAAAGCACTCACACATACAACAGGGACACTACTTGGCACCACTTTCAAGACGACCAGACAGTCCATTTCTTGCCAGCTTTGTCTAACAGAGCTGAGCATGGAATTTGGAATTTCTGCCTTTTAAACATAGATTTACTTAGCCACAGTATGATCTTTGTCATGCTACCTACATGGTTTGTTTGGGGCTTGTTTTGTTTTGTTTGGTTTGTTTTTACACTTCCAATACCTACATTGACTAGCTTTGTTAAAAAATTTTGCATGACATTAGCACCACAGACTGGACACACTGGTGTCTGCTCAAACACAGTATCCTAATTTTATTTCATACTTTGGAGACCATAAGGAACTCAAGTGAAAAATAATCATATTGACACTTAAGGTTTCCTTCTTTGAGATCCTGTTTCTGCCTTTGTATTTGTATAATCTCTCTAAAAAGTGAAAAACAGTTCTAGAGAAATCAAAGGTCCTAGGCACATACACAGTATGTGTTCCAATTTCCAAAATTTTTTCATTAAAGAGAAACTGCATAAAAATCAACAACCATTTTAGCTGTGATTCAGTTTTAATTACCTACACACTATGCAATATTTAAGCATCTTTGATTTCAAAACCTATGTTGCATGTTTTGATCACTTAAATAAACAAGTGTGACTAATAGGGAAACTTACTACATTACTCCACATTTATACAACTCATGTTCAAAACCAAACTCTCAGTTTTTATAACAGGAGTGCAATAAGCTTATTTAATTATCTATTAAGGCTGATTTCAGGAGTATAGTCATATAAAGAGCAAAGCTAGATGACTATAATCTTTCAAAAGTTTCTTCACCTCGCCAGAATCTAGCTTCACCTAGAAACTCCACATAAGAACTACAGTTTGTCAGACTAGTCAGACCTTAGTATATTAAGCACATACAGAACCAAGGAGAGCAACTATTCCTTGACCACATGTTCAGTTAGACAGAAACAGAGATGAACATCATGGAGCACTTTAAGGACAGCCACACTACTCTCAAAAGGAAAAAACCCACAGCTGAGGATCTCATTAAGCACATCTTCATCTTCACACCTAGAAAAGCTATAATTTCAACTCCGGAAGTGAGAAAGACGTTCTTGGAATTTGCCTCATCTAGTGATCAATGGCCAATACTTTTGAAATGCCTCTTCTAGCTGTTACAACTACAGCAAGATGCAAGCACTATTATAACTCAGGTTAGTTTGACAAGGTAAGATTTGCATGTGGGGCAATTCAAACTGAACAGTGTCTTAGTAATAATAATCATCTCAAGGTCTTTTGAAGAATAAGATTTTGGTACCCTTCCATCATTATCCATTAACATTCCTATTGCAAACAGCATACAAATTTAAGAGCTTTCCATGCATTCAATCTAACATTGAAAAGTCCTGCATGAAATAGAATTGACTGTTCCGGCTTTTCATTCTAGTGGAGAGGCAATCATTCCAAGCAACCAGACTTGCAGACGCTAAATAACGTTCTATTCGAAAGCAATATTCCAAACTACTTAAAAACTAATTTAAAAAATCCTCTTAGCAATTCATAGATATTTTTCAAAGTGCTATACCTATCCACCAGCTCCTTCATTCCTTCTTTATCTGGTACCAAAGACTGGTCTTGGTCATCTGCCAAAGGGGTCCCAGCTTGGCGATATATACACCGAACCATGTATCTTACTTCTGACCAGTAATGTTGAAGCTGCTGAGGTTCACGTTCAGGCTCTGCTGAATTTTCTCTGCAAATAATGACAAAAATAATTACTCTCTACTTGTAAATCACATAGGTGTATTGATTCCTACTATTCTGAAGATGCTCTTCAGGAAAAACAACATATATCTGAAAATACCTAAAATAAAGTATAAAATTAGATAAAAGCTGCCATCCATAAGTTACTGTGACTGTCAGATAGCCTGTTTAAAGAGTTTAAGCATACACCAACAAATAAGCAACAACACTCCCGACAGTCTGACTGCAGGCACCATGCTATTGAGTTTGAATTCAGTTCTTACCTGCGCTCATTACAGGCCTCACAGTTGCACGCTATGTCTGAAGGAGAGGAATTGCTAAGATCTGCAGCAGGCACCGTCTGTGCACCAACAGTTATTCTTCCTCCTCCTACAGATTCCTGCTGTGATCCACTGTTTCCAAGAGGCATGTGCAAAAGGAAATCTTGGCTCTGAAAGGGAAAAACACAGGTAGCCTTCAGTTTGTAAGGTAGAAGTCCGAAATGTTAATACGCAGACAGATATTAATGTGGCAGTTCTTAGTGCTGAATGTATTTTGGGAGGACACACAACCAGGCACAAAGAATTTACCTTCAAAAAGCCTAATAAAGATACAGACTGAGAAAACCAGTGATATAAATATAGTTTCATTTCTAATAACCAAAGCATGTTGGTTATAATTATCACCTTTATGTACTCCAGCATAAACAATGAACTGAGCTAAAGGAAGGCTTGCATCATCCACAATTAATCATAAACTTGTAATATCTCTTTGGTCTCAATTTGACAGTATGTTTGACTTTCGTAGTCCAACAATCCCTTGGATATCCCTAGCAAAAAGCATAAAATCTCCTTGTTTATAACAGCCAGACATACTACTTCATAGTAATGGATGTTAGAAAGCTGCTGTCATTGGGAAAGGATGCTGTGTACTCCTGTGTACAGTGCTGCTCAGTACTAGCAGATGACACAAACCTCTCCCAAGGCTGCTGGTATTTTGGTCTCCAGTTTCTCTCCCTCCTCTGTGCCCCAGCCCCAGTACATACTGTACTTCCCTCCTGCACCTTCTGCGGATTGCCACCAGCTTTCTGTGGCACCAGGCAGAGACCTCTTCCACACTAAGAACATGAATGAAGGGCTTTCTCTGTGCTTCACCCCAGATCCTGAAGCAGGATGCAGACACAGGTCAAAACAAACCTGCATGCATTTGCTGCCAACAGCAAGACCAGCTAATGGGGATGGTGCTGAAGCAAACCAAGCTAGGTAATCAGAGCAACAGCAACCTGAACACAGGAGCATCTGTAGCAAACTGCTTACACTCTGGCTTGCAGTGACTGATAAGAGAGTTTTGTTTTGTTTTTTTTTTTAAAGCTCATTTTGGATTTTTTCCCCAGCTGGTTTCCTTAATTTGACTAGCCACCTAATCCATTTAGTTGCTTTTTAAGTCAAGCTTCCCAACTTAGAAAATCCTTTTGCTGTTTACTTTTAAAAACTCCTCTTTAAGTAAGAAAACAGTTGCCAAATTAAAAAATATTGTGAATTTTTATTTTACCTGGTGTATCTATAACTTAAGAAAATGTTTAGGAAGCAAATCCCGCCTTCCTTGCACTTGTAGGACACTTATTTTCTTTAATAGTTCATTAAACAGAGCTTAAATATGTCAAGAATTTTGACTCAACTGAACAATAATGTGCTTCAGTCTTGCTGTGCTTTGAACTCTCTAGGATGTGTTTACCATCAGACTACCAGTATAATTCCCTGAGATATAATCTCTTTTGATTAATTTTACTAACCCTTGTTAATAGAAAGATTATCAGTAAACACTAGTTGTATACAAGTGATATACTCCTAAATTTTCCTTACAAAAAACTGTTAACTGCGCTTTTAACGTGAGTTTAACAACATATGCTATACAAAGACAATCTTTCTTCACACTGATTTGTTTACTGAAATAAAAATCTGTATGCGCCTATGGGCATGTGCACAGTCTGTTAGCTCTCTACAAGGAGATGTCAGCTGGAATCTATAATGCTTCCAATTATCGGAAGTGTGTACCTTCCCAGATCAGTTGTGAACATTTGGTTCTGCAGTATAGCATCATAGTTTACTTCTAATGAGGTTTTGCTGGACCTGTCAATGAACTTTTTGTATCTTTCTGCTACGCTGAGCACAGCTCTTAAGTGAGGTTGAATTCTCATTTGAAAAATATATTTTAACACTTAATTTAGTAAATAATCATGACTTGAAATATTAGCACCATGTATCAAATCAGTGTTTGCAGTGCTACAACAAAGAATAAGAATTTGTTATAGGCATACTATGCAAAGTTGCGCTTCTATATTAAAAAAATACAGCAAAGAAAAGATGACAGAACTCAGACACATGCAGGAAGGTGGCAGTGCAGGTGCAGTGACTCAAGAACACTACTGAAAGAACAAGGAAAATTCAGATCGTTTACCTCACACATGGGGGGAAGTACACATGAGCAGACAGAGAATAGGAAAAAGTGTAATGATTAAAGTTGCACTGGTAAGAGTAGAAGAAACATAATTTAAGTAAAGGGGAAAAGGACGAAGTATGAGATAAATAAACTGAAAGGTCAAAAAACCAGCAAGAAACAATTCCGAGCCTTGCTCTACTCAAAAATCCAAAACTCAGAATCAGAATTCCTCATTTTTGGAACAACTTGCCTCTTCAGTTTAGCTTATGGGAAAACCAACTCAAAATCTCCTAAAATACTTTCTAAGCATTTACAGTTTAAGTGGTTCCAAAGCATCAAGTAGCATTCAGCCCATAACAACTTATCTTTTTAGGCTACTGAAGTACTTCAACTTACCACAAGAGATTGCTCTATTGTAGCATGCCTTTCCTCCTTTTCGACTGTTCGACGACAGTCTGGACACACCCACAGTGGAAGATGCAGCATATTGTTTGCTTTTGGAGATGTGGAAAGTGCTGTTTTGCTAGAATTTTTTATTCCGCTCTCTGAAAGCGAAGTATCTTTTCGTTCACTTCTACAAAGAAGACAATGCTCGCCAGTTGTATATGGTGCCCTTTGGCCCAAGCCAAAGGTAAACGGTGTCTAGAAATAAATGTTTTGATAGATAACTGGTTATTCACAGAACACGTACCAAAAACCCCTTATTTCAAGATTTAAAAAAAAAAAAAAACACCACATATTTTAACAGTCATCATTAAATGGTGAGTATTTGGAGTGTCCTGAGATCAAACACAGCAGTGTTAATATCCACATAGCAAACAATTCTGATTATGAGTACACTCCCATTTAAAAAGTAATGCTTTCAGGGAGCATGGACTACAGCCTTCCCCTCTAAAATAATTCAGCCTAGATGCAATAATTTAGTAAGAAAAAAAAAAAAAGAGGGGATAGTACAATTCCTTTTACTGTTGTCATTCTTAGAGATAAAAAGGAAAATAGCTGCTCTTTGAAGTTCTGCGTCACCTCCTTTTTCAATACTAACTGAAACAAAGACACTTTCAGCTAAGCTTGTTACAAAATAAAAGCCTGACAGTTTTAACAAAACCAATCAGTAGGGTCTTAAAATCCACTATCAGCTATTCAATAAAGTAGACTTGGTAACTTATGAGGACAGAGGCAGTTCAAAACTTACTTTCTCTTCCAAGATGCTACTGTGCATGAAATTACGGTTCAGCCACGAGATCCTGATTATTCACCAAAACTGATACTCAAAAATATGTCAAGCAGCACAAGACAAACAGAACCCAACTTTACAAGACGTAAGCGAAGTTATAATGAATGGAACAAAACATCTTGTAATGGCAGAATCACAGATTTGTCTGATAATATTACAGCTGCTAGCTCTGCCTTAATTAGCAAGGTCTTCTATGTAAGCCTCAAAATAGCTAAATTCTTTCTCAAAGGAAAGACACAATTTAAATAAGTCATTCAAGCTTTCCTCTACATACTTCTCCAACCTCAATATTAACAAAAAATACTGCTTTAAAGGTCCTGTAGGGCTGAACCGCACAAGCACAGGTGAAAAGTTCTTTAGGGCAAAGGACTAGTTGAAGCTATGACGTAATTCACTAACTCTCTTCTTGTCTTCATAGCAACAACAAATCAATTCCCTATTGCTGACATCTGAAGAAAAACAGCACAGCATTACAAACTCTGATTTTTGTGTTCTTTGCATTTATAAAACTGACAGACTCAGCAATATAGAAAAACTGAGCATTCTAGACATCAAGAAAAAAAAGACACACTGAATTCATCTCCACAAGTATCTTCTTCTATCTCAGAAGTTCATGAGAAATTTAAGGTAATAGATTTAGTAAGAACAGCTAATCTCTTTACTCACTGATGCCACTTCCAGAATTCACACCTAAGCACTAAGGCAAGAAAAAGAACATAATTTCTCCAGGTGCCTACTGCAGGTTTTCAGAAAACATTCTCATGAGGGAAGACTCGCTCTGCCTCCTGAAAGTCTGGAGCCACCCCCTTATTGGCTCTACAAGCATGAAGAGATTTCTCAAGTTAGACATTACTCTTGGCTGACCTGCGCTCAACTACAGATCTTATTAAAGCCTAAAAACCCTGCACATGCAAGAGGCCATGGCTGCTCATCCCCTTAGCCCTGAAAGTTTCCTTGTTAAAATAATTTTTTTTTTAAGCCAGATGAAGTCTCTGTTGGAATGATGATGACATCTTTATAGCTATTGCAGGCAAATCCTCATGAACATCATCTGCAGGACATCTTCCAACAAGTAGGAAAAGCAGAAGAGAAAAATCTAAAAGTTGAGAAGTTAGGACAACCTGACACTTACTCTTTTGCAAAGGTAAGGGTCATGGCAAACACATTCCAGCCATGCTGCAAGGACTTCTAGAAGTTAACACTTGAGTGTGTAATTTGTTTAGAGTTGCATCATGATCATTAAAAAAAGCAATGGCAAATACAGCAGGAACAATCTTAATTCTGGCCACTTCATAGACCCTAACAATCTCCCAACTGGCCTGTATTTACAACAGATATGAAGTTCAAATGAAAGCACTTGGTTCCTAGAGCATGATGCAAATCAACTGCTAAGGCTGAAAATTTCTAAGCTGTTTATTTCTAACAAAACTGACATTTAGAACCTTGACAAAATCTAGACCATAAGCATCTCGGATTCCTGTTATGGCTCTGTCATACTAAAATGAAGCTATGAATTGCAGTTTCTTATTTATTTAAAAGATGATGAATGCAGTAACTGTTCACGTGACCATTTCAACAGCAGCAGTACACTCTTCCTGGATTAGATGAGCTTGGAATTAGGTCACATATACATTTGTATGTGTCTTCAATGTAATCAGAGCAAAGTGTATATTTTGAGAAAAGCAAGATATTTTTCCACTAGTCAAGCTTCAAAAAAATGTGTGATGCATCTCTAAGAAAACACCTAGTCTCACTTTCTCTCTGAAACATGTTCAGATATAACATTCATAAACGAAGGCTGGAAGTAGGACAAGCCGGAACAGAAATAACTGCATCTCTGCTATGTATTTAGATTTACTTCCAAGAATAACTTTATTACCATAAGAACTGCATAGCTGGTTTTTGGGTTTGTTGTTTTTTTTTTTTTTTTAAAACATCTATGTCTGACTTCAAGCTTATTGTAACAATAAAATTTTACTTCAGAAATAGTAGCTTTTACTGCTTTTTAAAGCTTGAGTAGCAAAGTCATCAGAAACCACCTTCAGTTAGCCAAGTCCCAATCTCAAATAGAAATACAGATCTTTTTGAAGAGTTTTCTCTAGTACATTTAATACTGTTTAATAAATAATTCTGCTATCATACGCACCCACAAAACTTGGCTGCACATACCTGAGAAACACCTGTGAATTCTGATCCAACAGAACTGTCTGTAAACTGTGTACCATTTAGCGAAACCTGGAAAACAATTAATAGTACATCAGTTACAATAATTTAAGAAAGAGCATTAAAAAGTTAAGACAACAAACCCCTCCTCTGCATCTGAGGGTTGATAAAATGCCTTTTGAAACCTGTGCGATTGTTTGACTGCAGAGGTGGAAAATGCCTTTGCTTTTGTAATAAAAGCTAGAATCATAGAATCTTTTAGGCTGGAAAAGACTTTTAAGATCATCCAGTCCAACCATTAACCTAACACTAACAAGTCCACCAATAAACCAATTAAGGGGAGAGTAATAATTAATTTCATGTTTCCTGGCTTGGTGGCTGGATTATTTTTTAATGAAAGTAGCAAACTAGGAATCATTAAGGTTGGAAAGGACCTCTAAGATCATCAGTCCAACCATCAACCCAACACCACCATGCCCACTAAACCATGTCCCAAAGTGCCACATCTACCCGTTTTTTTAATGCCTCCAGGGATGGTGACACCACCACTTCTCTGGGCAGCCTGTTCCAATGCCTGGCCACTCTTTCAGTAAAGAAATTTCTCCTAATATCCAATCTAAACCTCCCCTGGCACAGCTTGAGCCCATTTCCTCCCATCGTATCTATTGTTACTTGGGAGAAGAGACCAACAGCCACCTCACTACAACCTCCTTTCAGGTAGTTGTAGAGAATAATAAGGTCTCCCCTCAGCCTCCTCTTCTCCAGGCTAAACAACCCCAGTTCCCTCAGCCGTTCCTCAGAAGACTTGCTCTCCAGACCCTTCACCAGCTTCGTTGCCCTTCTCTGGACACGCTCCAGCACCTCAATGCCTTTCTTGTATTGAGGGGCCCAAAACTGGACACAGTATTCCAAGTGCAGCCTCACTAGTGCCAAGTACAGGGGCACAATCACCTCCCTGCTCCTGCTGGCCACACTAGTCCTGATACAAGCCAGGATGCTGTTGGCCTTCTTGGCCACCTGGGAACACTGCTGGCTCATGTTCAGCTGTGTTCAGTTGACCAACACCCCCAGGTCCTTTTCGGCCAGGCAGCTTTCCAGCCACTCTTCCCCAAGCCTGTAGCATTGCATGGGGTTGTTGTGACCCAAGTGCAGGACCCGGCACTTGGCCTTGTTGAACCTCGTTGAACCTCATACATACAATTGGCCTCGGGCCATCAATCCAGCCTGTCCAGACTCCTCTGCAGAGCCTTCCTCCCCTTGAGCAGATCGACACTCCCACCCAGTTTGGTGTCATCTGCAAACTTACTGAGGGCACAACTCAATCCCCTCATCTAGATCGTTGATGAAGATATTAAACAAGACTGACCCCAAAACTGAGCCCTGGAGAACACTGCTTGTGACCGGTCGCCAACTGGATTTAACTCCATTCACCACAACTCTCTGGGCTTGGCCACCCAGCCAGTTTTTTACCCAGCGAAGAGTACGCCTGCCTAGACCATGAGCTGCCAGCTTCCTTAGGAGAATGCTATGGGAGACTGTGCCAAAGACTTTGCTGAAGTCCAGGTAGATGACATCCACAGCCTTTCCCTCATCCACCAGGCAGGTCACCAGGTCATAGAAGGAGATCAGGCTGGTCAAGCAGGACCTGCCTTTCATGAACCCATGATGGCTGGGCCTGATCCCCTGGTTGACTTGCACTTGCCTGTTGAGTTCACTCAATATGAACCACTCCATAATCTTCCCCAGCACCGAGGTCAGGCTGACAGGCCTGTAGTTCCCCAGATCCTCCTTCTGGCCCTTCTTGTAGATGGGCATCACATTGGCAAGCCTCCAGTCATCAGGGACCTCCCCTGTTAACCAGTACTGCTGACAGATGATGGAGAGTGGCTTGTCAAACTCCTCCACCAGTTCCCTCAGTACTCAGGTGTATCTCATCTGGCCCCATAGACTTGTGAGCATCCAGGTGGTGTAGCAGGTCATTAACTGCTTCCTCCTGGATTATGAGAGCTCTATTCTGCTCCCCATCCCTGTCTTCCAGCTCAGGTGGCTGAATACCCTGGGGATAACTGGTCTGGCTATTAAAGACAGAAGCAAAGAAGGCATTAAGTACCTCAGCCTTTTCCTCATCCTTGGTGGCAATGTTCCCCCCTGCATCCAATAAAGGATGGAGATTCTCCTTGGCTCTCTTTTTGTTGTTAATGTATTTGTAGGAAAAAAATTTATTATCTCTTACAACAGTGGCCAGATTGAGTTCTAGCTGGGCTTTTGCCTTTCTAATTCTCTCTCTACATGACCTAACGAGATCCCTGTACTCTTCTTGAGTTGCCTGCCCTAGTTCTACAGATGCTAAAGTTTACTATTTATGTATTTTAAACTTTTGCACTATAGCTGTTTTATTAGCAATGCAACTCTGAGATGAAAGAATTGATACAACAAAAAAGAAAAGTCATAAGCAAAATGACATTTTTCCTTCTGTATTTGATTGTTTGCATTTAGTTTTTAAACTTCTATTGTGAATTGAGACAATTACCAAATACAATACTGCTCAGAAAAATATGCAGTGCTAACCAGGAAGACTCTTCCACAGCAAGCCTCCAAATGGCATTCAGCTATTCCACTGCAGAAGCCTTCCTCCTGTCCCAGGTTATAATTCAAACAGAAACTTCTCAGAGATCTCTTCTATACCTTGTTTCTCCACAAGTGTTACAGAGACTACACTAGATATCAATGAAGTGCGTTTCACAAAAACAGCATACAAATTGAAGTCAGTGACAACGACGAGCCCTAAAGCACAATGAATTGAATAAAAGGCATTTGATTTAAAAAAAAAAAAAAGGAGAGGAAATAAAGTCAATTATTTTATTCTTTATTTTCCCTCCTCTTGAACACTAGTTTATCTCTTGAATTTGAGATATAATTTACCTCATGCTCCTGCTCCACCTTTTACATGTTTTTGCTAACCTCTTCTTGCTCTCCAGTTTTCCACCTACTATTGCCATAATATTAATATTTCTAAGACTACTCTAAAGACTACAATAAAAACCAGCCTGTTTAATGTAGGAACCCCTACATCTTGTGCCTTGGATTTACAGAGTTCAGAAAATATTTTTACCCTGCTACCAAACCAGAAACTCAAACTGGAGCCTCCTCCAGTACAAAGGAACATCCTTCCGTTTTACACATCCACACGATTACCAACTGCTTGGTTTACAGAGCCAGTGAGATTATCGCAAAGCCATTGCCTTCAGCCAGATTTTTCAAAGGCAAAGCAGAGGATAAAACACAATCTTCAAATCACTGCTAGAGAAGATACAAATAAGAAACCACACAACTTCACTTACATACCCTATCCTAACTTTCAAGAGTAGGTATTTAAGAAAAAACCCTCATATGCAAGTCAAGCATCTCAGATCTAAAATCAATGGAGCAAAAATGCTGATGTGGAACAAGTTCCCTATTTTTATTCAGCCACTTTACAAAAAGTGTAAAAAAGAAAAGGTCTGTTGAATTAAAGAAAGTCGTCTTCACCAAGGAAAGAAACCCTCTAGTACTGGAGATCCACTGGTTATTGGCAAGCATATGCATTCAAGAACAAAGAAATCAGTAAGAAAGTTTAGAATGAAATTGGTACCTGCAACTCAAAAAAAAATTTTTTTTTGAGAAAATTAAAAAAAGACAAGTTTATCCAAAAATATTACCTATTCATTAAGGGAGCACATTTACCTTCTTTACATTCAAGACAGTGATAACAAGAAATACATGAGCTGTCACATTTAAACACGGAAGTGTTGAGTGACCAAGCTGAAATGCAGTCAGAAATGTTACGAAAGCAAAGGCAAAACCAGTGGGAGGGTTCTGTTATCTACTAAATGTCACAGGACACCAAGACAAAATACCGAACATCAGGAGCGACTCCTTCATGGAACTAGTTGTCATGCTACTAACAAAAGAAAAGGTATCTCTTGATCTTACGCACTGTGCAGAATTCCGTTCGAAATATTAGTGCAAACCCCCCAGAATTTAGTAGTGACCTAAATATCTGCAGGAGAAACAAACACCTAGGATTTTAAAGAAAGGAATTAGACAAATAGGAGGAAACTTAAAGAGAATCATCAAAAATTAAATGTCTGTAGGCAATGAGATTTAAGACATTGTATGCCAGGCTTAGAGCAAATTAAAATAAATAAATAAAAAAAAAAAAATCACAAAAAGGACTTAAGTGGGGGTGAGTAATGCCATGACTAGCATGGGAAGGAGATGGCTAAACAGCATATTAGAGAAAACATTAGAAGAATCTTGTAGAAGTTGTCCAAAGGGGGCTCAAACAATAGCAAGCTAAAAACAGAGAGAAAAAAAATACAATAAGACAGTTTCACAAATAATTTAAGGAAGAGTGTGTGTGTGTATGTGAAGTATAAGAACTACAACTAAATCCTTTTTCAAGGCACATGAGGAGCAAGGAGTACTAGGTAGCCTGTCAGGATCTGTAAGGCTAAAGTAAGTAAACAAACAGATGCATTAAAAAAATGCTCAAACAAGCTAACATGACAGAAACACCAGATTTATTTTTCACATCTTCATGTTTGCTATGGAGGAGTTTAAAGATATTCTCCCAGTGAAAGGCTTCTTTATGGAAAACGCATTAGAGGATCTGTTTCAAAGCAAGACACTGCTAGAAAAAAGTATGGAACAGACAGACAACTCAAAAATTAGCAAACCACCAAGAGCGGATGACATTCAGCCAAGAGTCCTAAAGAAGCTCAAGGATGTTATAGTTGCTCTAATAATTTCAGTATGTTAATGCTTGCTTTATACTTCACCAGTACTAGAAGAGCAGAAGATGATTTTTTTTTTTTTAAATATTTATTTATTAAGCTTTGAAAGGAGATCTAGGAAGCTGCAGTTATCCAAAATCTGTGGCAAGAAAGTGCCCGAGATGACAAAGTTAACTAATAGCACTAGATTCTTCATGTTACTAAAGAGACTGGAGAATGGCAGAAGGACCTTAGAAGATGTAATTACTGGGCCATATGTTGACAGATATAATTCTATGTGCAGAGATTTAAAGTAGAAGTGACAAGCTAGACAGCTGTCACTTCTGGACAACCCTAACTTTTTTTTTTTAATTAAAGAAAACTTATTTTTACAATCCTGAGTGTCTTTTTTAATGATTTTGAAGTTTTATGTTTTAAAAACCTATTTTGTGAAGATAAGTGGCAGAAGGAAGGCTGACATGGATCAGGAACATGGGAATCTCTGCATGCACTCTTCACTGTAATGGAAAGTATGTGTGTATGGGAATCTTTCTGTTCTTTCTGTAAATGTTATTTACAATGGAAACAAAGTTACTGTTTTTCTTGTAAGCTGCTGTCACACTAATTCACCCTCTGTACAATGTTAATCTTCTGGAAAATAAGGCATACACCATCTTGGCACAGTATAATTCGTACCAGAAAGTATAAAGAAAGTGAGAATCACAGCCTAAACAATACTCCTTGATTTCACCTGAATCACCTTGAAGAGCCAGTTAAGCAATTAGAACATAAGCACTCAAAGACTGCCATAATTTTCTCTAATAGCCTGTCACAATCAAAATCAGACCTTCAGTGGGCTGAGTGACATATTACTAGACAACACACCCCCATCCTTCTCGCAGTTGAAGCCTGGTGAAGTCACACAAACATCATGAAAGTGAGAGTGATGCAACATCTCAGGAGAGCTCAGAAAAAGAAAAGCACAAGAAGAAAATGTAGATTTGACTCATCATCGCTGAACCCTAAACAGTTCAACAGAAATGTGATGCTCAAAAAAAAAAAAAGCAGGATTTAATCAAACTTCTCCTGGGAGAAAACAGCTAGAAAATATTGCACTGATTTTCTCATGCACATTAGTAAAGATAGAGACTAGAAAAAATAACAATGTCATTGAGAGACCACTAAGGCTACACTTTATTCTACACAGTCCTAATAGAACAAAGGTATTCCATACCACTTGAATTAATTCCCTTATTTTTACATAGGGAGGTGAAAAATTAAGTTCGTTAAAACATCTGAAACAACATATTTTCTATATGTGTCTGAGTAACACTAAAGAAACCTACTGCACTTAACCCTGGCTACCCCCCCAAAACCCATCAAGATGTCTTGTCTATGCCGCTTGCTCTCCTGCCTACACTTTTTGTGCCAAACCCCATTTGCCACAGCTGTTCTGTGCCAAGCCTTCTCTCAGGCACTTCCAGTCAGGGAGCACACGACGCCATTGCTCCGCAGCTTCACATGGCGGCTCTGCCTCGCTTCCCACCGCTGTCGCCCAACGCCGTTTGGGAGGCAGCAGTCTTAAGTCACACTCGCTGGTGAAGACCTCCCTCCCCGCAGCCCGAGTGAAGCTCTGACTTGGGTGCTCTCCAGTCGCAGGCTGAGCTGTTCCTCTCCTCTCCCAGGCACAGCTAAATCAGTCACAGAACTGCTGCTGGCAAATGAGTGATGCTTACAAACTCCTAAGTGATTTTCAGATATGAAGAAAGATTTCTTTATGCCTTCAGTTCAAGAGATAGGAAACTATCTGGTTTCACTAAGTGAAAATTTAGGATCCTTCCTCCCTAACCCCAACTGATTCTTAAATAAGCCACTGTGGAATTCAAATGCATGGATGAGGGAAAGAATAATGACAAATGCAGGAGAGAAAGGTTCAACAGTAGGTAGCAAACAAAATCTGATGCAGGACATCTCTGGACCGGTAAGACCTGGAAAGGCACACGGGAGGAGGAGTATGCTACACACGTACTGTAGTTCTCTTCTCCATTCACCTAGTACCAAGCACCATCAGGCTGGACAGCATGCTGGCCAGACCTCTAGCACAGCAAGAGTGGCATTTGTTTGCTTTAAACATTGCTCCCGAACATTGTCAGTAGCGACTGTAGTCTCTGCAGTAACAACAGCCTCTGCAGAAGGTATATTACAGCACCGATAATGTAAAAACTAGCAGTAAACTATCAACACTTATCCCTTCCTTAATCCTTTTTTAAGTCCACATTAGATCTAGTTAACATCTGGTACAGCCCAGTTTTTCAGAGGAAGAGCAAACCAAAACAGATCTACTTGGCAGCGTCATCACTCTTGCCTATCTGCTTTCATGTATTTCAACATTCTGATTGGTTTTCATCTGCTGTACTTTAAGAATGAACATTTTTTTAAGGCATTGGAAGTACCCATCCAAGAGACTAAGCAAAGTACTGTCTGGTTTCTCACAGAAAAGGTCATCTTCACTACACCCTGGACAGACCAGTTCCATGCACCACATGCAAGTGAGAACAAACTCACCCACCAAAATAGCGTAAGACCTGCAAGATACCAAACTACTGCAAAAACAAAGCAAAACAAAGCATACGCCTAATAAAGCGGAACATTACCTGTACTACAAAAACCAGTGTATTCCATCCTTTCTTCATGAAAGTAGTTGTTCTTAAGGATGGCCTAACACTGAAAGAAGTGGTCCAGGGAGGTCTTGGAATCAGATTAATAATCACCCAGGATTATATTCAGGAATCCTCTTGGAGAAGATGACCACATTACTAATGCAGCCACAGGAATATTTATGGCCAATATCGCCATGGCCAAAAAACACAGAAGTGTCCTCTGACACAGCGTGCCTGGACCTGCTGCACTCAGTGAGGGGCAGCTGGGCTGGCCCAAGGTGACCAATGGTCCCTGTCCATGGTCATGGAAGTCCAAAGCCAAAGTGGCAGGTGAACAGGAAACTTTTTCTAATAGAAAGTAAGATAGAAAACTAAAGAGTTCTTATTTTTCATTGTTAAATAATGCCCAAAAGTTTTGCAGTAAGAGGACATGCCCTTTTAGAAAAGCATTGTATTTTTAAAAAGATTAAATGTAGGGGTTTTCTTCCTAGCACTGGAGTATGGAGAATGCAAATTTAACATGCCCAACAAGAGGCAGGAAAACAATCAGCAATACGCAACATACTTCCAGGTTCACTGGCACAGCAATGCTCGAGAAACTCAAGCAGCTATCAGAGTTTATTATTATTGTTTTAGAGAAAAAAATTCTTTTGACATCAGTTATACAAAATCTAATTCCAAAGAGCTTTTAAGCAGTAGCGTGGAAATTGGTAAATGTTTGACTGGCAACGGTGAAAAGTTTGGAGGTTCCTACTTCCAAACATAGTCATGGTTTAGTGTGATATAGTGACACTGAACAGAATGCAGTTATACTTACACGCTTGCCAGGGAGTCTCAGTATTACAGGAGAGACACTGACAGAAAAAGTGATTATTGATTAGCTGCAACCATCACCAACAGGGAAAGCTGTGAATGTTTCCTACACAAAAAGATCCTTGTTTTTACTAAGGATGCCAAAGTACTAAATAGAAACCAGAGAAGGCAAAGACAAGGTGATAATAATTAAAATTCAAATATCTATATTAAGGCAGCCAACGCTTGATCGGGCCAATTGATTAATTTTACAGACTATTAAGCCATTTTACCTAGCATGCTATTTTGGGCATTAATACCCAAAAACTCCTAAGTTATCTCTTCCCAGCCTAGCCTGCATTATTCTAGTATAGTCCACACTCTTGAGATCAAAAACTTTTCAATGAAGGAAAACATATCCATAAACAAGTCAGTGATGCAAGAAGTCAGTCCCTTGGTACTCCTTTAAAAAGCTACTGGACTACACGCAATTTCAGAGAACCTTTAAATCTTTATGTCAATTGACAGGGATATAGAAAAGTGAAGTCTACAGAAGAAGCAGCATTCCAAGGAGCGTCACAAGGCTTTTGTGACTCTCTTGATACCCAAAATTTGAAATACAAAATCTCAATATTACTCTCAAATACAGCTAAAATACCTTTTAGATCTGAAATAATTAAGTACCAGAAGAAAGAGAAGTTGCCAGAAGTTGAACAACAGCCAAGAGTAAAGCATTAGTGAGAAACCTGGCAGAGGCTCAGGATGGCAGAAAGCACTGCACACCAACACAGCTAACGTGTTGACGCAACCCTTACTTATGCTGGTATCTAATACACAGCACATTTCTGTTCAATAGCTATCGTACCAAACAGAAATCATTAACATCATACCAGAGAGGTCAGTCAGTCAAACATATAACCCTACCACACTGTTCTGAAGTAGAAATAAGCCCAAACTCCACTTGACAGCCAAGGAGCTAAGCACAACGTGACTGCACACCCCCCTCCTGGTCAAAGAGGACATTTGTGGAAGCAGATTTGCTGCAGAACACCATCTTAGCTGTGAGATATAGCAACTAGCCATGATAAATCAGTTTTAGTAACATGCAGTTGGTTATGTACTATCTTGTGTATACACATTTGGATAGGGCAGGTTGGAAATCTTGTGACTGTAAAGCATGCTAGCCCATCATGTCATGCTCCCTCCATGACACTTAGCCAGCGGGAATTATGTACTAAAGGGCTAACCACAGGAAGTAACCTATGAAGGGGGGAAGGAGGAAGAGAGACAATGCTGGCACCAGCAAAAGATGATTCATCGAACTTGAGAATTCACACTGGTTTTGTTTGTAAAGACAAGCAAAAGATAGGAAAATGCTGAGCAGATAGCACCAGTGTTGCGCTGGATTAGAAACTTGTTCAAGGAGCTAACAAGGCTGTTGTCAAGTAGGTCACTCATTTAGCCCTCCAAAAGGTGAAGCATGATATTACCTCATATTAGGATCAAGATATGAAGATAAATCTATTAAAAGTTTTTAAGATGTATTTGCAATAGACAGTCATCACATTAATCCTAGATTAGGTACTCGCTATCCAAGCATCTCCACAGAAAATACTTACGAGCAAAATGGTTTCTATCCCTTTTGACTTGTACTACTGCTAAAATCCAGTTTGTGAGATACCAGGTAAATTTCTTTTCAGCCAATATAACAAATAGTTTTCTTGTTTGTAATTTTCTGGGAAATGCTCATTATTCGTAGACAATCAACATTAGGAGACTTCAATAATTTTAGTGACACTTCATTGCAATTTTCATCTTTTTAATGTAATAACATCGTCTTCCAGTGTTTTCTTTATTAAGTAAAATCCATTACAGAATTTGACTAACCTGCAAGACAGGTTTTCTGAAGGCTTCTCTTCTTCAACAAGTCATATTATTAAAACTTATCACTTGGATTTAAGTAAACATAACACTGTATTTCCATAGCTTAGTAAAAGCTACTCCTAAAATAAATTGTTGATGTCAAACAAGCTGACAAGCTGAGGGTGGGAAGGCTTAATCTAGAAAGCTCAGTCTACCTTGCATATAGATAACGAAGCAAGTTTACTATGAATGACTCAAAAACCCAACATAATTATTCTTCTACCCACACCCCCAAGATCCCAAACCTGATTTGCTGCTTTTCCAGCAGTGAAATCTCTTAGGACCTTTGATACTAAGTCAAAACGTCAAAGGAGTTTTCAACAGAAATTGAAATTTTTTCAAAGGAAATACTTTCTCCAGTTGAAGCTTTTATCACTATAGATGTTCAATCTAGGGAGAGGAATTCTAAAAAGTGTAAACAGTAGGCATATACTGGACTTGTTCAAAAAGACCAACCCTTTCTGGTTTAGCAAAAGCTATGAGTTAAGAGTGGGGTTGGGGGTGGGTGGGGAGGCAGTCCCTGTCTCACCCATTTTGGGAGATAGCCTAAACCAGAACCAAGATGACAAGTTTCTGCTAGCTCCTGCTAAAACTCAAGTCTAAGTTACTCGGACAACAAGACCTTGTGCCAAAAAATTTCTGTAAGATGCAACTATTTACAGGCTCATCATGGGGGGGTGGAGGGTGTCTGTGTAAGTCACCTATAGACAGCCCCGTTTCTCACCACAAGGCATAACAGTAGTTGGAGAAAGTTAAAGGCATTTTTTCTCACCATGGTTTGGAAAAGTGCTGGTCATGCACTGTTAGCATCTGCCGGATCAAATACATAGATAACTTCAAAAAGTCAATGCAAAAAGTATACATAATCAAGGTTTTGTTTTGTTTTCAGTATGACCAGACACACACACGATCCTCAAAAATAGAGCAGGGAGGAAGGAAATCAGACAGCACTGAACAATGCTGAATAGGAAGAAAACCAGTCATCTTTCTACTTCTAGTTCTGTAAGGACTCATGTCCTCTGAAAATAGGTAAAAGCAACACTTCTGGTGGATTTACACAGAACTGATTATTTACCTGCTGCATCTTTTTTTCCTTTGGGTCCTCAGAGCCAAGATATAACAATTCTACTGTAACACAGTAATCAGAATAGCCTAAAGTCTAAATAGCTACTTAAATTCACAAACGCATCAAACCTTGATTGACAAAAAGCTATGCTCAGAAACACAGCCATCTTAAATGAAATGAACTACACCACAAATAAAGGTGCCTGAAACCATCCTGGGAAAGTTGGTTTTTCTTTTTTTTCAGTAGTACCTCAAAAAGACAACTTTGAAGTAGTACTTTCAAAAGAACGTAGATATTGTTATTCTGTAATGAGTTTTACAGGAGCAACATCTATATTCTGTGCCCTTCCTCCCACACATTCTTCAACAGTGCACTCAATTTTTCTTTTAGCTAAATCAATCTAAAATACATCCCTCAGGAAATGAGCACCTGTTAGGAAATAAGGAGTTCACAGGTTATAGTGCCACAATATGAAAATGTTAGCACACACACAAAAAGCTATGGTCTCTACAGGAACTAGGAAGCATTCATAAACCAAAATTAAAAAGATGAAACTCCGATCTGTATCCCATTATAAGACAGAATGACCTACAATCGCTTAACTTTTTAACTGAAAGTTAAAGCAAGGTTATACTCAAAGAAGAGGTCTTTCATCTATTTTGTTTTATTAAACAAGGACAGATTACTTCCTTGGACACTAATTTGAATGATGCAGACTTCAACTATTCATTCCATGAAACGTACAGATGGGTACATCCATTCCTACCTCAACCACTGCAATAACCGCCCCCCCACCCTTTTTTTTTTTTAAAGTCTGATGTGACAACTAATCACTATCAAATAATACCCTAAGGAAAAAAAATAATAAAGAAATACACAGTTGCTTTGTAGAATAAAGTATCCAGACCCTACCAGAAGTCCTGCTGCGCTCTGTAGACACTCTAACTTGAATTCCACCACTAAAACCAAACCTACATAAGCTGTCCTTAAGAAAAATATCTAAGCACTGCCTGGCACACGATCTCATTAAATCTGTATTAACAAAGGCCAAAGACCTTCCCAGATTAATTCCTGTTTGGGAGCTTTTTCCAGAAGATATGATCTAGTGCAATCCTTATTTAAAGATTGCAAGTAGCAAGTCATCCAAAACAGAATTCATCTGGGCTCAGAATCAATTAGCAAATTTCATTATTTTTGTTTATTCTCCATTATAATTTTTCTTCTGTTATGTATTCAGATGCTTCTATCTTGTGAACCATTTATTCCTTACCTTCTGAGAAATGGCAAAGAGCTAGAAAACAGGCCCTTGGAAGTCAGGAAGGAGCACAATTAGCGTGATCCTTCCTACAAGGTAGCTACAAGAACTGGTTTTCAGGAAGAAATCCCTGCCAGATACCAAATAACCTCCCCTACTCCTCCATTTGATACCACTGTGAATAGATTCAAGGACCAGGCTAGTCTTTTTTTTTTTTTTTTTTGTACACAAAATATTGTGCAGCTAGGCACAGGCTATCAGCACAGCCACCCCAAAAGGTCAATCTATCTATCTAGTTAAGTCACACGAAATTTGACAACACTTGCATGAATACTGTTTGTTTGTAGCATATGAACAAATACTGGTTTTCCTCCATCAGCTGAGAGCTCTTATTATCCCTTCCCAAGTCATTATATCCTCTGGAAGCTTTATCAACGAAATCTCACATTTTCTTCCAAGCCAACACAAAAATGTTAACAGCATTACCACAATTCCCTACAACCCACTAGCAATATACCCATTTACGATTAGTAACTGAAGATTTTCCAGGACAAAAAGCTGGAAGATCTACATCATCTGGGAACAAAAATACTCCTATTCCATTTGAAAGCAAACAAGCTGAAGTCACCCTTACTTTTTCAAAAGCAGTAAACACCAGATGCAGTGCTACCCCAACCCTGAAGATAAAACTCCCCAGCCGTCCCCGTGGCCCTGCATACGTTCATTCTCAAGGAAGACGTATGCTTCCAAGCAACAGTTATTAATGCCATAGTGAACCTGCACTGACTGAAGTCTCTGGTGGTTAATGGTTAATTGCCTTCCAGTGGAGAAGGATTGCTACAGGAGAAAGCAACAGATCCCTGATGCCATGAAAAGTGCCTATGCTTGCAAGTCCCATCTTGCCACTGTATCTTCCTTTGAACCTAAGACCATCTGTCTCATCTTACAAAAAACTAAAAGTATCAGAATCACAATTTATACCACACTTAAATCTATAAACACATACTAGAAAAATATTTATCATCTACCATACTGAAATTCACACTGTATTGCAATAAATGAAAGATATTGCCCTTGGGGGGATTGGAGGAGAGGAATAGAAGCTTTAGATACACTTTTATCCAGCTGTCAAACTTCACTTTGTAAACTACAGCATCACTATTTGTACAAACAGGCAGCCTCAGATGATGAGCCATTTCCTCATAGCATCATAAAGAGAGGAAAAATTGACTTCCAGAATAAAACAAAACATTAGTTTTGGTCATTAAAAAAAATAGTAATTTTTTTTAAAAAAAATCTATATTTAAGCTTAACGGAGGGACAGTAAGTTAAAATGGGATTTAGTATAGAAATATTGCAGCTTGCTTAGCGTACTAAACCAATGATATTTCAGTAAAGAAATGGTGAAGACAGGAAGAATCAAAGCCCTAGGTTTTGAAGTAAAAAATGAAATACAAATCAGAAGGCTGCAAACCATGACATAAGCTTGCACTCATCTTGTTTGTAATTGTATCTTCATTCTTCTATTAGAGAAAAAAATGTTTTTAAACAGAATAAAACCCAAACTACAATAAGTATGAGGCTCTCAGCTCTTAAATCATGTGTAACCAAGAAACTACAGCATGCCTATACTTGTGCAACCAATTACTTGGCTAAATAAGACCGTTTATTCAGATTAAAGGCAGCAGCAATTAGTATCCTTATCTTTTTGCATTGCATCAATCTGATGTACTGCATGTAAATTGAAAAATGTTATTAGAAATTGGTTATTTTTTTAAGAAGTATCACTGTGCACATGCATATTTAATGATTTGTACTGATAATTCTCTAACTTCTTTCCTTTCATCTTATTAAAATAATTATTCATAATTTACATTTCCAATTGTCAGAATTTTTCTATCCCCAGCTCCAAATCAAGAAATTTCACATCTTAAGGAAACATCAAGAAAAGTCAGAGACACTGACAAGTGTCTCATGCTATATTTGCAACCGAACGGCCTTTCTGAGATTAACTCTCCATCAAGATTTGGAAGCGAATGGGGACAAGGATTTGATTACACCAATGGCTTATGCTCATCCCTAAGACTGTGAAAAGGAAACATGATTCCAAGATGCATCACACCGTTTTCAAGAGACACTGGAAAGTATTAGTGTGGCTTCGCAGACCTCTGGAGAAGACCTCATTTGGTCAACCACCTTCAAGAAACGACTAACTGCAATAGGCACGGTGGCAACCAAACAGGGCGGTCAGCAAGAGGCCTGCTTCGTTTAGCTTAGCGAAGCAACGAAGTTCTCTCCCTGAATGCAGTGGGGGTGGGCGGAAAACAAGAATCAAACTGAGGACAGGGAAAGCCGAGTAAAATGTCCTGGAATACATTCAAACTGAAGTAAAATACTATCAGTCACAGCATGAAGGATGTGAAGCAGAACTGAAGATAGGGATAGTGAAGATCCATTTCAATGAAGTTGAATCAGTTAATGAAAGGCATTGTATGGCATTTCTACAGATAGGCAGCACCAAAAAAACTGCCCAGATCCCTTCACATGTTTATGACCATTCACATGAAAAAGCTTTTCAGTTGCCCAAATATATTTGGAACTTAGTTGTAATATATGAGCTGCCTTTGTCTTCTGGGTGTTTTTTCAAAATTCTATTTGTGGCAGGGGAGATGAAGGGAAATTTGCCTGCAGTAGTTTTTAAGGGTTTTGTATCTTTTAACACTGCATTTAAAATAAAACAAAGAAAAAGTCAGTATTTTAAGTTTTGTGTAAAGGTATGCACAATTTGCAAGACAAAGCAAACTTGAAAACTTGAAACCGAATTAAAATCAAACTTAATATTAAGCCATAAGGGGAGGAGGAGGAGGAAATCATGTCTTTTACTAGTTGAAGTATAGTAATTAATTATATTTAAAGAGTTTTCTGTGCAGCATTAAATGCTATTCCCTAGTTGACAAGTGAAATGGCAACAGGTATATGAAATAACAGAACTAATTCAAACGTGGACAAGCTTAGACTTGAGTGAAAAAAGACTTGGGTCTGTAATACCTAGATGTGCAGCCACCAAGAACCCGTGCTCTCCAGGGGAAAAAGGGAGGGAAGGAGATTTTGTTTTAATTACACACATCAAATTCTTTAGGAGCACATATCCCACATGCAATACTTCCCTTCTTTGTAGCCAAATATGACACAGCAGAACAGAGCTAATCCACCTCCTACCAGGATTCTGCCTTTCCTGTACTAGAAAAATGTTCAATGTTTTTCCAGCAATTATGCAGCCACGTGCTAAAAAAAAAATACCAGAAGCTAATAATGAAGATGATTCAAGCATTTCTTTTCCCCAGTACAATGGCCAAAAGTGTTCTGAGCAGGTAGTTAAAACGCCCCAAAATTCTCTCAACTAGCCCTGACAGGTAACAACTGTGCATATACATTTTTTTCCTAGTAAAGAGTTGTTAGAGATTTAATCTGTTGTTTATACTTCAATCCTGAACAGAAATATGTAAAATTAATAGGATTATGCAAAACAAAAAGCCCTCAAAATGTGCCAGCACTTCCCCTATGAACAGTAAGAAGCATTCATCCAAAGGCAAGTTTAAGATGCATAAGACAACATTTTGGAATTAATTGCTTGACTATGTAGCTTCAATGATACAACTGTAGATGCTCTACTCCAGGAATTATGTTACAAGAAAATGACCTCACCTGGTAACTGGTAAAGGGTTAAACATACTCACTCTTGACAACAAAATCTCCTAAAATATTAAGCCATGCATGGGAAAGGGCATTTTCAGAAGGATCCTCCAAATATAATTTCTAAAACTAGCCATGTTTTTCCCAGAACAGAGAAACAGAACTGACAGGCAAATTGCATATGCTGTACTCGGACATGACACAGACAATAAAAGGCAGAAAAGTAATTCTCCAGTTCTAAGCCCCTTCAATCCTACAAAAATCAGCACCAACATGAAGCAAAGTCGTAGTTTAATAGCTAGACTTAAGAACAATCAGCAAAATTACGGGAGAAGATGCAGCAAGTAAGATTTAACATCAGAACTGCATTTAAAGGTTATGTTTCTAACAAATCACTATGAAGTTAATAAAACCACAAGTTAAGCTAATATCCATAGCAGATTACCTCAGTCCTTGCACTTCCATTATCCCCAAAATGCCCAACACTAGATGTCCACCATACATGCATACAACACATCATATATTAAGTTTCTTACAGCCACATGAGATACACTACTGAAACATAACACATGGTGTGCCTCAACTACCACTATGGGAGGGACCAGAAATTTACTGAATTAACTGAGGAAATATGTAAAGCTTGAAGTCCTTCAACCCAAGCACGTGATTTACTGCTGCAGCTTAAGAAGCTGAGATCAGAGAGTCCAGGGGAGTCTATTCAGCTACCCCTCACCAAAAGGCAGGGGTGCTAATAGCAGGAAGCCAGCCATGATCCCAACATGCATAACCGGAACAAAAAAGGAAAGTGGCATCTCCAAAACTCTCCTCTCAAATGTTCCCTGACCCAGAGATGTAAGGACTATATCCAGATAGCAAGCCAAACCTAAGCCCTGGACTGGATTTGTAGGAACAGTTGCTTGTATTTCCTATACTGAGGAAGATCACAAGGAAAACATCCAGTGCAGTGAATTTCTTCATTACAGATTGTCTTAGAAAGTGCTTTTGGGGGTTTGGGTGTGGGTTTTGGACTGGGGGGGCGGGGGGGGACATTAAGGAGAAGCAGGAGACAGCTGAGCTGAGACATCCATGATTGTGATGTCTTTAAGGCAGTCTGTGAAGAGACTGCCAAAGACAAAGGCAGCTCAACAGCTGTGTCAGAGAAAAAGCCACAGAGAACAAGCTGTCTGCTGGCCCTACCTAGGGCAGCATGCTTCTCCAGTTCTTCTCTGCCTCCTTCAGACCCAAGAAAACAGAAGTGGTTGTCCGACTCCTAAGAGGAGCAGAAATCACATATATCAGGTCTAACCAACAGGCAAATGTGCACCACCTTGAAGGTGTCACAGAAAGCTGTTTCAATGTTCATTCATCACACCAGCTACTGCTCATGGCTGCTTATCCACATGGGTACTAGTTATGCTGCGAACAACGATCAAGAATGAATAAGAAGCTCCTAATCAGCCCTCCATATCCTAACACTGTCAGGAACATACGCATCCTGCAGACAACCCCATGTGTTTGAAAATGCTATCAGAGGACAGCTTTGGCTTCTCTGACCATGTGATGAGGTTCCATGTGCTGGTAGCTGACGATGTAGAAGATTTCAAGGAATTAACACACAAAAGAAGCTCTTCCTGATTGTTAACTTGAGTGAAGAATATTTTACACTAGGATCACGAGCAAAACATCAAGAGTCCAAAGATGATATACCAGGGCAACCTGAACAAGAGCCTAAAAGTAAGAACAAGTAATTACTCACATAAAGTTCATAAGAAACAAGCAACCAATCCATCAGTCTTAGAGGTATGCATACTAATGTATGAATCATAAGAAGGGGAGCTAGAATTCTTTGAACGTCATCAAGATTGTGATCTACTCCACAAGAGTCCATTCCCAGCTAGAATACTAACAGAAAGAGGATACAGTCAGTTCACTGGGAAAAAAAAAAAAACCAACAAACCACCAAAACCAAAACCAAGAAAACAAGCAACCAAAACAAACAAATCCAAGTGCACACGAGTGTTATGCCCTATATCTAAAGGATGTAAGCATCACAAATGCAGAGGAAGGTATTTTGGAAGCCTACAAATAATGAAAAGGAGAAAGCACATGAGTGCTATCAAGCTACAAGCTTACTACAGACCATCGAAAGTGACAGACAGACAGATGATACCTTTTCTGAGCAGGCAGAAGAGTGAAGAAAAGCACAGGACTTCTTGTTACAAGGAAATACTAAGACCCTAGGCACCTACTGGGAACGCAACATAGCAGAACTCCAGCAAGAGTTCAAGGAACTTACTTTTTTAAAACACAGAAAGCAATCAGAGACCTTCCTTTAGCTGCAGCCAGCAAGAAAGAAGTGGTTGACAGTAAACAATGAGAGACAGTTTCATTGGAAGTGAACCGTCAAGTCAATGGTTACTGAAGAGGGAAAGGAAGGAAGAACAGCAAGAGACAGATTTAACATCACTAAATAAGAGCTTGCAGAAGGCAGGTCTAACGGAAGGAAGAGCTAATTCTCAAATGACACAACAGATACAAACAAATTCAAGAAAACCAAGCACAGCAAGAGAATAGAAAACATAGCAAGAGAATAATGACTCAGAAAAGGAATAACAAGCATAACAATGGCAACAGAATACAGGGGACAAATCAAAAAGGCTAAAGGCACAAAATGAAATAATTCTCATAAAACAGCTTGAGGCTACAAATAAGAAATTCTATCAGTACACTACTAAGAGAATTTGCCCATTACTGAATGAAGAGGGAAAACAGATTAAAAAAGAACAACTCTTCACTAAAGACATCAACTACAAGCAGGTGACTAGCACAATTAGCACAAATAAATAGGTAAAAATCCCCCCACCCAGAGTCAGTCTATTATTGGAAATAGCCATACTTACATTTTTTTCCAAGTTGGCTGGATCTGATGACATTCAACCAAGTTGCTCAGGAAATCCTTTGAGCCATCTCAAAATCAATAATCCTATCTTTGTAAACTCAGGGAGGATGCCTGAGATATCTTAGAAGAAGCCTAGAAAAAGTTGAACTATATAAACCCTTTTTTTAAAGTAAATTAACAATCTCACCCCTCAAGAAAAAAAAAAAAACCAAAAAACACCAAACCAAAAAAAACTGAGAGAAAAGGGATGAAGGGCTGACACACCTGAGGAATAATAGTGGCCTGTCTTCAGTTCCCAGAAAAGTTAGTCAAATATATTCAAACAAGTCTTTTTAAGCACTTAGATGATATGGAGATGAGGAACAGCCACCTTGGTTTTGTCAAAAACAAGCCATGTCAAACCAGTACAACTTTCTTCCATGACAGAGTTACACAGGGGAGAAAGAATAAATGTCATGATTTACTTGATTAATGTTTGTGACAGTCTTAATTACTGAAACTTTCTCACAGCCAAACTAAAAAGCCAGATCTTGATAGAATTACCATGAATTTCCAAAGAGACATAGGTGACTATATGCAAAAGAGGAGTCAACAAGGTCAGACTGCTGGAAAAAAGCTAATGCTACCTTGGGATGTATAGCTTATGTGACACACAACATAATCCTTCCACCTAATACTGCTCCAGTAAGTCTCAGAGGGAAAACTGCAACTCATTCTGAACACAGGTCTTCAAGCCAGACAGGAACAGCTGGAGAAAAGCCACAAGAGAACAACTACCAGATGTAGACAATATTACCTGCCAGGAAAGGCTGAAAGAACTGGGAACACCAAGCTTACAGATCAGAATACTGAGGGGACTGTGTTTCCACAGCAAACAGCACAAGCAATAAAATGTTTGAATTGCAGCAAGGGAGATTTCTATGCCATAGAAAATACACCGCAAAGTATTTAAGGACAAAGATAGGCTGCTTGGTGAGGTTGTGGAGTCTCCATCAACGAGGTCATTTTAAGAGCAGGTTAGACAAACAAGTGACAAAAATATAATCAGTGCTGTCTCCACTGGCCAGAAGATGGATAAATGAATGAGATAAAAACAAGGATGGAATGAAGCTTGAAGTCAAGATTTTATAGCACTGATAAGAGATTCTGGAATATTACATTCAGCCCTGGTATCAAACTTAAGGAGATAGTTAGAAAAGTGCAGAAGGAACCAAAGAACTACCTGAGAGCCAGCGCACATGCTTAGAATAATTGAGAGTCTAGTGAGTTTTGATTATGAAAAAAGAGGTTGAGGGGTAATTCTGTTACAGTAACCAAGTACCTTCACAAGAATAAAACATCATGTTCTAATGGGCTCTTCAACAAGAAAAATCCCCAAATCCACACCCAAGAACCATGGCCTACCGAGCAAGGATACCTTTGTAACAGAATGAAATTAACACAGGTGTTGTGGTAAGATTGTAGCAAAGCATTTTTGCACAGAGGAAGCAGCTATGTTAGACTAGCAGCAAGTCTGGCTACTTGGCTAGCATGAGATTTAAAAGGTAAAGCAAGCATAGTTAAATTACCACAGTTATGAGCAGTACTCTAAAAGACGATTGCTTGGATTTATGTCTGCTTCCTAGAATGCAACTACAAAAAAAAACCAAAAAAAAAAAAAAGAAAAACACCCCAAAACCCAAAAAGCCCACAACAAAAAACAACCTTAAAGAAAATTAATTGTATTTTTCAGACAAATCATCCACCTTTTCATATGTATCGAGGTAGCTAATTACCAATACTGTTGTCAATTGGTATTTTAAAAGAAGATAAAAATCCCTATAATCAGTAGAGTCTACCTAAGACAATTCACAAAGGGAAAAAACAGGGCCACAAAGCTCAACTTCCCTGGTAGCTCCCCAGCTCCTGACACACCGCCGTGCTCAGACTGCCTGCCTGCTCACCAGTTACCAATGCACGCTCTCTCTCATGAATGTACAAGTAAAAGTGTGATTAGGAAGATGGGGGGGGAGGAGGAGGGAAAGACAGCCTAATTAAAAGGCTAAATCCACATAGTAGCAGTGGGACACACAGACATCTTTTATGCCTTCCCCACCACTATTTTCTGGCATTATACTGGAGTTTTAAGCCTATCCAATGTAATATTCCTTTCAAGTAGGCCAACTAGATCAGGATGTCTGACCACAAAGAGGGCTGGCTTTCCAGAAAGAGGAGCTACAGTCATCCTCCCTGTTGACCAGTGTCAATCAAATTTTGCTTAAGAGGAAAGGAAGAATCACAACAACATATTGGAGGGGCAGACACAACAGGTGCCAGAAAGACATCTTCCAGTGATCCTCTCACGGTTTAATGAAAGGGATTCATGCTCCACTAAACCCCACTAAGCAGAGACACCTACAAAAGGAATAATCATCAGACATAACACCTCCCTGACCATGTACTAACACTTATTAATAGATTATTCCTATACTTACCCAAACTCTCTCATGTCATAGACAGCTCCCCTACAAAATATCCATTTTGGTGAAAAAGATTAAGACAAGGACACCAAAAATTTACTAGTCATAAATGCAAAGCCTTAAAAGCATCAGTAAAGGCAGACTCCATTGCATCAACTTTTTTTTGCTGATCAAAATGTTAACAAACACTAAAAAAAAAAATTTTGCATGTAACTTCAAAAAGTTAAATTACTCAAGCAAACTATACAAAAGAATATATTTGTGGCAGAAGCATTGGAGATAGGACAATGCAAGCAAAATAAAACAGTGAAGACTAACTTCCTGCTATGAAAGAAAAGGAAATACGAGTCACAAAGAAACCATAGAAAATTCTTTTCTCAACAGAAGAATTCATCCCTAACTTGGGAAAACAATTAAAGTGTACAAATACAATCATTTGGGAATGATTTTTCAACATTACAGCAATACCTCAAGTATCCTTATAATAAAGCATTGCACACTATGCATCAGCCATTTTGCCAAGCCAAGACTTCACGGAAAAAGGTAATGATAGGGATGTCGACTTTCTCAGGATTATCCTAATTATTAACAGGGTTGGGAGTAACTTTCTTTAACAGATTTGTTAGTGTCTTCAGTATAAGGGAGGTCTAACACTGGTTAGGATCCTCTGGGCTTTAACAGAAAACAAACACATACTACGGTAGACTTTTGCGGCTTAGCTGTCAAATTGTCAGAAATACCTTATTGACTGAGAGGATGAGCGAGTATCACTAACAGGTAACATCATTAGGTGCAACCCGCTGACTTCAGAGTTTGTTTCAGAACTGGCTTCACATTTAGATGAATACTCATTTCTATGTCCTTAGTCAAAAGCCACAAAGGCAAGCACACATTCAGACTTCTATTTGAAAACTCTACTTGTACTTAAGGAGCAAATCCCCACAGGCCATTACTAGTAATGTCTTAACAAATTCCTGGGGACCAGAACAATCCCCTAAACCTTACACAATCAGTAGATTTTTCACCTGATTAAAAATGAAAACACAGGGTCAGAATGACTTTAAATATTGACAAAAGAATATTCCTCTTCATTCTTATTATGAAGACATGATACAGCCATCAAGTTTAAAAAAAACATGCAAGAAGCAGTCTAAATAATATTCAAAGTATGCATGATTAAGTGTCATGATTTCCCCATAATTCCAAAAACCAGTAAGCTAGGTTGCCAACGACAGCACTCCCAAAAACATTAAATAATAATTAATATTTAACTTCGTTACTATGCAATGTTCCTCAGTACAAAGTTCCTCCTCCTCCTACATAAGGTTTCAAATTTATAGCTAGTGAAGGATACTGTGCAAGTATGGCAGCCTGTTTTCAGGACAGAAAAAAAAAAAATTGTAATTTGTTTCCATTGAAAGCATAAGAATCTTTTTTAAAGCAACGTATATCTGAAAATTATGGAAGTTTAGTTTTGTCCACCTTTATTCCAGTGGTTCAGACTCTTAGCCAGTTATGACGCTAACAAAAAAAAAAACCACCAAACCAAAAACCCCAGTCATCTTCAGGCTGCTGCTGCAAGCTGTCTCAAATCACAGCAGACACCAGTACAATTCCCTGCAGACTCCCTGAAAAGAAGCGGAGAATGACAGTATAGTGAAGATGAATCTTGGGACTAGCCAGGAAAAAGAAGTAAAGATAAAACAAAGATGATCACACAGATAAAACTGCAAAGTTTCCTCTGACAGTAAAGGAGTGTTCTATCTCTTGCTGAGTGACAAAATAAAACCTTAATTCATCTGAAGCCTATTCCAGTGAAGATTTGGGTTTCAACTACACATTACCTATAGCCACATAGATAAGTTACGGCCATTAAAATAGTGGTGAAAACCTTCCAGTGAACCTCAGCTAAACCACTAACTTACCATCTGTTGTGGCAGCAGCTTATTGAAGATAAGCAGCCTGGAAGCATTACGGCAATTAAGAAATCTTTTGGTCATTAACTCCACACCAATTAAACACTAAAGGCTGGCAAAACCGTACTGTGGCTCAGAACTCCTTTTTAAGGCAAACTCTTCTGTTCCCAATGACTAGTGTCACTATGAGATCCACTGTGGCAAAGAGCCTTTAAACATTTACCAGGCACTTCTTTGTCCATCAGCAGCCCTAACACATATGTACGTATTCTCCTAATCCAAAACATGTACATGCACACATACAAAGTATTTACTTCATGCCTACACTTACACAGCAACATCATTAATCCACATTCAAAAATGCCATGTTTTCAAAAGCTTGGATACATGCACACACATGTATGAGCATGCACACACACGTTCTCACTCACGCATCCGTCCACGAAAGTGTCTCTGGGCTTGCGGCAATATTAGTGTTATCCAAATTCAGTCTCACATCCATCTCTGTGAAATACTCCCTACAACAAGTTTGAAATAGTCAACTATTGGGTTTAATATGGTTACAGAATTTGAAAGAGGTTCCATAACTTCTTGTAATATTCACAAACTAACCAAAGCCTGCCTATGAAAACATGTTAACTCGAGGTATTTTTAAATCACACTGTTGCACCTAGATCAATGGAAAAAGCACTGAATATTAGAAAATAGCTGAACCACCCTTGTGTACAATTCAGTGGTAGCACCACCTTCCTAGGTTTGGAAGAGTTCTGCTCTGAGAGCTAAAGCTACTATTTCTGCACATAGGGGGAAAAAAAAAAAAGAAAAAACAGAAAACAAGCTTTGGCTTTCAAAAAACACCCTCATCTTAGTTTAAAAGCAAAATTACTTTAGTCCCAAAATACAGAAGAAATCCAAAAGTTTGCAGTGCCCACAGTTAGTGCACTGACTCCGATGACATCAACATACAGCTGTTTGCACTAGTTCTCTCACTTTGAAAAAAGCCTCAAAGAGAAGAAGTGGTGGCAGAGTGCATTCAAGTCTGGCACCCCTGCCTAAAGCCACTTCTTTGTTTGTAAGGAGCTGTCATTGATGCAGTTTGACAGCACAAAGCTTAAAGCAGAACAGGAGTCAAGGTAGAGCCTTACAGTACTTTGCAGAATATTACGTGTACATTACATTTAATATAGTTTCCAACAAATTTTAGCACTACACACAATGAGATATGCCCTAATAAAGAAATACATAGATTTTAAAGAGTCATGGCTTGCATTAACAGACTTCTTCCAGAAGTAGGATTCAATTGACAGCCTTCTTTTCCTTCCCTCACTTTACAATGCCGATATAATTAAGTTTATTTTAGATGTCACTAATGACAGACACTCAAAAACTATGAAGGGCATGACCAAAACTTATTAGGCAAGTTTAAAAAAAAAGTTACATAATGTCACGGTCAGTTAATATGTTCAAGAGTCTTTCTTTCATGAACTCACTTGCCCATTTCAAAAGGCTAAGCATATTTCATGTAACATCAATAATGTTTGCCCTTTTACAGCTCTTTCTCTCCTTATCCACATTAACTCTTCTCCTACATCATCAAAGGGGAAAGGAAAAGCCACTTTAGTCTTAATCTATCCTTCCAAAGACCCCATCCTCATTCACTAACCACAGATTTCTCTTAACTTACCAGATCTGTAATTGTCACTTGTTTCTTCTGACAGATGGGGAGAATAAAAGTAGACCAAAAGATACCAGTCCCTGAGAAAGCAATATTTTGCTACATACAAAGTATATCCAGGTGCTGTTTCGGGGTCTTGTTCAGACCTCAGTCTAGTTTGTAAATATCCAGGTTTACAGCTCCTAAATGGTTGGTGGTGGCACAGAAAGAACATTGATAGACATGGCTGAACACTGAGTTACTATGCACCAGCTCTGGCAGAAGCCAGACAGCCCTGCTAGCACACAGGTGTGCTAAGTCCACCTGAGAGGCAGATTACTACCATGGATCCAGATCATATATTATCTTAGATGACCAATTTTAGATGAAAGCTGGCTCAGGAGACGGATGGTCCTACCACAACATGCCATATGCATTTTTCCCCCTTCCCAATAGCTTTCTGAGTGTTATAACTAAATGAGATTCCCGTTACTGTAAACCTCCTTCAGCTTCTGGTGTTGGAGAGGAACATGCCTTCGGCTCTACCCTTTACTCTCCCATACCCTCTTTGGGGAATAATTTCAGCAGTTACTTCTGCTATGCTCGCAGATTTCCGAAAGGACGTGAGACCTTAAGGGTGAGGGAGAAAAAGCTACACAAAACCACCTCTCAGTTATTTCACTGCTGTCCACAGAAGTGTAAGCACTAAAAGCCTTAGTATAGACTTAAGCTGCCCGTGTTTGCATTCCTAATTCAGAAAACTACAGAGTTATGGGTCCGTGGAGCCCATAACGTGGAGCCATTTTCACACGAAACTACTGGATTTAATTAATATAGCTAACATATCAATCATATACTATTTAATAAACAGATATCAATCACTAGAGTTTTATATGCTAGTAATGCATGTATTTATATACAGTCTTTAGAAAGCTTACCTCTTGAGCATATTCACAGATTTGGGACATAAACCAACCACTACCCCAGTTCTCTACACTGTTTGGCTTTGCTCTAACTTTTAAGCAGAGAAGCTGTTATTTCCAAAAAGAGCAACAACTGACTTATGGATCAAAGTGAGCAAAGCTGACATTGCAATGCAAGCCATGACTAAACTAACACTTTTGATAGCGTAGGCATAATTAATATCTAGAAGAATAAAGATGGGCATCTCAAAATAGAGATCTAGAACAGTGAAGTCCCCTGGGCTACCAGCCGGACACTTCTGTCCAGCCTGCTACCTTTCCCTGGAGAAGACAAGGAACAGCTATTTAGAGCAGCAAACACTGCCCCAACAGCTGATCACATCCTCCATCTGTTCGCAGCTCAACACAGACCACTGAACTGCTGCCAAAGCAGTTAAAAAAAAAAATCCAGCAGCTTTTTCTAAGAGCAACTGCCATCCACGCACACTCCCAGAAATTAGTCCTCCCTGTCTATTGCGGCGCAGGGCTCCTGGCCCCTCCTGGACCACCAGCAATTCACCTCCCACAGCCACGTTCTAAGACGAGTAGAAAATGAGACCATAAGAGAAGCCCTAAAGCCCAGATGCCATGGCTGACAAGTCTGCTCTAGATCAAGGCAATCCAAAGCCCTGAACTTCAAAATAATGACTTTTGTAATCCTGTAAAAACTTATTTACCTGCATGATTGTGGTCTTATGTTTTTGAAGTTCCTTCAGAAGCAAACACTTGAGAAAGCTACTACAAACCAGTTAATGCGTTAAAGGAGGACTATTGTAAAGATCTACTGTGCACGAGGACTTAACTTTGTGACATACCACCATAAGTAACACTACAGAGGCATCTACAACCTATTCTGTTTTATTTCTCTAGCCCTGAGAAAAGACTATGCATAGCAATATTTCATGGAAGTACACAGAGCTTTTCTTCTGAGAAATGCACAGTGGAGTCAATCTTTTGTTTCCTCCCTGTAAATGAGCAAAGCTATTCTTTCAGTTTTAAGAAATTACCTAAGGGGTCACTCATCTCAACCCTTCTGAGCACCAACCATTTTTTTTTTTTTTTTTTTTTTTTTTTTTAAAAAAAGGAAGAAGCCATAACCAAATAGGCCAGTAGAGGCTAAGCATGGCCCCCTACAGAGATTTTCCATACTACGCATCTTTGGGCATCCAGTTAGTACCAAAGTCCCTCAAGGCTTCCTTTAATAAAGAGTGGTGAGAGATGGCCACTCTACAGAGTGATGCAGAACAGGAGTGCCTCCCTCTCAGAGTGTGTTCTGTCACTACTAGGAATTTTGAGATGGAGAGAACTACATTTGTGGTTTGTGCAACAGAAGGCAAGTTGATTATTTAAGAACATGGTTAAAGTTCACACTCCAAGAAAGTTCTGATCCAGCGCTATCACCGGTCCCACATGAACAACTTCAGTTCAACAGCCTCAAACAGCCTTGCAGGCAACCCCATTAATTTTTCCCCTAAAAATCCACTTCATAAAACAGTGCTCGGACTAACTTCTGCACCACTAAAGCAGTTGTATATTCTATATAAAAAAAAGAAAATATATGTTTTCTTTTTTCATATCTTTTCTGTATACTTCAGGACAATTACTATGTTGCTCAGACCTATCTTTAATACTATTTCTACTATGTTTCCCCACACAGCTAGGAGGTGAAGGTCAATAATGTCATAGGCTGTCTTGAATTTTTACAATATGAAATTAAGTGATTCTTGTGTCAAAAAAAAAAATAACAGCATATTCCTTTTATTGCATTCTCAGACAAGCTTCAGTTTGGGCAGTTCCCATAATGACATTACGAGCAGCATCATAAATGTTATTTCCCAGTTGAAGTCTTCATTTGCAGCACACAAAATTTAAAACTTGTAGATTAAGATATTAGCGGAGAAAGAGAACTGAAGCATTATTCTATCCATTTAACTGAAATTTTTCCTTCTGTTCAATTATCCTAGGAAAATTTCATATATGGAATACTCTTTCTTAAAAGAGAGCAGTCCAAAGCTACCTCGGTTGCTATTAAAATAAAAAAAGTTGCCACAAGAAAGGAAAATGTAGGAACTGTTTTCATTACCTTAATAAAAGAGGATATATGACCTACTTTCCCACCAGTGAAGGAGCCCCAACAAATATTAAATCTTCTTTGATTACCCAGATCCATATAAACCTGGAACACTGCCTAGCACATCCATGAAGCACTGTACATCCTAAGCAAAGCAAGTTTATTTCCCAGTTATTTCTCATAATAACTTTTCCACAACACACCTTCAGCAGACCTGTATTTTTTAAGGACCACCCTTGCTACACATACATCAGGGACTAAGCATTAGCCTTGTAGGCACCAAACACCACCAAATTGAATTTCCACATCCACTCAGCTCTCCTTGCCAGGCAAGGAGACGAGAGTAAGCCTGGATCCCTTCCTTACACAGACTGTAAAGGAGAAAGGATCTGAGGGCTCCCCTCAAGGTGGGATACCACTGCAAAACAATAAATGCCATAACCAAGAAAAGAATGTGATATTAAATACCTAAATGAAGCTTCAGCTACTGTTTGGGATCCAAAAAAGTTGCAGGATGAGAAGTGGATAGAACCCTGAATAGTCTCATCAATATGCACCTATTTCAGAACTAACTTTTCATATTAATCTAGTTCCAAATTACATCAACAAGGTTTCGTTTTCACAGTCAGGAAACAAAAGTTTGGAGCGGAAGGGAGTCACTATGTTTTTTCAGAGTAAAAGATTTCTCTCTCAATCTCTCTCAACCATTTTGCAAGCAATACAGTAAGAGGGGTGGGGGGGAAATCCTTTGCCTTCACACCCAGAATCAAGTGTCTCAGAACAAAGCCATAGGAGGATACTTAGGTAGTACAGATTAGACACCGCTGAAGCAGATGCCATTTTTTTGGACACACTTTCCACATGTTTCATTTAACAATTCACAACCGATTACTCTCATTATCAATTGACCATGATATAGCAGGTGCAGGAGGTGGGGGACAAATGCAGCGCTCAGGGATTGGATATACATCAAGGTCATGAGTACACACAGGCACACACTTCCCAGGAGCAGTGTTACAAGATCTGAACGAACCACTAATACGTGGGCCTGTGGTCCCAGACCTATTAGCTGAAAAATGCCTTAACTGATCATGGGAAGAAGCTAAGAAAGAGCTATTAATGTGAATGTTATGCAACCATTAAGCTTGTTTTAAAGTTTGAAGTGTTCTAGTTAGATTCATTTAAGTCACAACAGATTCTCTTTCTAAATTAGCAAGTTTACTCAACCTTACCACCTAAACCCAATCCTAACAGTTTCATCTCATTCTGTTATATCTCCTTTTATTAAAAAAACAAGCAGAGCATAAACTCTTTAGGGCAGGGACTGCATGTCTATTGGGGGCAGGGGGGCAGAAGGAAAAAAAAAAAGAGAGCGCGCAAACTGCAGTTAGTCAGAGGAGCAAATGTGCTACCAGACTGTCAAAAAGACTCATTTTTCATCGAGTAAGTGTTACAAGTGTTTAGAAGTACCTGCTTCCTCAGCCTGAAGAGTAGAGGTTACAATACTGTTTTATTTATTGGAATGAATCTAGTTTACCTGAGCCTTAAGAAAAATATGCCAAAATAAGTTTGCTTTTGGAGGGGAGGAGGCCTTACATAAAAGTGCAAAAGCTAGCAATTTGCTGAACTTCTGAGTTCCTGACAAAGCTCCTCTTTTGTATACTATTCCTTTTGAATGTTTGAATCACAGAGGGGGAAGAGAGGAAAGGGAAAATCTCAAACAACAAATCAAGCACAGATACCAGTAAAATGCAATGAACTACAAAGCTGCTGAAAAAATTGGTCTAAAAGGTGGCAATGTATCGTCTGCTATGTATAGAATATCTATTTAAAAAGCAGTATCTCATAATAAAGGAATAGTCCAGTGAAGTATTTTATGAAAATTCTGAAACAGACAGCTCTCAAATGTAAGATGACTTAATATATTACTACACTTGACAGACAAACGATATTTTGAAAAATGCAAGTGAAAGACTTGTAAAATGGCTACTAAATTATTTCCCTTAATAACACAAGATCAGTCAGGCCCGTAACAAAAACTACTACTGTAGCTGACCCAGCCACTGACGTATAACTCTTCATTCCAAAGTACCTGAACATACTAAGGAACAGCCAATTTTACTAGAGTATATCTATGAGTTATGCAGTGGTTGATAAAGATAATCAAATGCATCTCACAGCATCAATAATCTAACTGTCAGTCAAAAATTTATAGCATCAAATCATGAAAGCCTGATGCAATGCATTACTGAATTTAAAAAAAAACCACCCAACAGAAAGCAAGATCTATTTCATTAAGCATATACATTAAACTTCAAAATATGTATTTTATTTTATTGTTACAAATTACTGTTATTTATAGGATACCCGAGTCTTCACTCCATAACATTGCTGTAAATAGTTCTGTAAGGAAAAAAAAAATGTAACTCCTAGGGAAGTCCTGCAGCAGCACCACACAAGTAAATGACTTTGTTTCCAATTCCAGTTAATGTCAACACAGTTACAGGTTTCCAAAACTGAGATACTCCCTTGCACTGAAACACTGACAAAGCATCCTTAATTTCACTATCATTCTAAAACATCTGACAGTGCTAGAGAGGATGAATTCGGATGCTATGAAGCATGTGCATGGGGCAACGTAGCTTCCAGGAAGATTCCATCAGGAGTTGCCCACTTGCACCCCAGAACAAGACTTAACAGGTACTCTAATGGAGAATTTAGCCTACAGTCTTAGAAAAAACTCCAGATAAGATGTATAAAAACCTCAATTAAAATATATTTGTTAGCTCTAACAGGCTCAGCTAGAATTTCAATACTGTCACACGCGCTTTTAGTTTCAACCATAAATATAGCTGTTTTAAAACTCTGTTCAACCTGTTTTATACATGTTGAAATTATACCTCATTCTGAACAATTACTGACACACAAGAATGCAGAACACATGTGGGATCATTCCTTAAACATCTTGTTTCACTCCATATTTTTAGACAAGTTTTGGAAGAAGCATCTGATAGAACATTAGTAGAAGGGTGTGCCCACCAAATCCAGAATGAGTGCCCTAAAACCAGGTAAGTGACGAAAACCTGGAAACAGAAAGCATGCTAACAAGTAGAAAACATTATGCTGTGCAGCAAATATGAAATTTGGGGTTTTTTTTATATTTTATATATTTTCAGAGATTAAACATTCAAGTTTGTCCAGCAGAGAATTGGCTGGTGACTTCTCTTACCCACTAACGGGAACTTTACCATATTCTCTGTGAGATGAAAGTAAAGCAACTCCGGTTACTACTTTACAGCTATTAGCGCATTGCTTACTCTCCATCCATCCAAAACAAATATTGCACCTAATTTAGAAGTGATCAGTCATATAAAACACACAGTTTTCTTTCTCAACTTCGTCCAGAAACAACATATGCTAGTCTTTCACTCAAAGAGCGAAATCTTGTTTTGACCATGTACCCTTAACTAGCAAATTATTAACTATTAAGGAGATCACATTTTCATATTAAGTCATAGTCATGTAATGATGCTTTAAGATTTCATCTTTGCTTTCATCTTTGAAACAAGATTATCAGTTAACTTTTAAGTACTGGCAACTTTCATATGTCACCACCACTGGAAAGGTATTGAAAATGTCACGAAAAAGATCACAAACCAGTATGGAGGAAGTAACAGCAACTTTAAAAGGCTATTATAGAGTATAAGCATTTACCTTTCAGAATCTGAGCACAGGGATTTATCTATCCTCAAAATCTAATTCTAATATGCTTACTGTTTGATTAAATAAGTCTGTGTTGCAGGTTTATTCTAGCTTAACTAACTGATCTATTAAACCAACTTAATTCCCCATTTGTCCATCAGTCTTCAGAATCACTTGTACCACACTGTTAAGTGAAATGGAAACATTTGACAAATTGCGTACACATCTAAGAGTACCAGCAAAAAAGATCAATGAAGATGGTTACAAATGCATTCAAAATAACATGTTGTGCATACTTATAAGAGCATGAATAACCTATCAGTACATGTAACATAGAGAAGTATTTTCCCCAGAAATGTCATGCTGAAATACTGTATTTAATTTTGAAGATGTGACTTATACTTTCCAAGCGAAGACTCCTGAAGACTGAGAAATCTTATTAGGAACTACCTAGTCTGAAAGACAGAAGAAACATGAAGTAGGAAGACTAGCAGTGATGTTGCCCTTTTAAAATGAATTTCAGAAAAAGATCTGATACAGTGCAATTAGGTTAGAACCAAAGTCCTAGACTACACATAACCACAAGATACAAACATATCAAAATATCAGGCATAGTGGAGCCTTCACTATTTGAATCACATCCATGTCCCATTCTGCATATCACTCCACTGCTTGTTTTATTTCCCCTGTGTTATCATGTTTATTCCAACAATGCCTAGGAACCCGTGCCTGAAAGAGCTTGCAATCTATGATGTAAAACAAAACAAGATGCATATTCTTGCTGGAGGTTTAACTAGAACAGACTTTAGTGATGACTTGCAAAGTGACAAATAAAAACTTGCACACCTCTTCGACATTATGCACATCATTCTTCCGGATATCTAAATCACATAAGGGCTACTGTCCCAAAAGGAAATTATGCCTGAAATAAGTGTCAGATTAGAACAGACATACAGAAATGGTTAATCTAAAGCACTGTGGATTTTGGGTCACCAAGTATAAGAGTGTAGAAAGACAAGTTTTAAAGGGGGGGGAAGAAGTTAATCTACAATCATCAAATTCCTTGTTGACCTAGCAAAATAGATGGGCACAAAATTACATGGAGAACAAAAAAAAAAAAAACCCACCCACCCCACCCCCCCCCCCAAAAAAAAGAGCCATTTGTTACATCACGTATTTCAGACACCCTAAATCACAAAAGCCATTTCTTCTATTTCCCCCTCCCGTGTACAACATAAGTTTATGAGAGAGAGGAAACAGCAGGCTGTATGACATACACATGGAAGTCTGAAGATGCTGTCAGCCGGAAATGCTTTTGTAAATATGACACCTAAACACAAGCTTTGTGTAGATAACGAAAAATTTGGGGTAACCTTTATGACAGAAAGGAATGTAAACTTATTTATTCTTTTGTCACTTGAGCCACTAGGATACCTTTCTAAAGGCCTAATCCCTGAGCAATTTTTCTTGGGGGGGGGGGGGGGGGGGGAAAGACCAATTAAACCACACAATCTGCTTCCAATAAATTTCACCATATTATGAAATAATGTAACAGATCTAAATTATTCTGAGGCACCAGAGTGCAAACCACAGTCCAAGCTCCAATGAACCTCCTATGCTCAACGAAGTTGTCTGCTGCAAGAAGGGCTCTAATATTAATGGGGGGGGGGAAAAAAAACCACACAAAGGTATATTTTTGCTTTTTCAAGGCCTGCCCACCTATTTCTTCCAGCTCCTCCATTAAGGCGGGGCCCGAGCCCGCAGACCCCCGAGGATGGGGACCCCGGCGCTGCCCCCCGCCGGGCTTTCAGGAGCGACCCCAGGACGGCGCGGCCCCGAGCAGCCTGCGCTGCCCTTCCCCCACAAAGGGTGGGGAGCCGGGGACGCTGCCCAGCCCCACCGCCCCGCCGCGCAGGGCAGCGCCGCGGCCCCCCGCCGCCGCCGGGGGCCCAGCGCTGGCTCCCCCCGCCCCGCCGAGGCCCTGGGGCCCGCACCCGCCGGAAAGGGCAGGAGGGGAGGGCGGATGGCGCGGCGGCGGCAGCCCCCCGCCCCTGCCAGCGCCGCCCGCCCGGGCGGGTGGGTGTGTGCCGGGCCCGCCGCAGCGGGATGTCACCGCCGCCCGCCTCGGCTCCCCCCCCTCACCTCGCCGTGTCCCGCCGCGGCCCCGCCGCCGCCCAGGGCTCCGTTGCCGGCGGCCGTCGCCGGCGCTGTCAGCAGGCCGCCCACCGCGCTCGGCGAGGCGGCGGCCGCCTGGGTCGCAGCCCGCAGAGGGGCCGCTCCCGCCGCCGCCCCGGCCTTGCCCAGGCCGCCGGCGCCGCCGCCGCCGCTGGGTCCCGGCCCGCCGGTGCTGCTGAGGCCGCCGCCCCGCTTGTTCTTCCGGCGCTTGGCTCCGCGCTTGGCGTCGGCCGGACTCATCGTGCCTGACACCCGGGCAAGGGAGGAGGGAGCGGGGGGGAGGAGGAGGAGGAGGAGGAGGAGGAAGAGGAGGAGAAGGAGGAGGGGAAGGGGCGCGGGGCCGCCGCGAGCGCCCGGGAGCGGAGGGGAGGGGCAGGGCCGGGGCGCGGGCCACCCCGGGCGCCGAGGAGCGGAGCGCACCGACTGTCACGGCAACGGGGACTCCCTCGGCCCCAGCGCCGCTGACCAGAGTTACCGTCCAATATGGCGGACACAAGGGGAAAGTGATCCCCCTTTACGTCGGGGGGCTCCCCCTTGCGCTGACGGGAACCCGCCCGGCGGGGCACGCTGGGATGCGTAGTTCCCGCCCGGCGCCACCGCCCTTGGCCGGAGGCGGACGGCGGACTACAACTTCCGGCGTGCACTGCGAGGCCCGCCTGGGCGCGGCCGGTGAGCTCATCCGTCCCCGCGGTGCCTGCTGGGAGCTGTAGTCCCCTCCGCCGCCGTTAGCGCCGCCGGCCGACGTTGCCACCCCGCTCAAGGGACTACACCGCCGCCCGGCTGCCGGCGAGCACCACGTGACGCGCGCCCCTCCCCGCGTCTTAAAGGGGCCGCAGCTGCCGGTTGCTCCCGTAGGGAGCTGAGGCGCCAGGGGCTGCGTCCCCTCAGAGCGGCGGGCGGGCTGCGGCCGCAGCCCGCCCGCCGCTCTGAGGGGACGCAGCCCCGTGATATGGCGGTTTAACCGAGGGCCTTGCTGTCCCTTCCTGAAGAGCACGAGGCGAGCAGGCCTCAGCCATGGGGCTCCTCGCTGCTGAGGCGCCGGCCTCCATGTTAGGCCAAAGGAGGGTCTCCTGTAGCCTAACTCCATCAACCACGACAGCCCGGCTACTCCTCCTCCCACCATCGCCTGCCCGCGCGTTATAAACCACCGCCGCAATGGCCGTGGTTTCCCCGGGTTGCTCTCCACCGCCACGCGTGCGGGCCCAGATGAAACGCAGTAGCGCTGGGCTTTGACGTGACCGGGCGGCATAATGTAAAAATAATAGATAACGAGCGCATTAAACCTGGTCAAGGCCAGGTTGGACGGGGCTCTGAGCACCCTGATCTGGTTAAAGCTGTCCCTGCTCACTCCAGGCGGGTTGGGCTGGATGAGCTCTAAAGGTCCCTTCCAACCCAAAGCACTCTATGATTCCAAGTTACAGCGGTATAAAATCTTACTGCAGCGTTAAAATTTTGATGGCGTTGCGTGGTAGTGATAGCGGGTGAGCGTATAGTTCAGGGGCACCGGTGTGTTTGCCTTTCATTCACCGATGACCATACGCGCTTAAAAGGTCATGGAAAAGACAGCTCTGGCGTTTTGGGAGGGAAATGGAAGGCGACGCTCATCTCAGCGTTGCCCTGATGAGCGGTTGGCAGCTCCGGTAGAAGCTACCATCCATGCTGAAGCTGTTCCAGCATTAGTTTGCCTCGGTACAGGCGGAAGAGATTTGCACGTACACGCAGGCAGCTGTGAAACCAGGAGAACATGTTTGTTCGTTCTGTGGTCTAGTAAATGGTGATTTTTTTGGGGCAGGGCCCTAGCCTTCATAAACGCGTTCAACGCTTAGCACGCGCAGCGCTGCATGAACAGCAAATAGCAGCGGCGAGAGTAGGGGCTATACAAAACTCACACAATTGTATACAGCCTTTTGCCACAAGCAAATAAATTCTAGGCCTTGTAGTATAAATTTGAAGTTGGCTTTGTGTGACATCTCTTCTTAATATATGGCATTATTTTCAGAGCTAACATCTTTCACTTGAAATGGTGACACGTCTTATTTGAGTCTTATATAGGGCCGTCTTTATCTTCCTTTCAGAATTATATTTTCACTTGGTCCCTGTTCATTTAACACCGTGCTTCTGAAAGAAAGATTACAGCTCTGTCAGTCTCTCCATCCCCTATGTATTACAGATAAAAAGCATTATTATGAGAAACTATTATAGTAAAATCACTCAATCGTACAGGAGCTAAAGTAATACTACTTAGTCTGACATTACAACATTTAATTCCCATACTCTCATTATAGAAACATAAATGTTTTCCTTTTACACTTCAGATGTAGGGCCATCCAGATGATTTTTTTTCTAGATCCAGTTTTCAATATTAAAGAAAATTCACAGTGCGGGACGATAAGTTTTTACAAACTGTGCAGGTCGGGGTCTTTTTTTAAACCTGCAAGTAAATACTAGTGCTCAGGGAAATGAAGTACTTTTATGGTTTTGAACTGAACTCTGCTACCACACCTTGTTTTTAACTTACAGTTAGCTGCTGAGCCAGTGGGTTGTTTTAGAAATGAACTTGCCTCTTTGGTGGTGGATTTGAGCATTTGTACAAACCGGAGGAAAAGCGAGAGGAAATTAATTTGACTGCTGTGAAGACCTACAACTAAGTTTCTTGCCCTTACTTGAATCAAATTACTTAAAATGTTCCACCTCATACCTAAAAAAATAAACTCAGCCATTTGAACAAACTAACTTTAATTTACCTCATTGTTAATTTAAAACGTGGCATTGCGCTTCAAAATCCTTTGGGGGGAAAAATTATTTATACTCTGAAATTTTTCAAATTTTCCAGGAATGACATTTATAAAAAACTCACTGCATAAACAGTGCAGTTCACTGCAGTGCTTTCCCATGCTCTTCCTTTGAACCAGCCCAGTTTCAGCAGCACTGTAGTTTTCTCTGTGAGCCATAAAGTCAATGAGTTGTGCGGGTCACAGTTACCTTCGAGTTCTGCCTTCAAGATGCCACGGTGGCTGGGAAAACTCAATATGGTTTTACCTCCTCGCTGGAATATTTGTGCTGGTCTCCTGTTGCACACGCAATGATGTGAGGAATCTATGCACCGAACTGTTGTTATAACTTCAAGTAAAAAATAAGAGACCTGCTAATTGTTACTGTTCTTGAAATAATAGTCTCTGTGCCAGAGAGGTTAAAATTTATGGTTTCTTTAGTTTCAAGGGGTTCTTAATTATGCATGTAGTTCCTAATTCTGCAAGTGCTACTTGGTGACATCAGTAATGGACTGAAGTCAAATGAGCAGCTCACATGCAAGGCAGCCCCGAGAAGAGTTTAAAGCTGTCCTTCTGTTCCTCACCATTCTGTAATTACCCTGATTCACGGAACTATTGTTTCATTTACATTTCCAAAACTTACTTCGGGGTCCTGGGTTTCTCTCCATTTTTCCCATATTGCTGCAGTTTTACTGAGGACCTGGGGCTTTTCACTGATACTAACATTATACAACTCAAGCAATTTGTCAATGTAATTATTCTGCAACTAGCACTAATTTATCTTCGCTGTCCAACAAGCTGTCATTTTAATAGCGAGTTCATTTTTCTAAAAGGCTTCTCTACAGGAGAGTGAACATGCACGTGTGTGGGTATAGGGAAGGATGTATTTACATATCAGTGAAAACACTTAGAAAATATTGAGCCCACACACTTCATCTCATGTGAGTGTTGACAGTGGCTGTGGCATTAGAGGTCCACGTTGTTCACCTCCAGAGGCTGTTCTGTCTTTTCCCCAGGTTGGGTTAAGAGGACCTACTGTACTGGACCTTGCCACAGCATGGCATGAGGACTAGGTAGGGCTCTTCCAGTCTTGCGTTCCTATCACTTTAAGGATCATCATAATGGTGGGAGACCCCCTCCATGATCCACATACCAAACTCACAGCCCACCACTTTTTGGGAAAGCACCTGGAGGTGACTGAGGTCTCACAGAAGAGCTCAATCTGTGGTCACACAGCGATAGTATCATGATTACAAGCTGGCACATAGATCACTAAAGCAGCACCACAGCATATATCTACAGCCAATACCTTTAATCAGCTCACCTCCATTTCTCATACCCAACGCCAGAGTGTCTGAGCTCCTTCTACGTACAATGGATATTGACAACAAATTCCTGAATGGGCTTCATGGAATCCTAGGCACTGCCTCCTTTTCAAAGACAGAAAATGTTCTCAGGATAAGGTTATTGATTTATTTGCTTTGGTCGAGAGAGTTTTCGGTTGCTTGGTGGGACTAAACTGAAGAATGATGCAAGCAACATTGCTCTTCTGGCAAGGCTTTCTGTAAAGCAGAGGACTCCAGGTTTTCCTTTAGATGGCCAAATTCAGTGTCACCTAATCTCCTCTGGAATTTGTTTCACAGCCAGATGCCTCAGCCGAGAAAACCGAGAGGTTTAGAGCAAAATAAAAGGAATCTCACGTGTTGTACAATAAAATTTGATTTCAGGAGCTTTATGACCTCTTTGGCTTTATGGTTATTGGCTTTTTTCTAGACAATCTTCACTGGCCCTTAAGCAATGTGTTCTTTAAAGCCATAAGCACAGAGGTCTTGCAGAAAATCAGACTTGCTCCAGAGCATCTGCCGCAGAGAACAATATCCCAGGGAAACCTTGTCTTGGTACTTGCTGTAGCTGAGAAAATGTGTGATTCCTAGGTTCTCGTTCATAGTGCCAGTGCTGAAAGACTCCTGTGTTGTGCTGAACTTATAAACAATAAATGCAGAAGCAGAAAAGCAAGACAATTTTTTTCCCCGTCCCAAACACCTCAGTAAATAAACTGAATGAAGGTCTGTTTCTTTTAATGGGAATGCTAGAACGTGTTTGCCTACTGAACTGATCTTAATTCAGCAACTTTTTTCCCAATATTCCTTTGAGTCTCCACTTTTTCCCCCCTCAGAGTAAACACTTTCAGCCTATTCTGAAGAACATCTTTTGAAATGTAACCTGCATTTTATAAAGCATTGCTTAATTCTGACCACTGAAATATGGGTTATGTCACGTAACGTTGCTCTCTGCGAGCTGACATTTTACATAATGAAATATGGTGCCTTTTTGCATTAAAAAGCCACATTGCTGTCCCTTGTTGCCTATTGAAACAGTTACAAAGAAACATTTTGCTCATCAGTACCAAGACCACAGATAAGACTCTGTACTGGTTCCAGTTTTTCCTGACAAGAGCATGAGATATACCTGTACGTAGGAAATGGCGTACCTGCAGGTTGCTGGCACACAGCTGGAGGATGGCCTTACCAGCAATACCAGCAGCAGTTCAAAGTGAAGCAGAGCAGCTTGGACAAGTCTGCCCTTAGACGCTTTCAAACTCGTGAAATAAAGTGTATGGGGAATGAAGTTTAAGTCTCTCAGCTAGAGTTTTGGAAGAAAATCCAATTTCCACCTGTCAGCATAGGTGTTAACCTACACATTCAGAGCTTTGCTGGTGTGCTGGGGGAGTGGAGAGGATATTTCCATAGTGTGATCTGCTCTATTCACAGAGTCCCCACGCAGTAGGAAAATACAGCAGCAGTTTCCTTGCTCACAGTTTCCAGTCCTGCCTGCCCAGCCAGCTCCGTGCCTTGAGGAGCCCAGGCTCTCCGCTCCCTCTGAAGGCCACGGTCACTGGGGATGTTCACCTTCTCTGCCTTTTCCTTCCATCATTATTGTGAATAACCCTTAAAATTCAGCACTGGCAGCCATTTGCTGTGAGGTGTCCCAGCATTTTGGGGTTGGTTCTGCCTGTTGGGTCAGAATTGTTCTAGTAGTGTTTCTCCTGTTTCCAGCTACTGCTGTATAACAAGGTTTGGGGCTCTTTTGACCCTTTCATTCCACCTTTTAAAAGATGCTAAATCCATCCATCAGTTTTAATCCAGAGTATGACAGCTGAAAGATCAGAACCTGCCTCCTGGCAGCCATTAGCACCTACAAGCACACGTCCAATTTCATTGTGAGTTGTGCTGATCGAAGCATGTTTTGCTTTTGCACTCGTTGATCTGGAGCTTTTTAACATTTTCAAAATGAACAATGCAGCTTGTGAATCTTTCTTACCGTTTATCTTTCTGTTTCTTTGGCTTTTAAATTTATCACCACAGAGGAAAAAAGAATATCTTATTGCTCTTCTGTCTGCTGTTTCCTCAAAATATCCCAAATAATTTCTTTTTCCCTATCACTGAGTTGTGGTTATAGTAGCATAACATGAGGAAGCTTAACAGAGCTCATGGATCACCCAGGTTTCCACCCTATGTCTGAGAAACCCAACGGGGAAAAGGGATAAAAATTTCCATTTTCCCTCTTCTTGTCTCTGAGCAATCAAGTTAATGAATTTTAATTGCCATTTGTAGAGCAGTTGAACCCAGAGTAACAGTGAGGGGTTTTATGGGCTCGGACCACCTTTCTTTGATGGCAGGAGAGGGTGAGTCCTGGATGGGAACACCTCTCCACCAGCACGACACTGGGGAACTAGCAGCAGTCACCGACAGCATCTTTTGTCCATCCTGGTTGAACAGAAAGAAGTGGAGAACTGGGGCCTTAGGATGCTGCTGGTGTAGCCTTTAAGCCTAGAAAAGCCCAATTTACCTGACCACTTTCAACATAATTCTTAAAATTTCACTTATCATTGGGATGCCCCCAAACCAGTTGCTGGATGACAATATGTTTTCCAAAAGATCTCTGGTCGCAACCTTAAAAATACTGAATAACGGAGAACACATGGTCACAGAAAAAGTTCAACTGAGGCAGCAAATTGCCCTGCCATGCCTGGAGCATTGTCCACTGCCGTCTTCAGGAAGCCCAGTGTCATTTCATGCATCTGGAACACGTTAATTTCTTCTTCATTGCACATTTTGACAGCCTCCCCACTTACTGAATGAGGAGCACGTGGGTGCTGCCCTGGGAATGACTGCCCAGGAGGCAGGAAGGGATGGCAGCAAAGTGAGGGCACTGCCCATCCTTTATTATGGGGTAGGTGGAGAGCAAGCTGGAAAAGCAACACACAGATCAAACCCCAGCAAAAATGACTCAGTGCTGGCAGTAATTGTAATTCGGCTTGGCAAGGAGCAGGGCCTGTAGGTCTCATCGTGGGGCAGAAGGGGTGGGAGTCATGTTCTGCACGTGGGCAGGCTGAGGGGAGCAAACACGGGGCACTCACTTTGAGGAAGTTTTGAAGCTGCGGCAAGGCACTGGTTTTTATGGGACTGGTTTTTATGGTGCCTTGCTCAAACAGACTAGCAGGAACCCTCATGAAGTTGATAATCCTGTATGTTTCAGGTTCTTGATCTCTGCCTGTCTCTTCCCCAGGTCTTCTGCAATGTGCCAGTCCCTGTTTCTGTCCCCACCCTGAGTGGAGTCTGAGGGAGAAGAGGTCCATCAAAAGCCTCCAGCTCCTTTACAGGAATGGATTCAAACCCCCGTGAGCCTGTCATCTTTGCACCTTAGACTGTGGTGCAGACACCTACCACCAAACCATGATGTTTTAGCTACACAACACAGTGGAGAACAAGGCACCAAAACTAAGTTTTACTGCTTTTGCTTCTAATGCAAGGTTAATATGAATCACCCGATGCTGTGCAGTAGACACATCCCATGTCTGGAGTGAGGTTTTTGGCTCCAGAAGAACATATCAGTTTAAGCACTAAAAAAAGAAGTAAGCTAGAAAAGCTAATTTCTATAAGCTGTTTCTAGCAGTGGTGTGCAAAGGAAACCAAACTGTATGCTACCACCTTGTCTCAGTGACCTGCCTAAGAATTTTTTTAATCCACCTATCACTTTCAGTCCCATTTGACAGAGGCAGAATCCCCAGATACGCCATCCTACAAGTTTTAGGGAGACATTAACTTTCACATCCCCAGGGTAGCCCCACAAAGGGAAAAACACTTTCAGTCTCTTATCTGTAACAAGAGGCAAGAACCCGCTGGCCAGTCAGCCCATGCATAACTTCAAGCACGGCATAAAAGATGCTGCCGCTTGCCTGGCCAGGCAGAGAGGAAATGAGAGAGCCGGGAGGGGAAGGGAAGGAATGTGGAGATGCAAAGTCCAACCCCACGGGAAACTTCATTTCCACTCCTCATAGAGCAGCACATTTTAGTGAAGACTGAGATTCAGAGGTGGCCTCACTGAGATGCCTCCAAGCCTGGGGCACTGGGGGCTAGTGTTTGGTCCAAGATCAAAGATACCAAAACCAGCTGTGAAATTCCAGTCCAGAACTAATTCCTTACCACAATAAGTATCTGTACTTCAACTTAAATATTTAGTTTGCTTGATGAGATTATTGGAACTGACTGAGCTTGCCCCTGGATTGTCGAATCATTTCCACCTTGTTTTCTGAAGTCCAAAACAAGTCTTTTAACCCTCAGAAAACTTGAGCAGTTAATATAATGATGTGATCCAAAAAGATGCTGAGCACCAGAAACCTCGCAGCAGCAAGTATAAATACGTCTGGGTTTCAGCTGCAGGTCCTTTAAGAGCTACCTGTTATTCTAACCTCATTCACATCGTTTGCACAGTGGGGCTTTTTGCTGGATTGATAAGCAGTTAACTGTAAACAACCATTTCATGGTATTTATATGAATACAGGGTGTCATAATTCTGAGCTTCTCTCATCCCTATGAGAGAAAATATTCAAGGAAATTCCCCAAAGGGCAAGTCACATTTGGATAAGGCTGGCATCACTCCAAGAGCATGCGATTGCCAGAGAAAGGGAATTTACTTGACGAAGAATGAGAATATAGCATTATTTACCAGCTAAGAGCTGATCCTGCAGGGGGTAGAACATCGTCTGCCTTGGTATCAGATGGGACTGAGGCCGCTTCACATCTCAGCCCCAGATTTAATAAACACTGACATGTTTGCACAGTATGCGCTTGCAAGAGGCATTTCTGTAAGTGCAAGGAGGCAGTTTGTGCATTAGCAAGGCTGGCAGAGACATTTTCTGAGCCACTTCAGTATCAAAGTTGTCAACTGCAACAGCAATATCAAAAGCTTCAGCAGAGATAGGCTTGTTAATGTACACTGTTTCTGGGCACAAACCATTAGCAGAAGGCTACAGTTGCTGGGTTTCAGGGCTTTTGCTAGTCTGAGTTTATCTATCTCTCTATGTATTTATTTTGAAGTAGTAAAAATGACACGTGCACTGGCTTGTTCATGCATATGAATGAAAAGGAACTTTGGTCACATTTAGCATACACATTTGAGCATACCTTTAACTCCAGAGAGAAATCAGGGCGCAGCTGTATGCCGCGATTTGTTTTTAAAGCATCCACCTTCAGAGAGTGCGTCGTGCCAACAACCACGTGCCATTTGTTTGGGAAAGGGGTGGAACAAGGAAAGTCTGGACATTGTAAACATTTTACCACATGCAACCCTACCAGTTATAGAGAACGTCAGGGGAGAGCATGTAAATGCAGCTTCAAAGGCATTGTGGATCACTCCATTGATTTCTGCCTGTTTGATCCCCTGGCAAATACTGGCAAACCTGGGGACGAAAGCAACATCTTCCTTTTTTCTTCTGCGCAAGTCTTCCTCCCACTTCTCCCAGTTCCCTCCAGGATGGTGTCCAAATGATTTTGAACAACAGGGAGACAGTGCTGCAACTTTAAATAATCAGAAATTGTTTTTTTCAAGGGTAAAATTTCCCCATCCTGGCTAATCGGTACCTGAGTCAAGGCTGACGGAGAAATGAGAAATTTTCTCTTCCCCCTTTTAAAGTGTCTACATTATTGTAGGCAATTCATGCCAACTGAAGTCAAGGGAAGCAGGCTGTAGTTGGGTTTGGTTACAATAACTTTATTTATACTTATTGATATCACATTTCAGCTTCTACAGGTCATATAACAGCTCCCTGTCTTTGGCTAATGAAGCACTTATCTCATTCAAAATTAAAAATATGACATGGCTGTTATGCCAGATAAGAGATGGGTGTATTCTCTGAATTCTTTTATTTCTTGGTGACTAAATTCAAAACAGGTTGGAACAAAGAAGAGCTATTTCATTACATGACTGCAAATAAATGATATAGAAAACCACTACATCGCGGGCTTCAGTAAAATAACTTGCTGCTTTGAGAAGTACTCTGTCCTAAAGATTTACTTGAATATCCTGCACTTCTCAAAGAGGGGTCACCTCTCTACATTTCAAGCAATTTTATTTGTTTCAAAGTGCAAAAGAAAAAAAGTGGAAAATGTCTTTATTTAAGAGTATGTGGTAACTGGATGCATCGTAGATAAAAATAATGGTTAAGAACTCGAATCCAGAAGGGGCAGCAGATTCAGCCTGAATGAATTCGAAAGCTTTGTCAAAGAGAGCAATTCAGTTTTGGCAGCTTGAAAGCTTAGAAAGCTGGTAGGGGAAGGGCTGCCAGAAATGTGTTTCTTCGAAGAAGACTTTCTACTGAGGATACCCTTTAGAAATCGATCTAACCTGGGTTACCCCTTGGACGTTACTTGCTGCTCGTGCTCTAGCTTAGTATATGCAGGGTCTGGGTTGAGTTTCCTTTTCTGCCCAGTGCCCTGTGTGATTCTGACCATTTATTTAACCTCCTTGGGCTCAGTTTCCCTTGTATAAAATGGAAATAAAACCCACTGTGCAAATCTTCCTTCTGAGCCTCTCTGGCATGGTATCTTACTGTTTCCAGAATAAATTACTGAAGTTTGCAAGGACCATATAAATCTGATCTATAAAGTAGGTTGATCTGTGAAAAAAGCTGCCGTGGTTGAACTAAACCATCTTTTTCTCCTACGAAACACAACAGTAGCATCATGTAAAAAGTCAGTGGAATTATATTGGCACAGGTCAAATCACTCTAAAACAATCTAAGAAGTGGTATCTAATGTTGGCAGCACTTGAAAAGCTGTGCTCTCTGTTTTGTCATCCGGTGTTAGGATGGCTTAACGTTCAGGCAATTCAGATCTGCAGTAAGGAGTTATAAATCTGCTGCCTTGTCACAGTATTTGTGATACTTGGTTAAAGCATCTTCCCTCAAGCATTTATTAAAACAATTTAAAAACTCCTTTTTTTTTAAAGTGGCAATAAAATACTAAATCGCTATCTTATAGCAATTTAGTAACTGTTCTAGTTCTACCAGTTACATACAGTAGTTCCTTAGTGCTTTCACTGTTAAAGCCTTACAAAAAGACCATAGTCCCAGTTTCCTCACCCAGGTGAGATGCTGGAGTCTGAACACCATCATGTTAAGCCAAAGGAGCTGCAGCACTTTCCACTCCATAAGACACCGGTCTGCCTATAACTCAGGGAAATAGATCTGCCTGAGTTCATGCTGAGCGTGTTCTTAGCTGTTAAAGTAAAATCTTCTTCCCCTCCCAGGTTTTAAAATGTGACCCTGTTTTCTGGAGAATATCATTGACCATTTTTTTAAGTTCTGCATAAAATTGGAAAAAGCTCCCGCTATTGCTGTTAAACTGCAAGAAGAAGTCTCATCTGTTTTGCCTAGTTAACTTGGGTGAGTTTCTACAGCATTTTCCTCCTGTTACCCTTGGAGGTCTGGTACAATGAAGGCTTTGTCTAACCCCAGCTGTAATTATTGGTAAGAACAGAAAGAAGAGGGAAAGTGGAGGAGAGATGAGAAGGGCATCCTTTAGGAGCACAAAGTGGGCTCGGACGTGGTGAGGAGTGAATGAAACGCCACGGCTGTGGAAGATGTACCCCCAAAAAAGGCTGAGAAACTGATGACTTCAAGGGGATGTAAGTCCCAAAAGAGCTGGGAGGTGGGCTGGGGAGAGCAGGTGAGTGTCCCGTGAGTGAGTGTCACAGGAGGGGAGGCGATGACTGGAGGAAAGAAAGGAAGATGTGGACTTTTGGAGATGTCTCTGAGACTTCGGTTGCAGTGAAGGTCTCCTGAAGAAAAGCCAGAAAGCTTCTTCAGCAGCCGAGAGGGCAAGGGGTGAGGGTGGGGAAGCAGAAACCAGGAGAAGATGGCACAGAAAATGCAGCTCACGGAGAACAGAAGAACAAAAGGCAAAGGGGACAAAGAAAAATGTCAAGTTTTTGAGCCACCCCTTCTTTCACTTTATTAGGCCCACATGCAAAATCAGCTCAGGGGCAGAGCACCTTTGCAGCTCCATGCACTGCAGTTAAGTGTAGTGGTGATCTCAAAATGCCCAACTGCAAGACTTGTGAGCTCATCCATGTCCCCCTCTGCACAAGAGATGAAACCTTTTTCTTTAGGAAAAAAAAAAAAAAAAATTGAAGTATTTTCTTAAAAATTAATGCTTAGGGTACATCCAAATTACTGTAACGTCCAATTCTTTCTCAGCTAGTCAAGCCTCAGAGTAACCGTGGCAACACCAGGCACCCATTTTCTCTTTTTCCCCCCCAGTCATGACTACTGTTGGGGAAGTCAGTCCTGGCTTTGCCGCAGCACCGGGGAGGCTGTGCATGCCTGCACGTGCCTTCGAGCTCAGGCCTTCAGCTGAAAAACGTAAACGTCTGTAAATAAAAAGGTTATTTTCCCCATGAACTTACCCCGTTCATGTAAGAGAGTCCTGCTTTTCCCAATAATGGTGCTAATTAATGGTTTTCACTTCATTCCCATTGCCACACGCAGTCACTTCCCAAAGCCCGAGGCCCTGTCGGTGCCTCCCTCATCTTGAAATGCAGGTGAGCTTCTTTTCCCAGCAGCCAGCACCAGAGACAGATGTTTATAGTTTTCCATTTGCTTCACTCTCTGTGGATGATTTGATTTTCTCAGCCCAAGGCAGCCTGCAAGAGTCAAGGTAGTAAATGAACCTGCCTGCTTATGGTTTGTAGCCATCCTAGGTGGCTGCTGAATTGCTCTGTGTGGCCACGTCTTTCCTCTGAGGCTCATGGAGATATGGAGAGACCACCAACACACACACAGCCCTGGTACATCAGCCGGTGACAGCTTCTCCTGGCTTTATCTCTGTGAGATTGTGTCCCACATCCCAAAGCCCTGTTTGCCTCCATCCGTGAGGGGAAATTGTGCATCGGGTTTTGCCGGTCCTTACTGATGCCACGTGTGGCCGCCGGCACCGGGAGGCATTGCCTGCCTCTTTCGGCAGCTGGCAGTGAGGATGCTGAGGGCTGCGTGATGTGGGCTCAGGGGTGGGCGGCAAGCCACTCACCTGCAGCGAAAGCGGTAAGCTGGGAAAAGCTCGATTTCCACTCCAGGTCCGGCATCTCCACCTTTGACCCAGGAGGCTTTTCTGTCTTTTCAAGACCAAGCATGGAGGAAAATGTCTTTTCAGTGTCAGGAGTGTTCTCAAAGTGTTTCACCTTTAGCAGAAACATCCTTCTGCCTGCAAGCTGAAGTGATCCTTATTCTTACAGCATCCCTGTATCACCTCTAGAAATAAAGGCATATACAAATATCACAGACAGCTGACAAGCTGAAGACAATTAATGCTCGCTGTCTCTGACCCCCAGTCACACAATCTCTGCTGACCTTCTGCTGGTTTTCCGGCTTCCCTCTCACCAGCATCCCCATTACTGGGTTTTGCTGTGAAAATATTACAAAGTACAGCTCAGTTCATAAGACAGACCACGCAGTCAAGGGCACATGTAGCTGTCACGTCACCGCAGGCTGCAACACTCCCCCAGCACCGCGGCATCTCCCCCAGCTCTGCCATCCCTTTTTCACAGGGTGTTTCTTGCAAAATTCCTTGGTAATTAGATAAAACAAGTGGGATCCCCTTGGTTTGCAGCAGGATGAATGCCACGAGTCTGACCTACGCCACAGGTGCCTTCCCAGGCCTTCACTTTGCCTTATTTATGGCGGTGCGTTGGAAGGGATCTCTGGGGTGGCCAGAACATCACGGAGATGTTGCAGCCGACCCTGTGGCAGTCAGCAGAGCTATTCCGCGTGCACAGAGCAAGGGTGGATGACAATACCAGGCTGCTTGGATAAGGTGTGATTAAAGACAGATGGAAAAAACAGCCTGATTTTATTCTACGGCTTTGTAAGTGTCCATGTCACTCTTATGTATTTTTTCTACAGGGATTGATACTGCTTTTCTGGTTTGTCTTTAATGAATAAACCCTTTCTGTGAGAAGCTGAGTGCATGCATTACCATTTTGTCCATTACCAGCCTTAGATTTGCAGGCTATGAAGCCATTCCTTTCCACAGTGACATCAACCAGTGGAGGATGTGATTTATTTCAGCACGATGCGACTCCTTGCAGTCAGTTATGTTGCAGCAATAGCCACGGGCTCCCTCCGCGGTGCAGAACATTTTGACGCAGTGCAAAGACTCCTCCTTGCGATAACAAAAGACGTTGAGAGATGTGCTCGACAGACCTCCATTGCCGGTATTAACACAAGTCTTGGAAACAACGTCCCAGGCCTGGGAACCGAGAACTGTGCGCCCAACCGTGCTCACCCCACTGACCCCACCGTGCTCAGGGCTGCGGAGTCAAGGCTGACAGCCGCAAGCATCAGCCCACACCAATATACGTCCACCTGGGTACTGTTACCTCGTGTAAACAACAGATTGAGAGCAGTCTGGAGAAGGGCAATGCCTTTTCATTTCCCTGCAAAGCATCGCGCTCTCCTCTGGACACTGCATAAAGCCACTCTGCCGTTTCCAAGGTGATGCCTGGAGGTGAAGCCTGTTATATATTCTCTTGCAGGTAGCAGCAGCTGTAGCCGAGAGATGCCCTTGGATGGGCCATTGTTTGAAAGGAGGTAGGAAAAAGGCAGAAAGAAAAGATCTATTTGTAATCAGTTTTTTAAAGACCGGTAAGAAAAAAAGATGAATTAGGGCATTTATTTTATGAGATGGTGAGTGTTTTCGAATGCAGTTCAAGTCCTTGCACCTGGGAATGAGCATTGTACCTACATTGTAAACAACAAAATTAATCATTTGATCTTTGTTTTGCTCTGTCCTCTAAGGTGATGGTTACAAATGTTGTTTGTGCCTAATATTAAGTCTTGAGTTGCCTGAGGAAGACTCCGATTTTAAGGTTTCTCACTTTATATATCAAAAGGTGCATGTTCCTTTCCATGGGCTCCTCAGAGGAAGGGCTTGGTGTGGATGCAGCACCTGGCCCCTTGCTGCCTCTGGGACCTCCTGAAATCTTGGGGAACATTTTCTAAACTTTAAAACATCTTTCTGGAATTTCTTCTCCAGAGTTTTGCCACAAACCAAAAACCAGATTTATTTTAAGCTTGATTTACCCTCACTAGAGTCTTTCTGCAGACCTCCTTCAGCTCAAAATTTCATAACACCCTGCGGTTTTGCAAGCAGTGGATGCTTGGTTTAATAGATACATTTCAGTCGGTGTCCTAAGAAAACAAACAGAAAGCTGGCCCCAGAAGATGCTTGTCTCCTTTTTGGTTTTCCTTCTGGTAATTCTGAGGGGAAACCGTAAGCATATACTGTACACACTTGGATGTAATGGGCATTTCTTTAAAACATTAAAATCTGTTCTTGCAGGGTAGTCTTTGATGTCCAGCTAAGTCAGACCGACACCTCGTCCAGGCTGCCGTCTGCCTCTGAGCAATCAATGCCAGATGTTTTAAAGGAAAATTGATAAACCCAGCCCTGGGCCTCGCACAGGGGCAGTTTGTAGGACACCTTTCCCAGCGCAGCCTTGCCCAGTCCCATAGAGTTCAAGACGCAACTGAAGGCTGGGAGATGGTAAGCGGCAATAGAGCACAGACACTTGAATTGCTGTCGGCAGCCCTTTGAAATGCGCCTGAGGTCGGAGCAAGGCAAGGTCATCCCCAGCCTGACCAAGAAACTCCTGAAGTCTGGGAAACTGGGAAGGAGGAAGATGGATGGAGATGAGGAGAGCTCTGGTCATCTCCCCTCTTCCCTCCAGTCCTCACCAGGAGCGTAACACGGCTGTGGTCATGCAGCGGAGCGCTCACTGGGCTGGAGCTCTGCTCAGCTGCAGCCTCTGATGCAACAGAGACTTGTGGAGTCTGGACTGGTGCCTGTGGTTGTTCGGGCAGCAAAAGGAATGAGTAAGCCATCCACCACAGGAGCATTTTGTTTTGATGTTAAAATGTGACAGACAACAAATGTGTTCGTGTCTCTGTGAGCTGGGTGGTTTATTCCCCTCCTTCTCGGGCACGAACCCACGGGAGCACCGCCATTCCCAAGGCAGGATTTGCTTTGCAGCAAGAAGACTGGGGGGACTCTCCCGCTTTGCAGGCAAGGTGCAGAGCACAACCTGTATTGCAAGGGAAAGACCCCGGGGCAAATTAGCAGCTCATGATTACTTCTGCTAGCCCTGCTTAGCCTGGCACAGAGTGGAGACAGTGTGGCAGGGCTTGACTGGCCCTCTCCAGCTCAGGGCTGGCCCCATCCTGGCCCCCCCCGCAGCAGGATGGCAACCACGCAAGAGCTGCTGGTGGCTGCAGCACGGTGCCTGAGCACCAGCATGGGGTGCTGTGAAACCTCTGCCTCCACGTGAAGCGGCACAGCACTGCACTGGGTCACGTATTTGTTATTTGTACCCAGAGACATTGGGGTGGAGTGGGGTAGGGAAATAGTGGAAGTTTATTTTCCATGGAAAACGATGAAAGCCACGTGCAAAATCAAAACCACACTGACCACTGCGTTGTGCAAATCCTAGGCTTACAGCAGCTCTGCTTTCTGGCTACGTAAGAATATGTGTATTTATTTGCTGTGCTGAGTTCCAGGCAGCACCGTGGTACATCCAGAGGGCACAATATGCGTACCCTATGAATTAGAGTGCAAGCATCAGTTCAGCAGCACATTGTGTATATAGTCGCTGGCAGATTATAGATGACTTATGCATTAGTTCTAACTGGTGCAGGAGCACCGGGGAGCACCAAAGCTGTTTTGAAATAAATCTCTCTCGACGCTTACGTCTGTTCATGATAGTTACGGCCTTTTAATCTGCCTCCGATGTACTGAACTGCTGCAACACACTGGTTTTTATTGATTTATAATTCTCTGAAGTGCATTCAGGGCTTGCAATAAGGTGCAAGGCAGACAAGGGCAAAGGGAAAGAGGCTGCTGCAAGCAAGAGCTGCAGTCCCCTGCGTGGAAGCAGCCACTCTCCCCGGCGTGGGCTACCCCACGTAACGTGTCAGGCTGTGCTCCTGCAGCAGCTACAGGGGGGAGCTGATGCCCTGCCCTGTCCCTGGGGGCCCTTGCTGTTGCCTGTGCCCCTTCAGCACCCGGCTGCCCCCCCAGGAGGGGGGCTGTGCATCCGTATCATTGGGAACCACAAGGGATTTTGGCACTTTGCTCAGCGAGCCAGGAGGTTTGGCTGCCTCTAGCATAAATCACCAGACAGAACCGGAGGCTTTTTTTGAGGTTTCTAGGTGAAACTGGATCTGAACCCAGACTCCAGTTCTTCTCACCCATCAACTCTCCGGGCCATTTGATTCCCTTACCTGGTCCAGCTCCGTGTTTGCAGGCAGATGCCACAGCTGACTCGTGGAGCGAGCCACCACCTGCGCCCAGCTCTCCCGGGGTGCTGGTGGAGCAGCAGTGAACGCTGTGCTGCCGGTCATGCTGTGTGAATCAGGGGAGCGCAAGTCCTGGCAATTAAAAACTGTTGCAGGGGGTCTCTTTGGGAGCATCGAGGTAGAAGGAGGAAGGTGGGGGACCAAAGCGATGACCTCTCTAGCTGAGTGTTGTCGTGGTTTAGCCCCAGCCAGCAGCTCAGCACCATGCAGCCGCTCGCTCACTCCCCCTACCCCGGTGGGATGGGGGAGAGAATCGGAGGAGTAAGAGTGAGAAACACTCCTGGGTTGAGATAAGAACAGTTTAATAATTGAAATAAAATAAAGTAAAATAATAATAATAACAATATAATAATAATAGTAATAACAATATACAAAGCAAGTGATGCACAATGCAATTGCTCACCACCCGCCGACAGATACCCAGACAGTTCCCGAGCAGCAATCGCTGCTCCCCGGCCAACCCCGCCCAGTTTCTATACTGAGCATGATGCCATATGGTATGGAATAGCCCTTTGGTCAGTTTGGATCAACTATTCTGGCTGTGCCCCCTCCCAGTTTCTTGTGCCCCTGGCAGAGCATGGGAAGCTGAAAAGTCCTTGACTAGCATAAGCAGTACTTAGCAACAACTAAAACATCAGTGTGCTATCAACATTATTCTCCTACTAAATCCAAAACACGGCACTATGCCAGCTACTAGGAAGAAAATTAACTCTATCCCAGCCAAAACCAGGACAGTATCTTTCCTGCAGACTGACATCATGAAGACCCATGTGTCCGGACTAGGGTCAGGCTACACGCACATTCACAAGGTGCGAGTCACACGCTGTTGCTTTAAGTGCACCTCAATTATTAATTGTGTTATGTAGAGCGTGTTCTTACATCACAGCTTTCTGTTCTTACATCAGTTATTCTAGGAAGTCTTTCACAGCATGGAATCTGGTGCTAATTAAATTGTGGTGGCCAGTACCACCGAGGCGTTCTTGGCAGCAGTGCTTCTGGAGAGGAGATGTTAAACACAGAAATTGCGTTATCTTTGGTGGAAAGAGGCTGAGCAAGGGTTTTGGAGTGGTCAGACTATTTAAGAACCTGCATGTATATGTGTGAAAAACGGTGATTACATCATGCTGGGATTGAAAATAGAAGTTGGGGATTCAAGGCACCGCGGCAACATTTGAATGAGGGTCAATATTTGCTTTTTGCACTGGGCTCTGCCTGTGAGCCTGGTGCAAGTGGTGGGGATGCTGTGGCCTTAGCAGGTGCTGTTAGACCCACTCGTGTGCCTGACCCACAGCGCCGGTGCTAAAGGGGAACTGAAGGGGCTGGAGGAGCCAAGCGGCATTCCGCAGATTGACGGGGCACACAAACGCCCGCACAGGAGCTGGGCCTCGGCACAGGTCAGCTCACCAGGCACAGGCATGGCTGAGCATCCCGCATCCTCTGCCCTTGCAAACACCTGCTCATTAAGTAGCTCCTCTGTTCTTAAGCTGAGCTGGGTAAGACATTTCTCAGCAGTTTCCTTTAAAAAAAAAAAAAAAGAAAAGAAGTTAACCAAGATACTTCACAAATTCACACCAGTTACACTGGACTGTTTCAGTGACACAAAAATTCCCACCTGCGCAGAAATGGTTAATTTTAATATTTCAAAATGCTTTTCCTTTAGAAAAGAATTTAAGGTTATTAAAATTGTTTCTCTCATTCACTGAAAAAATGTAAGAAACTATTTCAGGTTAAAGGGAAATGATTTCTTCTCTAATTTTTTTGAAGCTGCAGTGGAAGAACGTGTTTACGCAGCTCATGTTCACCATGTAGTACGGCACGGTGACCCTGGAGAGTTAAAAGTCGCTGAAGATGCATTACGGTGACCAAGTCTTGAGAGAATATAAAGGATTCAGATGAAAAAATTTTAAATCCATGCAGGAAATAAAGATGGTGACCATCACAGAGCCCAGCTGCCTGTGGAAGGAGTGAGAATATTTTGCAGAGTATGTCAGGTCTCAAGTAAGGCAATGTCGTGGTTTAGCCCCAGCCAGCAGCTCAGCACCACGCAGCCGCTCGCTCACTCCCCCTGCCCCGGTGGGATGGGGAGAGAATCGGAGGAGTAAGAGTGAGAAACACTCCTGGGTTGAGATAAGAACAGTTTAATAATTGAAATAAAGTAAAATGGTAATGATAATAAGAACAATATAATAATGATAATAATAACAACAATATACAAAGCAAGTGATGCACAATGCAATTGCTCACCACCCGCTGACCGATACCCAGACAGTTCCTGAGCAGCAATCGCTGCCCCCCGGCCAACCCCCCCCAGTTTCTATACTGAGCATGATGCCATATGGTATGGAATAGCCCTTTGGGCAGTTTGGGTCAGCTGGACTGGCTGTGCCCCCTCTCAGTTTCTTGTGCGCCTGGCAGAGCATGGGAAGCTGAAAAGTCCTTGACTAGCATAAGCAGTACTTAGCAACAACTAAAATATCAGCGTGTTATCAGCATTATTCTCCTACTAAATCCAAAACACGGCACTATGCCAGCTACTAGGAAGAAAATTAACTCTATCCCAGCCAAAACCAGGACAGGCAAATACATAGCTCAGTGTTCATGGCTTTCAGGAGCTACGTTACCTTTCAGTTAATCTTATCTAGACCTCAACAGATATGTCAGTCTGTTTTGTATACAGCAATGTAAAACTGATTGAATTTCAACGTAAAAGTAACGAAAGGGCCATACTCAAAGTCATCTACCGGGATGTATAATGCTGAGAGGCAGCTGACTCTAATCACAACCCCCCTGCAAACCACAGCTGACCCAGGTACCTGCCACTTGCAAGGAGTGGAGCTCATGGAAACAATAGTGAGCTTTCGTCCGAAACCCATCCTCCACCACTCTCTGCCCCACTGACACCATACTGCACCTCCAGCTTCCCCATATCTAACCAGCCTGTGCAGGGATGGGTGTTCACAGAATCATGGAATTGTTTTGGTTGGAAAAGACCTTTAAGATCATCAAGTCCAACCGTTAACCTAACACTACCAAATCCACCACTAAACCAATTAAGGGTAGAGCAATAATTAATTTCATGTTTCCTGGCTTGGTGGCTAGATTATTTTTAATGAAAGTAAAACTAGGAATCATTAAGGTTGGAAAGGACCTCTAAGATCATCAGTCCAACCATCAACCCAACACCACCATGCCCACTAAACCATGTCCCAGAGTGCCACGTCTACCCGTTTTTTAAACACCTCCATGGATGGTGACTCCACCACCTCTCTGGGCAGCTGGTTCCAATGCTTAATCATCTGGCAGGTCTTGGCCACCCACGAGACTACGCACCCTCTTCTTCAGCCTGAGTGAAAGCGGCCTGCACCACACGAGGTGTCCCTGCCACCTCCTCTGATATATTCCCAAAGAGCACATCTCCTCCAGCAAAGCACCAAGCATTTTTGCGTGGGAAGCCACAGATGCAGCAGGCGGAGCAGCTCAGCAGGAGGGGAAATGGGGAACCCAGCCAGAGAGGAGGGTCAAACTCCTTGCTCAAGGCCAAGGGACATTGTCACAGGAGCTGATCTTGAGGGCTCTCCCATGCTGAAGCAGTGACTTTGCCCTCTCCGCCTCAGGGAGAGTGGCAACCAGATTCCTTAATCATCTGGATTCGCATCAGCCACAAAACCCCCAGGACTGGTAGAAATTCCCCCCTCGGGAACAGGCCCATCACTTGCTCGGCCAAGTCAGGCCAGTGAAGGCATCCAGCGCCTCTGCAGCTGACAGCAGCTTCCAGCCGTGCACAGGGACAGACCACGGCGCTGCCGGCAGGGAGCCGGGCGGGAAAACACCGACACATTTCGTGCAAGAGTACGGACATTTTATCCGTAATCTTTAAGGGTCTTAAACCATCAGCAGAACTTCAGAGGGGTCGGTTTGCAAATGACCCAAGGGCACAAGAGAGGTGGGAAGTGCTTCCCCGTGCGGCGGAGGGGCTTGGAGCAGACGCAAGCCAGCAGCACCCAGCTGCGGCCGTGGCCGCGACTCGGGCTGAGAGAGCACAATTACCTGAACTGGCTTTTCTCCAGGACCCTAGGATTAATGACCAGGTTCTCATAAGAAGTGTCAGGAAACCTATTACCTCCCCATAAATACTCAACAACATTTTAGAGAGTTAATTTATTTTCCTCTCCTCCTCTCTTCTTCTGCAATTTGCATTATCAGTTGCTAAATATATTATGGCACGCTTTACCCCTATTCACCACTTCAAAGATATCCCCGTAGCAATTTCATAAGTAATTCACTACTTGATCTTACGACTCCAGCACATATTGTCAACCACAGGAATTTTATTTCAGCCCAGATCACCATGCTTTTGAAAGTTAATATCCATTATTTTCCTCTAGTAGAGTTTCATCTGCTCTAGAGCAGTAGAAAGAAAATATTTCGGTCTAGCTGGAACCATTAGGTGGAGATCTGTGTAATGGAGACATCCCAATGATGCCTGTTAATCTCTCCACTGGAGCTGAGGTCATTTGGAAAATATGAGTTTTCACTTTGCTCATCTCTGATCTCTAATCCGAGGCATAATTTCTTTTTCCACACAGACCCTAGAGTAAATAGAGCCCATCATCATTTAAGCACATCTGGCATCTTACCTCCAGGAACAAAATATGATGTGAATTTATAATCCAGAGGTCCTCAAATCCTCGCTGGCCCACGGGCGAGCGATGCGGTGACACGTACCACAGCACCAGCGACCGCCTTCTCTCACAGCAAATCCATAGGATCCTGGCACCTGTGCACAACAGCCAGCACTGGGAAATCCCCGTTGTCCTGTCTACTGAGAACAGTCATGGAGCTCCCTTCCGACATTTTGACCCTTTTCGTTACCAGTTGGATATATGTGAACCAAATGTGGTAGCCCTCAGCAGGGTTCTTGGGGAAAATAGCTTTTGAGGTCGTGTTATTTTCTGAATAATATATATATATATATGTATTCTGGTCTTTGCCCCTCCAATATCTTATGGTGTTGGCAGACTCTTGTCCTGCCTCAGCCAGAGGATGAGGCGAATGGCTTGTCTGGCCTTTGCTCCTGGACTGGGCCACACTGACAGCGCATCTGGCAAAGCCGCGACTAACTCGCCCGTGGTCAAGACCCCAAAATGCCACGGCAAGGGGGGACGCTGCTTCTCACCAGTCACCACCTTGAAGGGTGCTCAGCTATTCGACAGAGAAATTAACACAACAAAAAAATAAATATGAATTAAAATCAGCATGAATTGAAATACATCAGAGCTCGGAAGGGAAGAATTCCTCTCTAGGGCCAGCACAGACGCTCACAAACCCCATGTGCTATGGTGTGGGGAAGTCAGCAAGAACTGGGCATTGCAATAGCAGTGTCCTGCACTGGGCTATCACAATTATAAATAAAAATGCCTTCCAAGAAAATACTTAGTTCTTGGAGAAGACTATTTTAATTTTGAATGATGTTGCCTCCTGGTAGCTCTTTGCTTCTAGGCTGCCCAGAAAGTAAAACTCCAAGAGGGGCCTTAGTTACTGTCTTTACAATTATTTTCAGAATTTTTTCTTCAGCAAGAGGCAGGAGGATCTTCTCCTGGGTCAGCAGGATTTGCAACCAAGAGGGGCAGCATTAAGAGCACGAACTGCCACCACCGTGCGGTGAGGTGGCCAGCCCCAAGTGTCTCGGTCGGGGCTTGTGCCAGGCTGCGCTTCTCCCTTTCCAGCATCAGCTGCTTCTAGGAGCCGGGAAGCTGCCGACGGGGTCCCAGCAGATTCAACCGCTACGTTTGGTGCTGAATTCAAACTGCCCTTCTGTGAGTTGTATCATTTTGCTGTTCATCCGTCCACCCGTCTATTGGTCAGGCATTTTTCCTCTTATCTCATGTGTAAAAAGTAAGGTAAGATATTGGTGTGACACCTGGCTCACAGCTGAGCGCTAAAGAAAATAAAGAACCATAACGATGTGGTTTAACATTTGCCATTAACCTTGAATGATCCCTCCTCTCTCATACTGGGCCTCTTATTACAATATATTTCAATATACTAAATACTTGCATGAAATCCTCTCTAACAGTTCCCTTATTAGGCTAAATAGAAGTCAGCTTTCTTCCATACATCCCACCAAGATCCCTAATCATCTCCATTGTTTTTCTCTTGGCTTCCTTAATATTATCAGTACGCAGCTTAAACAGGAATTGCCAGCTTAATCATCTGCTTTAATAACAAGTGTTTAATAATTGCAGGTATAATTATTCACAACACTGACAAAATTTGCTATTCACCACTAATTTCTTCAAATTACTGAAGGCATAAAGCAAAAATAGACTAGTTAGAAAGACATTCATTTCTAATCAAGTTTTCTTACTGTTGTATAATGAACAAAATCTTCAACCCAGCGTTCCAACAATATTTCGTTACAACATAAGAAAAATAAAGCTAATGGTGGCTTACATGCACGTACACTTTGGATTTTGGTTAGAAACACTAATCCCAGACCTCTGTTGGTCCACACCAAAATGGTGCAGCACCAGCCAACAGCGTATTTCCCCACCTTGTTTTTATCCTACCCCTACGTTTTGGTTATTCCCACAACCAGAAAATAGAGACATGGCACAAAACCCCATCAGGATCGGCGTGAAACCAAGTCCCCCCTTGCGCTGTCAGCTCCTCCTCTCCGTGAGGTCAGTGCATCTGAGGGGACGTTTCCCGGGTGTTCCCACCTGGGGCAAGACCCTCTTCCAGGAGAAATCCAGCAGCAGGGTGCAGCTCCCCAAGCCACGCGGGCAGGTCAGCGCTGGACGGTCTCTCCCGCGGGGTCCGGGGTGTTGCGGCCGCAGCACGTGAGGTAGGAGCAGCGTAACTGGGTTTGGGGAGGTGAGCTCCAGCCCTGGGAACCCCGCCTGTCCGGGGCCAAGCCAAAGCTGCGCTGTCAGACACCAGGCTTGTCCTAGTGGCAGCCCCAAACTCTTCCTAAGTGTTGGACCTAAGCTAAAACAGACGCACAGGGTTTTGTGCCCTAGTGAACTGTGCTGTGCCCGGGTCTGGCTGACCACAGCTCTGGGCACCAGTACGGCAGGGGACGAGGGGTGCGGGACGCAAGCCCGGGACCGCAGGCATTTCCCAGCCCATAAACACAGCACGTTACCCCAGGGATCTCTCAGATATTAAGGATGCAGGCTTGTGGATATTTGCTAATTCAGATGTGGCGGTCCAGAGGCATGACTGAGGTTAGACTTGATACTCTCACTTCTGTCCAGAATATCTAAGCATTTGCAATTTCAGCTGTAAAAAAACATCAGTGTATAGGGCAGTATAGATATATAAATGCATAAATATTTGTTTTCAAAATAATGTCAAAATAAGCTTTTTCTAGGCATCCTAACAGATACGAAACAATAATAAACTTAATAAAATGATACATGATATCTAGGTAGCAATGCTGATGTATAACAAAAGTATACGCAGCTTTACTTTCCATTTCTTTAATATCAAACCCCTCCTACTTCCCTTTCATTTCCAGGGAGCTGCTGCGCACCCAGCACAGTTATTTCACTCATCTCTCACACAAATGGACGTTGCCCTGCTCTGGCCCTGTGAAACCCCACTGGTGCCAGAGGGAGCGGTGGGCTCGCGGCCGATCTGGCAAACAGGGCGCCAGCCTTTTCCCTCGGCGTCCCCGAACGTGTGGCAAACAACAGCCCCACGCTGTCGCGGGGCGGGGGGGAGGTTCCGAAACGAAGGCTCTGCCTGACTTCACGGTATTGCTGTTGGGAACCAGGCGGCATTTCTCGAGCTGGCAGCCTGCAGCACCGCTCGGATCGCTCCCCGCAGCTCCCCTCGGGCAATGGCGCTGGGGGGCTATTTGCAGCTCCTGCAGACGGCTGTAGAAATTTATGGAACTGGCTGATTTTTGCTAGTCAAATAAAAAATAATAATAAAAATTGGTTTTAGGGTCCAAGCACCTCCAGCTTGAAGCCCCCTTTCTTTCTGAGCGATGGTGGCAGTCACACAGCCTCACAGCGCTGCTTTCTGTGCAATGCTCCCTACCTCCGAATACAAGAGGCAGGAGAAGGCAAAAATAAAAGGAACGCTGGATGGCAAACCTACTAAACTATCTCTGCTGACAGAGAGCCCTCGGTATGACAAAAGCACTTCAAATATGTTTTAGCCAGAAGTGTTGGAAAATCACTCTTTTGCAAGCATCTCTTCTAATTAGCTCTTTGCAATTCATGAGGCCTCGCGTCGAGCAGACAGCTCTCTTCCCCAGCGGAGTCCTGGCTGCTCCCGTAGCCCCACGCTCAATTTGCTCAGCTAAGGGGTGCTAATGCTTCAATATGCAGCAGGCATTTTCTTAAATGTTGAAAGACTTAAACAAATTATAACCATCCTATAATTTGGCAGGTTAGAAAAGAAGCTTTTAAAGAGCCTTGTTAAATGAATGACTTAAACCTTCACCCCAGGCTATTTTTAAAATTCATTTGTCTTCACTCCAGCAAGGAGGAAGGCACAAATATATGCATGATCCATGTCTAAAATTCTGATTGCTGAATTAGTTAGAAATAAGCTACGATCTTTGTGGCTATTAATAAATGATTTGGGGAAATGGTGTTGGAACATTGGTCACTGAAATAGCCACAGCTTCATACCCTTCCTCCACAGAGCAAGAATTGGAATGAAATTTATGGAGGAATTTATGGCAAAGGAAAGAAGCCGTAGCATACCACCTCCTTGCAGCAGTTTTAACGCCTAATTTACATGTTCCCTTCCACTGCAATGTGTGCACTTTTAATCACGCTAATTATAAAGTGCCCACTTGTCATGATGCTGCAAATCAAGATATGCAAAGAGAGCTACACAGGAGTTTGCATAAAAAAATAATGCTGCTGCATCTATCCCATCCCACAGAGCCACGAGGCACCTATGCTATATGTCTCTGCCATCAGGGGAAGCGTGAACTCATAGAGCACAGCAAGGACCTTGTCTCAATTGAGGTCTCTGCGGCAGAGAGAATATTTAACTTGGCACCTTCCGATGCTCTGCGGGAGCGGAGGGCGCTGAGCCAGGGGTGGCTTCTGCTCTGCCGCCGTGTGTGCCACTGGGGACTGGGAAGGGCAGAGGGTATCGGAGCAGAGATCGAAAGGATGAACGCTTGTTAAAGGGAATGAGGAATAAACTACTGCAGGAGGAAGCAGAGGTCCTTCACCTTCCCCAGGAAGCAAGGAGAATCCCTCACTAGCTGTGAATGAATTTTGTGCACTCCCTGGGAAACAAGCTTCCATATAAATAATTGAACTGTGTTTAAAATGGACGTCTGCAATTGCTTGCATAGACAGAGCTCTGAGACCATTAATCCCCTGACCTCTGTTACCTCTATATTAACTAAGTATCATAACCTGTCATTTTTCTGTGTAAAGTTTTTAATGCTAATGTCTTGTTCATGCAATTTGGGAAAGGAAGCAGGTTTACAAATAAGCAGTTCCCCATTCACGTTTTCATTCATAATGTATCTGCTTTTAACTGCCTTGCCTACAACCTTAAGGTAACATCTAATACGGAAAAAAAAAATACACCAAGTCTGAATCTACAATATGTGGGTAGCAGAGTTCCTAGTGGGAAGTAAGGCTTTCAGGTTTATGTTGCTGGTATAATCAAGGGCTTTACTGAATGAAAGATGTTGTAACTATTCAATATCTTTTTAAAATGGTCTTAGAGACCTCCATCTCATTCCTAACAAAACCAGAAGAATACATCACATCACCTCTGTATTCATCCTCCACCACCAGCATGGGTGGAACCCCTCTCTGAAGTGACATGTCAGGGGAAAGAACTCTTGGACTGCATCTGGACACAGCACCAGAAACTCTCCTTGGTGCAGATGGCAATCTTCTCTGGGAAGCCCCAGACCAGATATTGCTGTTCCTCTTACCTTCCCAGAACCCTCGAAGAGAAATTGTAGGAGGACTTAGGATGTCAGAAAGAATATGAAGCAGCCCTATGGCATCTCACAGCTAGCGGGCCCTAAGTCAGCTGTAGAAACTATTATGAATTTGGTCTTCAGATGAAACAGAGCACCACACAAATAACCAAGCTGGGTTTCACATCATCAGGAAAAAGAGAGATAAAAAGACATAAAATATTTGGAGGTTAAAACGACCTCACAAGCCCAAAGGCTCATTTGCATGCTCCTGACCTAGAGAATAAAGTAGATTTAAACAGAACATATGAAATTAGCACTCGCTGCCACCAAGTGTAGATCAGACACAATGTAAGGACATATGTTTCTACAGTTAACAAAAGCTTCCTAGGTAAAGTTGCATCACCTGTAAGCATCGCCCCAGAGCTGTGTCACCACCCCATGAGACCTAGCCCAGGCAAATCGAGGTTTAAGCTCTGCAACCAGAACACAACAGCTCCTTGCAGAAGGTATGGCCCTGCTAAGCTGATCCATCTGATGTGCACCAACATTTACCCTTGGTGATTCCCCTTTGCTGCCTGGCTGCTCACACATCTGCTGCAGCCACATCTCTGCACTTTGCTCTGTAGTTCCAGTTTCTGGCTCACGATGCTCCAGCACTGGTCCCCACTCCATAGCACCGGTGCCCACTCCAGCCCCCAGGACCATCCTCCCCACTCATCTCACCCTTCACTCCAGACATTGCAGCACTGCGAGCATCCCCCAGATGGCACGTTCCACCTAACCCCTGGACCATGCTTCGTACCTGGCTTCCTAGCCCAGGACTGGTCATCCTTGGTCCTGGACTAGAGCTTCACAAACTTTGATATCTGGCTCATGTTTCATATTCACCCCTTCTCCTCTCCAAAAATGTGATCAAGAATCGGACGCCAAGTGAGAAAAGCTTTCTGCAGTTGCTGCATGCTTCATCCTGCCAAACCATCAAATCTGACTGCAGATCAGAGGGTAGTTCTGATGGATCTGGGATTGCAGCAGAAGCAGACCAAGGACTTAACTGAACCAACAAGGACTCACCCATCACAACAGCCTATGTGTCTGCACAGCTTCTGCTTAAAAAAACTGATTGCTGGTTAACAGCAGGTTATTTTATTGCATGACCCTCATTGTCAATTTAATATTGATTTATGAAAAAACAATCCATCGTTACAGAACTTACTTGGGCAAAGTTGGTATAGCAGAAAGCAATATAGTCAGGAAATTATTATAATTAAAATTATCATCAACTTTGGGCTTATACAACTTCTGTATGTGGAAAATAAGAAAACACATTTTGAGCAGCTTTAGTCTATTTCACTTCAGATACTTGCTACAAACTCTAATAGCGACTATCAAACACAGGCAGGATCCATTCCCTAAGACGCTGGCCAGATACTTTAGCACAGTCCTCTGTCTTTTGGTAAATGACATTTCAATCCATGCTGCTCAAGTTCATTGCAGAAGAAAAAAAAAGTTTAGGACAATTGCATTATCAATTAAAAAACGTCAACTCACCTTCAACAATCTTGCATCAAAATATATGGGAAGGGAGAGAAAAGAAAAATACAATTAGACTTTGGTGTGCACCCTCAGTGTTACATACAAACACCAGATTAGCTACGCAATTACAACCACACAAGCTGAGAATGGTAGGATATCACTCGCATTTGGTTGAGAATGTTAAAAGCGGTAGTAAATCAGCTGCTGCTCTGAAAATAAGCAAGCAGTTGCTTCTGCTTCTGCTCACAGGGCTGCAAAGGGACAGAAATGGAGGCAGCTTACGAACCATCTGAACACCCTCCTCCCTGCTGCCCAGTTTCAGTGCCCTCATCTGATTGAGGCTGGATGAGATTCTTTCCCTCTTGCTCCCTCAAAGAGGCAAATTCAGGTGTGATAGCCATAAACACTTCAAATTACATTAACAGCAGCTGAAGAAAAAAAAAAACCAAAACACCAAAGCCAAACCCACTATTGCCTTTGGTGGAACTAGAGCTGGGGCAGTGCAGAGTATGGCATAGAGTTCCAGGCCTTTCCTTTGCAAAGGCTTGGGAACGATCCCAGCAGGAGATACCCCCACACTACTCCTGCTGCTTGTTTCTGGTTCCGCACAGCAGCAGTGGCATCCCCCCAAAAACTGTGTTTTCTTAAGACTTCTTGGAGTAATAAACTGAACTAGTTTGTACCATGGTCAGCTACAGTTGCGCTTGGCATCTCTGTGACAGGAGAACCTTAAACCAACGTTGCAGCTAAACACTTTGTATTTGTGATGTCAAAGACTTACTGTTTAATCTCCTTTACTATTTACTTAAATCATTGGCCTATACCTTTGCTATATCTATCACAGCTTCATCTGTACATTGCATCTCCTTATGTTACATTACCCATGACCAGTAGACATTCTGCCCAAGTTCTGGAGCAAAAAGCTAATTTCAATTACTCTGCCAGAATCTGCAAGTGATACTCATAGATGCTGACACATTCGTAGGTCCATTTGGGGCCGAATGGGAACACTAGTGTCTAAAGTGGTAAATCAGAGCTGTGTTTTAACCCTTTAAGTCAGGCTACTTATTTAGGTGCCAGAAGACAAGCCCAGAAGATGAGTCTTTGAATATCTAAGGCCTTGGTAAACTATGACCCAAACCTTGTAAGGTTTAAGCCTAAGTTTTACTGCCACATTCATGACATCCATTTACTTTTACCATACAGATCTTCAAATACTGGTCACATATGCATGTCAATAGAATTCTTCAAGGCCTTAGCATTCAGTCTTCAAGACGCCTCAAGCTTAGTAGTTATCAGTAGGATTCTTCTCAAACATTCATGACTGCACCATGATGGGTACACCAGACTTCCTCTGATCCTCACACTAACATTTATGAATGAGGGGTCTACAATCCTTAGGGACTATCATACTTGAAATGCATTTATCATCACGTCTACACAAGGAAAAGGTGTAAGATCACCTCTAGACTGGTTAAACTGGATAAAATCTTGCATAGACATGTAACCAGCCACTTTTCAAGAAAAGTACCCATGCAGATTTACAAGAGTCTGAGAAAACAAGGCTGTATCGCTGTGCCCAGGGAGGGTTTTGCTGAGCAGCACCTCCAGAGCAGCTTCAGTGTTGACCTGGACCACGTGGCTTTCATGCACTGACAAGTCACCTTTGAACTTAAAAACTTATCCTGAAAGCCAGATTCTATCAGGGAGCACAATACAAAACTAACTTGACCACATAATTTAGATGAGTGTGCCACTCAATACTTACCACAACAGAATCATTGTGAGTTAGATCAACGACTACAGGATCAGAAGATTCACATGTGAGATCTACCACTTCTTCACCAGCTTCAAAACATAACGTTAGAATCAAGATCAGAGATTGCAGAGGAATAAAACTGCCTGCCACCATCTAACAGGCTGAGGTATGATTCAACCTTGCCCTATCCCTCCTCTCTTCAGGAACATATCCAACATTTCACCCAAGCTTTACCCTCAACAGTCCACGGAGAGCATTACCACCACCACCTTCTGCAAGTTGCAATGCAAAAGGAACAGCAGCTGAGCTCCTCATACACTTTTGTTGTATGACAACAGCTTGGGGAGGGGGGTACACAGCAACACATTATTCATCTGAATACAGGAGAATGTTTATCACACAAAATAACACGTGAATCATATCGCATATAGTAATTTTACAGTACCATGCTGTAAATCTTCCCTTGAGGGACAGGGCATGATTGATGACAAACTTTTAATTATCTTAGATTCATAGAATCGTTTAGGTTGGAAAAGACCTTTAAGACCATCCAGTCCAACCACTAACCTAACATTATAAGTCCACACTAAACCAATCAAGGGTAGACTAGACTAAACCATGTCCCCAAGTGGCACATCTACCCGTTTTTTGAACACTTCCAGGGATGGTGACTCCACCACTTCTCTGGGCAGCCTGATACCATAGTAGACCCTTTCTAAAACTCAGAGGTCTCCCTTTGTCCCCAGTAAAGGGCCTAGAAACTGGCAAGAATACACGTGAAGTGGGACCCCAACCCTCCAGAGCAGTTTATGTTCTTCCCAAGTTAAAAAGAAAGCTTACCACTTTCTTCAAGTTCTATTGGCTCTGCTTCTGAAGCCATTTCCGCAGTAGAAGCCACCAGCCTGTTTCGTTTCCGAGCTTGCCTAGAATTAACTGCTCCTCCACGGCGCTTTCGTTGAGCCTAAGAGAGAACAAAGCCTTAGCATTTTCTTCAGGAGTAATATTAACGCGGCCCTCATCTTTGCAGCACCAATGAAAGCACCCAAGGAGACACAAAACACTCCCCTGAAAGGCTGTAATGTGCAAAGAATGGTGGTACGGGCCATTCCTACCTGAACGCATCGCACCAAGGAAAAGACATCACCCCAGATCTCTTACCAGCTGGGTGACAAAGGAAAAAACATATCGTGATGCTTTGCAAACGAGAACTCTAGTTCACAATTACACCAGATGTTTGCTTCCAGCCAGCCCCTGGAATCGGTCTGACCTAAGGTTTTTGCTCACGCTGTAAGCATTTCTGAACTACTGCTAGCACCCAGAGAGATTAAAAATCTTAGAGTATCACAGAACACAAAGTTACCTGAATTTTAGTATGCTTATCTTCCCATGTAGCTACTACAAACTCCTAAAAACCTTTACAGAAGTACCATGACCAACACATTTTAAGAATCAGGTTTGCATTGAGTAGTAAAATACTTACTGTGCTCATGGTGTTTCTTGATCTAAAACCACACAAAAAGCGAGAGGCACAAATACCATGAAATTAATTGCAAGGAAGCTACGACTATCAGCTCCTTCTGTTCCTTTTGGTAGTAGACTGTTAAAAAGTCCAGCTTTCTCAGTAGCTGAGAACAATGTCCTTCCAAAGCTGCAAGAAAAGAAGAGAGACGATTACTACCTGTAATGCTTCTTCTCTTAAGTACACCCCTCTCCACGATTCCCGAGACACCAGTTTCTGTCCAAAGCTAGAAGGGGAGACCCAGAGTTTGGTATTTGAGCCTCAGACACCCACAACTGGACCTGAAGTCTCAGTCATTCCTACCCATTTCTTAAACTAAACACCAGAACAAGCTAGTTGTTAGCAAACCAAAAAACATACTGACGAATCCTAATTGAGTTTCACTGAAAGCAACTGATTGGCTCTCAAGGCAATGTTTGTGTGTGGTACTGAATTTCACATCTTAAAGCTTGCTCACGGTAAAATTACCCCGTGTCCAACACACCGTGAGGAGCTGTGGCGGAGGCAATGGGAGGACCCCAAACAAGCCAAATAACTAATTTTAGAAGACAAAGCACTGCAAATTAGTTGGTAAAATATTTTCTTTAAAAGAAGTAGTAAAGTGTTTAAAAAGCCTCGGGATCAAGCCTGCCAGACAACTTGCATTTTACTGCACAAACG